>NC_052549.1:1566936-1875128 GCF_016699485.2 Gallus gallus
CATCAGTTATCTTGTCGTCAAATAGCAGAATGATCACTGGAATGTTTTCAGTTTCAAGCATGCAAAATAAATGCTTCCAAATGAAAAGATCTCTACTTGAGATAGGTACACTGCCTATCTGCCTATCTTTCTACCACGACTCTGGAGAGATGCACAGGAGCTCATTAGACACCGCACTACATGAGGGGCAGCTCACAGTGGGAGTGTGCTGCATTCCCAACACTTCAGCAGGTCCACATGCCAAACCTGTGACAGACATTCAGACCTCACCGTGGCTTTTTCAGCTTCTCATGCACAACAGCAACAGATGACAGGATACAAAATGAGCTCAGTCCTACTGCTTGGTGGCCAGAGCATATGGTAGGAATCTTCTAGAGCCCAACACATAAGGCATTTGGACTCTGAATCCTATTTTCTTCTCACTCTCTTGAGCACCAGGGATTATAGGCTTAGGCAAGTCAGCTGGGGATAACAGAGCTGTGTCCAAGGGCATGAGTAGAAAATGGGGAGGAAAATCTCTCCAAAACCTATTCCTCAACTCCAAAGAAAACATGAAGCAGCAGCATATAGCATCAGTTAATTCTCTTGCCACTGTTTTGGAGACTGCTGTTTACATTAATGTGTTAGCTCACATAACAGAATGTATAGCTCTTGACTCCAGTCTTAAGGACAGGAACCACATACAGCCATGCCGTATTACCCAGAGGAAACGTTCAACAGAAAATGGCCCTTGGGATGCCCTGCAATTGCAGATGCACCTGGCAGAGCTCCTGCTCTGGGGTGTTTGATGAGACAGCAGGCACACCCAGACTGCCCTATTAGAAGGCACCAGTTGTCCATGGAGCAGTGGGCAGAGCAGGACCTCCCATTCTGTGCCCAAGCATTCCTCAAGTTCTTCATCTCCAAATCCAAAGTGTGGTGAAGCCCCAGGACAAGGCCTTAGCAGCATCATGCCAGACTCATGCCACCCAACACCCCTGAGACACATCATTTTGGGGGAAAGGACACGGTCACCATTTCCAAGGGGAAAGGAGCTGAAGTACAGCAACAAGCAACCACCTCAGAAGGCTCCTTTATTACCAGAGCGAAGCTGCCTTTACAACACCCAAAGTAGCAAACTGTTATTACAGGCTATAGAAAAAGGAGATCTCTGTCCCAGCTGCACTTAAATATTCCTCTGCCTTCTGCTGAGCCATTAGAACTGTACCCCATGTCAGTGAGCACTAAGGCAGCCCAACACTGTCTGGCCCAACCACTCTCTGGCCCATCACGTGCCACTCCAGGAGAAGCAGCAGTAAGCATCACCATCCACAACAGGCACATCTTCACTGAGGCTGACAACTCAGTTTTCCTACTCACAAGTATCGCAGCTCCCTCTAGAAACTGCCATCTGAGTTCAATTTCCCAAAGCATCGAGAATTCTAACGTCAAGCAACAATCTACTGGAAGATGCCCTAGATCCTTCTTTGCATAGGAGAGAAAAGGCTACTCAAAAACTAACACCAGCTGCCATACTGCCAGATGCCTGTTTGAAACCCATGGACATGACTTACATGAGCCTGGTGCCACAGCTAGAAATCATTTGTTCTGATGCAGAGAATTACAGACGTGAGAGAGGCCTCTTGGTCAACATTCTTTGAGGTTTTCATTTTCTGCTATCACACTGATAGGGACAAAGATGTGAGACATCTGTGACAGTGGTGGAGTTGCTGTGAGATAGCGTTAAGGGCTTCCAAACAGTGTTAAAGTTCTGTCTTCTGGAAGGCTGATAGAGGAGCTGGAGGTACCCTTCTGCCAAGTGAGGATATATCCAGATGTGAAGGTGTCACACAAGAGCTGCAGCAGTAAAATCACAGTCAACTCTGAGTGGCACACTAAGGTAGCTTAAACTTGAATGAAGATCAGATCCAGGATTCTTCAGGATGCTTAAGTTTTGGATTTGGGATGCTATGGGAATTATAACACATTGGCTGTGGACACCATGAGGAATGAGGATCACATCCACCACCACTGTCATCACATCACCCCTACAGATCTTGTACTGACTCATAGTTCAATTCTTTTCCTTCCTGTTCTATTCCTTCACCTTCTCTGCTGCCACAACCACAGCACTGGGGTAGCAGTTCACTGTTCTCCCAGAAATCTGCCTTAGTTGCTTCCCCTTCTCTGCTGCCCCTGGCCAAGATGCCTCCTGTACCTCTGGCCTTGAACTCCCTTTCATGCTCCCATGTCCTTTTCCTGGGATGAAAAAAAGGCCAAAAGTTTTCCATCTCAAGAGGGAAACAAATGTCACGAAAGGTTTCTTAAAATATCATCTCTCGCTGGAAAAGTGTGAGTTTGCTAATTAGAAAAGACATGTCAGGGCCTCATGGTGTTTGAGTCAGGATGGACTACAGCCAAGGACTTTCACCATGCATCAGCTCAACTCCTAGGGAAGACCTCATGGAGCATTATGGGGGATGTAGTGCAAATTGGGAAGGCTGGTCCACGCAGGAGGACCTGAGGACAGGAGTCTCCAGAACTACAGACCCAGTGAGTCACCCCAGCAGCATCCCTGGGTCGAACAACCTGACTTTTTGCCAGCCTCCCACTGAAATATTGTGGGCTGTGATGTTTCACTAGAAAGTAAATATATTTTTTTCCTAGAGAAAAAGCCTTATTTATGAGAAGCTTTGGGCGCTGCTGTAACTCCCCATGTGACTGGGGCTGTGCAACCCTGGTCCCAGTAGTTTCTGAAGACCATGTGTTGGTTGTGATGCTTCCCTGTCTCTGCCTTCCTGCAGGGCTCCCTTTATGAGCCTGGAGGTACAAGAACTTTCAGATGCAGCTTTCCACCATGACAAGGATACTAAGGGACTTCCTTTTACCCTCCCTGGGAGCTGCTTGGAATCCAGCCTCTTAAAGGCACTGCCCATTAGCAACGGGCTTTGTTATCAAGCAAGGCTAATTGCTGACACCATTCCCCATTCATAAGCACTCAGCTTTGCAGAAAACCAGGAAAGCTCTTACCCACAGCACTAATTCCTTTGATGATAAAGGTTCTGGATGTGCCATATCAGCCCTCGACCTGCCTACGCCAGGAAGCCTTTATTTAGCATCAACATTTATCATTGCTAAACGTATAAATAATACCATTAGCCACTCCGAGCAGTGATAAAATTAGCACTGTAAACAGAGAAAGTGAGTGACCTTAGTGGAGAACCATTGTTGATTTTGACCCAACACCTACCAGTATGATTAGTCACAGCAGAACTGCTCAAGGAAAGGGGCCATTGGGGCTTGTTTGGAAATTAGAGACTTGCACTGTTTATTTTATGAAACAGATCTAATTCCTGCTGAGTTTCTCTGTAAGCACCGGGTCACGGCCCCACCTCCGCTCCTCCGGACTCAGCGGCTCCCCAGGGGCTCATGAGCCGTGCCTGGCTGCTGCAAGCAGCACTCCTGTAAGCTAAGCTCTCATCCGGGCTGGTGGAAGGGATGCTGTCCTGCCTGTCCTGTCCATCCTGCCCGGCCCGGCCCAGAGCTGGGGCAGGAGGTGCCACACAGTCACAAGGAATTGAAGCAATTCTAATGGCTTCCTCCTCTTCACAGCCTGGCGATTTTCCACCCTGAGGAGATGTATCTGGGGGAGGGTACGACTCCTGGCCACGCAGATGGTCACACATCCCTTTGAGGGAAGCCGGGTCTGATGGACTAGTAAAGACTGCAGCACAGACAGCTATTCCAGCTGAAAATGCTGCCGTAACAGCAGTGGAGCTGGATACTCATGCAATTAGAAGTCAGCATATGCTGGTTACAGTTTACAGTTCCTTGTGTAAAGGCTGGGCTTTTAACAGCAGTTTTAATAGGGAGCTCTCAAGGCTTCACCTGGGCTTCAATAACTGTGCTGCTTTGAAAAGGTTGCCCAAGCATAGCTGTGGTAAATCAGGATGAAATACTGAAAAGCCCTTCTTAAAACTTTCCTAAAGGTGGCTGAGAGTCCCATCATGTGGAAGGTCTCAAAAGACCTGCCAGTCCCTCTCACTGGGAACAGTTTTGGTTCCAAGGGCCTTCTGAGCATTAAGCTCCTGGAAAGATACACTCTCCAGTTGCAGAAGAGACTTCATTACCCCCTGAGGCATCCTTCAGCTCAGGGAACATGATTCACCACTCCCAGAGAGGTTACATCCAGGCAGGCAGAAATCACGCTCACACCAAGCAGCAGGTTCCACAAGGCCACCTGCTAATCTCAACAGCAAGCCTGGCTTCAGAAGCTGAACAAAATCACAGCACCCTTTTTTTTTTTTTTTTTTTCCACCTTTGAATCTTTGGGTCATATTTATTTTTCCAGTCACCAGCATTAAACAGCATCACCTCGGGCTTAGCGCTGTGTCCTGGGCTCTGTGTTTGTCTGTCCTGCAGGTGGGGAGTAACCCAGCACATGAGACACCACCGGAGCTCTGTCCTCTGAGATATCCCTCTCCCTGTTTTTCTCACTCTCCCACAAACTGCTGGCGGGTGACAACTTGCACATTTAGTACATGTTGTAAATCACAGTCTTTTCATCCAGATTTGTCATTTGAACATGAAGTGTGACGTGCTGTACTCTTTCAGATTGGATGGGGCTGGTGTACACAACACTGGGTCAAAAGAAAGAGACAAACTGTTATGCAGTCAGTGTTGCACTGGACAAACTGCCCGAATTATCAACGCGGCTGAGCAGAGCAGTTCCCTGCAAATACTGAAGCCCATGCAAAGTGTTGACTGTGCCATAGAAGCAAAGAAATGTTGGCTGGAGGGACCTCAGGAGGTAGCCTGGTCCAAACTCCTCATTGAGCTAGTCAGAAAATGGCTGATTTGGGAAGTTTGGAACTAAAAAAGAGCAATGTCTTTCCAAAAAAGCTGTCACGGATCTGTTACTTTATTTACTGTAATTTAATTAGCCGATCATTAGGTTAATTTGATGATCTGATGTAGAATAAGATGCACTGGAACGAGTCACCCAGGGCTGTGGGAGGAGTTCCCCACCATTGCCAACTCAAAAACCAGTACAAAACAATTGCTGGAAATACGTGCTCCATAAGCCTTCACTTGGGGAAGCACTCTGGCCTGCTCTGTGCAGTAAGACAAGCCAGATGACATTCCTTCTTGGCCTAACCAGCAATGACTACAAGCCTCTTTTCCAGCCATCCTTCTGGCTTCACTACCTCATTCTGTCCATAATACCACGTTAAATGGGCACTGGTGATGTCTGATGGTCCTCTGCCCTGCCATTAATATTGAGAGATATCCCACATTCAGTCAAGGAGAGAGCAATCTTGCAAACTTCATGCAGGGCGCTCATATTATCCTACTACCTTAGAAAAAGAACGTGGCTGGGTTTGGAAATGAACTGATTTCCGTGCAGGAACTGCCATGCCACGAGCAAGGTGGGTCCCCAGACTTCAGTGATAGGGAATGTAGAGCTTGTCCAGCTCCGTAAGAACAACAGAATCTCAACGAGAAAAAACAGTGAGGAATGAGAGGGAAAATACACGGATACACAGCTCAGGGTGCCCCTACTTCTGCAGCCAGCCTCCTCCTGCCCTTCCCTCACACAGCGCCTTCCCACAGAGCTGCCCCACACCCTCCAGCCTGCCTGTTCCCCATCCAGACACAGTGCTTCACCTCACCCAGTGTCCGGGCACACTCTGCTATGGCTCGTCCTGGATCTTGCTGATGTGTTTGCCTTCCCCTCCTACCACTGGCTGCCGGGAGGTGGTGGGGAAGACGTGTGTCCTAATTGTAAGCACATGCCTGCCAGCCCTGCTCGCAGCCTGACGGTCAGAGCTGTCTCAGGAAATGTAAGTGAGCTCTGACGCGTGTCTGTGCCATGTTCGTTTTCCTGTTGTGCTGCTGATCGGCGTGTTCGACCCAAAGTAAACAATACCTATGCCATGCGCTACAGAGCGCTTTCCTGCTTGCAAGTGCCAGGTGCTGGCAGGCGCAGCGTGCAGGAAGGCTGCAGAGCCTCAGCAGAGCCGGCAGACTGGCAGGTCCCAGCCTGCGAACGCAGCTTGCAGTGAGCAGCAGAATCCTCAGGAGGGAGAGCAAACCGCTTTCTCACTCTTTTTTCACTCTTTCCCAATTGTTTGCTGCCTGGGTTCCCATCACTGCCACTCTCGGCTCTCATGTTCACCATCTCTCCAGGGCCTTCCCTGGGTTTGGATCTCCTTCCTAAGCCTGACAAGCTGGGATGAACGTTCCCACCATCCCATGCTGGCCACAGCCTCCCACATTCAGTGCCACCCGGGGTTTCCTTTTCTTCCTTTCATGGGCTGTTCCCTACCAACAGGGACAGTCTGCATCACCTCCACACACGGACCACAACACGGGGCTGTGCTCTGGGATGGTCACACATGGTGCCTTGCCAGGTTGTGCCAGGTTGAGAAAGGGTAGCAAACCCCCCTTGGCTTGAAAATGGGCCTGCAGCAGCTGGATGGACACACAGTGGGAAACTCTGGAGGGGAAAAAGAAAGAGGAAAGGGTGTAATGGTATGGACACCTGAGAGAAAGGAGGCAGCAGGAGAGAGGATCCAGGCACCCCTCTCCAAGACTCAAGGTTGGCATGAAGATGGTGCCAGTGGGCAGCAGAAGGATCCGGTGGCACTCACAGAACAGAAGTGGGGCTGAGAAGAGTCTCTGGTTGTGGATGATGCATCCAGAGGCTGCAGGGTGCAAGACCCAACGCTGTTTATGAGCAGCAGCAACATCGCCTGCCTCCCTACATCAAGCAACACCTCGTGCCTGTCAGCACCCTGATGGAGATCTCTGTGATGTTCAGGCCAGTGCCTGAAGCCCTTGCCTGCAGTGAGGGTCCCCAATGACATTGCCTGGGGCACCCATATCCTACAACAGCCTCTATTGGTGGTGGGCCCGCGGCTACCAGCCCACCAGGCCTGGGGCTCAGCTGTGCTGATGAGAATCTCACAGAGCTGCCAGTTGCATTCCAGCTCATTATGTTTTAATTTAGTCAATCCATAGGCTGCCTATTGTGAGGATATCAGCACTGAGGAGTAAAATCCAAATCCAGAACATTGCAAAAGAACCAAACTGCCAAAATGCAGAGACAGGGAGACAAAGTAAATCTGTCACGAGGCAGTCCTGACAGACCTCCCACCCCGAGAGGAGCCAGTTCCCAATTAGAACAAAGAACTTGGGCAAAGAGGAGGAACAGATTCAAAAACAAATGAAAGGGACCAAAAATGGTCAAGAGAAGGGCAGTGGAAACACTCAGGTCAGCGCTGTGCCATGTCGCATGGAGGGGGTCTGCCTGGCACTGACCTACACCGGCCCAGCCATGGCATATGGGGATGCTGCTCTGGGCCACAGCCAGGGTGAGGGGAGCAGGCGGGGTGCTGGGCACGAGGGGTGGCAATGAGAGCACGTGGAGGCGAGCCCAGGGACCTGCACAGCTTCTGGGAGAGACGTGAGGTTGGGAGGAATGGGCAGGCAGGGCACAGCAAGGAGCCAGAGCCCCTCCTAGGGCAGCACTGCTGTCCCTGTACCCATTCCAAGCTGCATTTTGTCCCCACGGGGCTCTGAATTCACGGCCAGCAAACAGCAATCCATCAGTTGGCAGAGAAATCTCCGCCTTGGAGCTGGTGTGGTGGCTGTGGTGTCACCGAGTCTCCAGTCATGTCTGAGCTGAGTGCTGAGGCATCACGCGGGTGGGCACTGGGATGCTCCCTTTGCCTCCGGCCTCCTGACAGTGCTGACGGAGGAAGGAGGGAGAGCTGGGCAGCTGGGGGGGGGGGGGAAGAGGAGAGAGGAAGAGTTCTGCTGGAGGTATAAATCCATCGGGTTGTGTGACTGTATTCCAGCTAAGCATCTGCCTGCAGAGCTGGAAGCCAAAGGGATGCTGGGTCTGACCTCCTGCATAGCACGGTCCTCCCGCCAGGCCGGTGCTGGGGCAGCACATTAAGAGCCATTTCCCGTACGAGGGCTCCTCAGCCCCGCGCCCGATCGCGTCCAGCACTGCGGCTCGCGCTGATCTTCCCGTGATAAAATAGTTTCCTACTCGCTTTGAAGCCTTTGGGCTCCAAGTCCAGCCCATGTTTGCTGGCTGCTTTGGTTGGGCTGTTTGGGATGCTGTCTGGGGAAGGAGCAGACACCTCCCCGCTGCAGGCCCTGGTGGGTGGTAAGGGATGGGTTTCAGCTCCTTGGAGAGGATCAGCGCTGAGCCCGGCCCTGACTCCTGGCTCGTTCGTTAGGTTTGCTCAAACACTAAATCAGTCCTCTGGGTTCAGGCACACTGGAGAGGCCAGACGAGAAGAAGAACTGAGGAAGGTGGGGTCACCAGCTGCCATCAGATAAGCCACAGAACCGCACAAGCTGCCCCCTCCCCACCTGCCCCTGCCCTGCCCTGTCTGTCTGTCTGTCTGTCTCACGGCAGGCGGATTCCTCCCCTTGCTCCCACCGCCCTCCTTCCCCGGGTGCCCTTTGGCTTTCTGCAGCTCCCTGCAGTCCTCTCTGTTCTTGACTAACCTAAACAACTCTATGGCCTCTATGAATTTTTTCCCTTTACTGCTCATCCTGGTTTCCAGAGCATTGCAGACTATGCAGATCATAACAGCTATATTTAAGGTTGCCTGACAGTTTCCATGATATGACCCATTGTTCGGTTGCTTGCAGCACTGCCAAACTTTAACCCTTTTGGCTGAAAAATTTGGGATAGTTTCAGCAGAGAACAAGTTCAGTCCTTCAGAAAAGCCAAGTTAGGGGAAAACACCTGGTTTGCTCCAATAGTCAGCCAGATTTGCTGGACAGCCTGTCCTTTAGAGACCTGGTACATGACGTGGGCAGGACACCCGGCCTCAGAGCTCTTGCAACTACTTGTGATGGACAAACCCACCCAATTACCCAGGGACCTGAATATCCCATTTGCTCCAGTTGCTGTGACACAGAGCCTGGAGGAGCTGGCAGCTGGGAGCAGCCCCGGCCCCACACTGCCCACCTCTGAGCCCCTGCAGCGTGATGCCAGGCACAGGGCGCCTGCCCCTCCTGGGCTGCCAGTACTGAGACCCTGCAGTGCCTAGGCTCACGTCTCCAAATTCC
Organism: Gallus gallus; assembly: GCF_016699485.2. Classification (NCBI taxonomy): domain Eukaryota; kingdom Metazoa; phylum Chordata; class Aves; order Galliformes; family Phasianidae; genus Gallus; species Gallus gallus. The sequence goes on from NC_052549.1 coordinate 1,576,012, forward strand.
TCTGCTGTCAGCAAGCTGCTGAGAAGCCAGCAGAAGTCTTTGCTGGTCAGTCTGTGGCATGAGTGACTGCCCAGTGCTTTGCCTCTGTTGAGTTTGGGTGGTGGAAGGGAAGGGAATGAAAATGATAGTGACCTTTGAGGCACATCTATAAGGACAGATCTGCTGGGTGTGCTGTCTGTTTTTAAACTGAAATCATAGTTTATTGATAAAGTTTTCGACTCTTTTGTATTTTGCAGCCTTTACGTAACTGTATGTTTAATATAACCACAGCCTGACCCCCCCCCAAAAAAAGAAAAAGGTAAAATTAATAATAAAAAAAAGCATGTTCGTATAACCAAAACCTATTGCTCAAAGCATGCACACTGGGACCAACAAAAACCGCACAGGCAGAATCAAGTGCCATTCGCTATGCTGCACCTTCCCATCATTTTGCTTTGTTTTTGTACACAGTCCGTATCAGTGTCTGTCGGCACTGCAGCGGGCAGGGAACCTACAAGCCCTGCTCTTGAGTAGGACTCGGGAAATCCCACGCAAGTTTTGTCAGTTTGGTTCCTTGGTCATTATGGAACCTGCAACAAAACCCACGCAAGCACAAAATCCTCATCCCAGATGGGGCCCTGAAGCAGGTGACAATGCCAGTTACGCACTGCTCATCACACCACAGCTGAAAACATAAAATCTACGGCCTGAGATGTTAAAGCAAGGACTTGGAACAAACACAGCTGCGAGAGATGGGTCCTGCACGAGCTGCATACTTATCCCATGTGCTACAGAAACTGCCTGGGCTGTCAAGGGGACACTTTGTCTAACAAGCAGTCAGAAACCAAGAGCCATTTGCACAGCATTCCGCAAAATTTAACACCGCTGATTTTTCCAGCTTCCATTCAAGTCTTTTCCACAGCCAAGAGTACAGTCGTGTCAAATACAGGCAGCAGTGAAGGAAAGGGATGAAAACTCTTGTGTTCCTCCAGGCTGTCCTTTAAATCAGCGGATGGTTCTCCCACACCACTCACCCCGTGGTGAAGGTGCCACGCTGCACGGCCAGCCTTCCCCCATGAGCTGCTGTCACTGCATCTCCCTTATAAATCCTTGGAAAGCAAAGAACAAGCTCGTGCTCTTCCTGTCCTCTTAAAAACAATATTACACAACCCACTTCTAAAGAATGATGGTCTTTCTTATAGCCATTCTGAAACTTGAATATTTTATAATGGATAAAACGATCACAGCGAATTCCAAGGACAGCCGAGGAGCTCAAAGTGATCCGATCATATTTCCAGCCATGAGACCTTTGGAAAGAGCCCCAGAAAGAGGGGGAAACACATTAATTTTACGTTTTAATATTCAACAAACAGAGCAGGCTCTGCAGAGCAGCAGTGTCCAGTTGAAAGTGTCGAGAGGTTTATTTTTGTTCAAACCTGCAACGGGGCTGAGTTTGGGACTCTCTGTTTAGCTTTTCAGCCTGTAGTTACATTGTGTAAACAGTTTATTTAACATCATTTTTGGCACTTCTTCAGTAAACCCACCATAATAATCCTACTGGCAGACCAAACAGATCGCAGATTAGCAGACAAAGCTGCTGTAAAACACCAAATTACCCATCCCTGCTTTCCTGTTTTCGGGAGATGTGAAGCCCCGTACTTAGCCGTGTTTATGCCTCGCTTCATGGCTGAACCCCCAGGTCATGGAGCTGCTCCCATTAACGCTCGGATCCACCCCCAGCTCCGTCACAGAGGGGCAGTGGGGTGGGGGGAAGATTTTTTGACCCTTTTAGGAGCTCATAAACGTGCTGGGGTGCTGGCTGTTGCTTAACAGGGTAGGTATGCCGGTTTGATCCAGATTGGAAAAGACTCTGGACTAATGCTAAAGTCACCTATTGCTTACATTTCATTTTAATGTGCTTGAGTTCAATAAAAGTTTATCATCTCCATTAAAACGGTGCCTATTGGAACTGATTTAATCTCGTTAGCGCAGAAAACCACATGAAAGGAATCAAGTCCATGGACAAGATTGAGCACAGTTACTTTTGGAGCATAAATTACATAAAAGCAACGGATAATCAGCTAGAGCCACAGCGCCTGTCACCTGCATTATTCACATATTTATGCCAATGCACTTTGCTAGGGAAGGTGCTGGGCAGGAGCCATATCGCAGCGGGACTGAGCGCCTGCCAAGCACAGGAGTAATCGGCTGCTTAATGTCACAGCATCAACACTCTCCTAAAGAGTCCATGAATTGTGTTACATTTGAACAAACAAATGTCATGTGTAGGGGTGCTGGTCAAATGTCTACTGGCAACAGGACAATGCGCTCGTAAATCTTGCCTGCGTATCACCCTGCTTTCAGCATGGGGATGCTCTGCTTTTTGCAGGGGAAATGCCAGCTCCACCTGTCTGCTCCGGGACTCAGCTGGGCAGGAGGGATGCTGATACAGGGCAGGGGGTTGCTCAGGGATGCCTTGGGGCTGCAGCCCCAGCTTGGCCTCCTGGCAAGGGAGGCAATGGAAATGGGCACTCTTGTAATTCCACACTCTCCTTTTAGGGACTCCATGCCCTGGTAGATCATCCTCTTGCCATGATGATGGGGGCAGGAGAGAGGAACAAGAAAGGGCAGAAAATCATCTGGAAGAGATGCAACACTTCCCTTTTCCAAGGGAGTATCTTGCTACAAGCAGACACCCCATCTGATCCCATCCCACCCCATCCCATCTTGTCCCATCTCACCCATACTGCCATGGCAACTCAGTCACGAAGACCCCAGCCCTGAAGGATAGACTGCTGTGCTGCTGCTGCTGCCTGCAGGGCTGCGGTTTGCTGACAAGGGCTCTCTGGAGAACAGGAAATCTCCTGGTGTCTGGCCAACATCAACACCACGTACCTCTGTCTCCCAGTTCCCCTAGTGTGCAGGCAGAGGGAAGCACTGAAGAGTTTACCTATGCTTTAGCATCTCACTCATGGACACAGGTCCCAAAAGCCCAATGAGATAAAGCACATCCTTAGCACCTTGAATGGAGGCACAGCTCTCTGTGCTCCCAAATCCCCCTTGCACGTGGATGGGATGTGCCCACAGCTGTGCAGTTGCCTGAATCCTGATCTTATCATTGCTGCTGGTAAATACACACTTAAGTCCCAAAGACAAACATATCCTCTCTCTTGTCACAGCCAGTGCTGAGGCTGTGCTGCCCCAAAGTGAAGGGGCAGGAAGGCTCTCACAGCTCTGTGCATGACCAACGGGCACCAGCACATGAGGATCTCCAAGCCTGCATCACCTGGAAGCACAGAGGTGACCCAGAAAGGACTCAAATTCCAGAATCTTGAATGCACAAAGACATGCATATATATGTACAAGTAAAGACGCACACTAAAGGAGATATACTCAACCAGGAGGCCCTATAGCTCACCAGTAACCACTGGTAACACCATCATCTCATTCTGAGCATAGCACAAGGTGCCAAGCCACATATCCACCTTTCAGCAGGAGGAAAAAGAGTTTCTCTGAGGTGAGCACGTGGCTCTGGTGTAGGCAACCCAATGAGTCCGCATGGAGGAAGGTGACACAGGGCAGACTACATCCTCCAGGCATGAGAACACCCAAAACTGCTGCTAAGGCAAAGAGATGGAGGGAGTGAGTAAGAACTTGGTCTGACTTAAAGAAGCATTTAAAGCTTAAGCGATGGATAAGAGGGAGCACGGTATCAGTTGGCACATATCTGGAAGATGCAGATGAGGGAGACTATTTTATGTCACATCTAGAGCATGAGTGGGGATGTATACAAATTCCTTCTGTAGAAAAACTGGAAAGGAAACTTTCCAAGAACATCGAGTACAGGGAAGTTCACAGCCTCTGGGAAAGCCCTGGGAATGGTCTGTCTGTCAGGAGCATGTCCTGGGTCAGCAGGAGTCCACCTGGTTTGGGTGCCTGCAGGTCGTGGTGAGGACCTTGGCCTTTGCTACATGCTCCTGCTTTGGAAAAACTCGTGGCTTCACCAAGCTGAGCTCACAGGAGTGTGATGGGGTACCCTGCGGACTTGGAGAGCAGGAGACACTTCCTTGAGTACTGCCTGGAGAGAGAAAGAGTTTCGTTTCCTGAGCCCAGAAGGAATCTGTGGGGAACAGGATTCCACTCACAGGACAAGAGTGGCACAAGAGCTCCTGGCTCTTAACCTATGCGTGAATACATGTGCAGTAGAGGTCAGGGTTTCTAACCACCACTCCCAGCTATCTTATGGCAACAGCAAGAGCAAACCCACGGGCAGCTGAAGCTGTTGATTGGAGCCTTCAAAACCTCAGCTCATGCAGGAGGCTCAGCTCAGCTCTTCTGCTCTATGGCCACGGACAAGCATTTGCACAGAGGACATGAGATGACTCTCATCCTACTGGCCACCATATCCAATTGTGCCAATAGTCCTGCCAGCTTGTAAGGAAAATGATTCATTAGTGTGTGAGCATCCTTCCTGGTTACCATTCACCCACTTTGCCAAATACTGGTGGTACCAATGTATAAAACCCCACACCCTGATGCAAACCACCGGTGGCCACAGAAGTGGACCACAGTGGGCCACAGCCAGTGGGATGCTGCTTTGCCAAAAGGCATCACAGCTGTACAGCTTGTGATGTTCCCAGAAAAGCCTTGTGACAGAGCCCCGAGTGCCATCCCGCCTGGGGAGACCTACATGCACCACTTCTGAAGGGAGCAAAAATTTGCAGGTCATTTGGTCACTGTCGTGACCCCTTATCCTCAGAAAGCTGTACACAAACAATTCTCATAAGTATCTCCCATGTTCAGAGGGGTCTGAAACAGGATTTACCAATTACTAAAATTCTCTCTGAACGCAGGAAAATTCAAAGAGGGCTTGAGCAAGATTTTCCCCCTTTCAGGTGACTGCCTGCATACACCACTTCAGAGGGAATGAGCGAGCATGAAATTCAATTATACAGTCACCCACTCAGACATCTGAACCAGAACCGCTTCCCTTAATCTTTACATTGAGGACGGGGTAAGACCACGAAGCCACTTTCAGCATGACAGCTCTTTGTTTCATCTGCAGTCCTGTAAGATACACAGCTCACTTAACTGAAGAGCAGGGATTTCGAGCTGTGTGCTGCTAACACTTTCTGTAAGCAACACAGGCTAACAGCACTGCCCATCACTGTCAGCCCCCGCAGAGGAAGGCGATGGGGGGCAGCCATTGCTCAAGGGCTGGCCAAGGGAGGAGGCTGATGAGCGAGGCAGACACAGGGCAATGGGTGACTGGAGAACAGCTCTCAGCCCTGTGCAGCCCACGCTCCTAGGGATGGACACAAGGTGAACAGCTCGTTCATGAGGCTGATGAACCACGTGTGCATCCAGAGGACGATCTGCCTTCCATCTTGTCTCCCAAACAGGCGTTTCGCTGTTCACCTGATTTTAAGACTTGTTGCTCTCTTCTGAGCTAAAATTTCAGTTGAACAGCAAAAAAGTATCGCTGTGTCACCCCACCACTATCATGGCATCAGCATTCTGCCAAAGACTTGTGGTGCTGCAGTATTTGAGACAGTGAAACGACACTTTCTGGCAGTGCCAGCAGACATAAGGCAGGCTGACGTGCTGAAAACTTGCACTGTGTTTCTCAATTTCTGCAAGGAGGCAAATGTAAAGTTTTCTGCTGAGCTATGATGGAGATTAACAAGCCAGGAAGGATAGCAGATGTGTTTGAAGTTGCTCAAAATGGGTTTCCTGACGGGATTTAACAGGTCACAGCACCGGCAGCAGTGAAGCACTCTTGAAACAACATGTTGTCTCAGCAGAGCATTGCTGTGATTAAATAATACTCGGATCTACCTCTGAATGCAAGTCACTGTCTTTGGTACCACATGGCACGGGGACTGATGCCCAGCTGTCCCATGATGTCCTCAACTCATCTGAATCTGTCTGGGGTAACTCCAGATTGGCCGGGGGCACTAAGAGCAGAGTAAAATGAGAATAAGTTTGGAGCTGAGTCCCCTTTGTCAGTGTCTACCAACAAGAGAAGTCTTGGTTTGGAAATCTTGCCCTTCGTAATGCCCCAGAGCATCTTTGATGTCAAGTTTCATCTGTTTCCTGCTGAAGGTTCTGCTTGAACACCATTCAGCCCTGTCTCCATGAGTCAATGCAGAGACTCTGCAGCCCTCCTCACTGCTGGGAGCACCACCAGCCCTGCCTGGATGCTCCAGGGTAGCAGTGTCTTAGAGTAGCAACCTGTCTGTCTTTCACATAACAACATGTCTCAATAGAGATTTAGCAAACATCATAACTCTTCTTGCTGCAATCTGGTGAGCAGGCTGCAGCTAAAGCCCTGGGGAGAAGGGAGCAAAATGAGGGACCAGAGATGGCTCTGAAGTGGAGGAGAGGTCTCACGAGGGGAACACTTCTCCAGTGCTGCTCTGATGCTCCCTCCTAATGGTTGTCAAGCCTGTGCTCATTGCACACCACGAGCAGCTGGGCTGGCTCACTGGAGGTCTTCTTTCTAAGTAGCAGTGCTGTAATGGCTAATTAAAGCCTTGAAAGGTGGAAAAACCCATATTTGCTAGCTGCTGGCTGAAGCCTGCTAACCCTACGCCATGTGGCTGAGTCCCACACATCAGGCTGAGCCCATGAGATCAAGATACCATCAGATCTGGTTTCTGAAGGGCAGAAGTACACTGCAGACAAGTCTTTCTGCAGAGAACTGGCTGTCCCTGGGAGCCGACAGTCCCACTGACCTGACTCCAAGCCCAAGAACCTTTTGGTGAAGGCCCAGTATGCGGAGAAGGAATATCTCCAAGGCGGATGCTTTTAAGATGTTTTCCCAACCCAAGAGCATTAAGCATTTGGAGCTGGGACTGCAGAGGCAGAGGAATTCAGTTGCTCCAGCTTTCTGAACAAGCCTTGTAGCACCAGAATTTTTTAGAAAGGGCAGTAAATGTGTTTCCTCTGTTTGCATTAAACACTGCGCAGATTGCTGTCACGAGGAATGAAAACAGGAGTTGGGTCAGTAAATGATAATGAGTCTCCATGTGCCTTTCAGGGGGTCAATGCCAGATCACAGAGCCCGGGCCCGTGCCAGGAATCCGGGGGAGGTTTCCTGGAAGAGCTCAGAGCAGGAGCAACCTCGACGCGGCCCTGGCTCCTCCAGTGAGTCCCAACCGGGGGAGCTGCTGATCATCTGCAGATGCTCTGCGGGCACCGGAGCAGTCAGCATGCAGGGCTGAGTCCCGGGGCCAGGCAGATACTTCACTTCTTGCTGCAGAGTAGTGTTTTTGCCAAAAGCCAACATTTTAATTAAAAAAAAAAAAAAAATCATGTCCTTTCCCCCTTGAACTTTTGGGAGGATTCCCATGGAAGTACACCAGGAGAATCCCCCAGAAGTAAACATTTCTCAGTTATTAAATTCAAGTAAATAAACAACCCCTGTCGTACTCCCATGTAAACAGGAACACTTTATTAAAAAGATGAAAACGCTGTTTTTGTGGAAGGAAAAGCTAATCCCACACCACCTCTCTGCAGCCCCAGAGGCGCCCGGCCTTGGCTGGACGTGCCTCCTTGCTGCAGCACTGCCAGCCGTGTGCCACCACATCACCTCAGAGGTGGCAGCAGCATCCCTGAACACAGGTTTTGTGGACCTTGGCTGGAGCTTCTGCTGCTGTGCTCCAAGCACTGGCTGGCCCGGCCCCAGCTCACGGCACCACCAGGCCGTGCTCTGCAAGGAGAAATGTCCCTGCGGGAGAAGCATCCCGCAGCCTGGGGTGCCACTGGCACTCATCACTGTTCCCTGCTGCTTGCCACGTGCCCCCGCTGTGCTGGAAGCATCTCCCCCTGCTGCCCCTGCTGTGTGCACGGGCCCTGACTCATCTCTCATGCATGTGGAGGGCTCGTGTCCCTGCAGCTTGGGGTCAGGCACTGCTCATCCCCTGGTGAGAGAAGGAGATGAGCAGCCACGGCTTCAGCAGCAAAGCCAACATTCTTCTGGGTGGCTGGCAGTGCATATTTGGGGATTCAGAATAAAGAGTGTCTGTACCTAAAATCACACTGGGGAGAGGGACCACTGTGGTGGGGGACCTAACCCCTCCAGTCCTCTGCACCTGGGAAGAGGAAGAGTTTCTTTTGCTGAGATGACAAGTGCCCCACAAAGGAGACCCTCCATCTTTCTCTCTTCCAGCTGAGGGCTTTTCCCACTCCATCAGCCCAGCGGCACAGGGCAGCCTGGGGATACTAAGGGCACAGAATTCTCCTCCAAAGCAGTGAGATGCAGGGCTGCTAAGCAAAGAGGGCTCAGCAGCCTTTTTTTTATGCACAAACCTTGCAGGAGAATTGCAGTTCCCAACAGCGAAGTGAGAATAGCACCATGCACAGAAGTGATTTTCACAGAATCATAGAATGGTTTGAGTTGGAATAACCCTTAAGGTCATCTAGTGCAACCCCCTGCAATGAGCAGAGACACACACAGCTCCATCAGGTGCTCAGAGCCTGGTCCAGCCTGACCTCGAATGTCTTCAAAGATGTGGCACCCACCACACCTCTGGGCAACCTGTGCCAGTGCCTCACCACCCTTATTGTGAAAAAAACTACTTCCTTATATCCAATCTAAATCTCCTCTCTTTTCATTTGAAACCATTTCCCCTTGTCCAGTCACAACGTAGAATGACATATTGTCCATCTTCTCTCATCGAGATTGTTGAAATCCTGCACTGCCCAAGGCTCTTTCAATGTGGGTTAAGCCACTCAGGCAGCCTGGGAGCACTGACCTCTTCCACCACCCCTTTCTTGCCCCTGCTGAGGACACAAGAGCCGCACTCGTCCTGCAGAGAAATTCTGGTCAGGTCAGGCTTGTTGCTCACTTTGGTGTTTAACATTCCCACTGATTATCCAATGCTGCCTTAGAAAAATGTACTTGGAAGCAGTGCAGTATTGTGTCTGGGGGGAGCGGTGGCTGCCTCTGGGGACCTCTCCTTCTGCAGACCTTCCTTGCCAAGTCCCACTTCTGGGCATGCCTCTCCCTCCAGCCCCCAAAGCCATGGAGCCACAGCTTCCCAGGAAGCAAAGACAGGCATCTCTCCAACCTCCTGGTCCTCACAGGGCTTTACAGGGCAGAGGACCATCTCACTCCCACCACGCAGTCTGCATGGGCCTTGACCAGCCAAGCTGGGAGTTTGGAGGCCATTCTTTGGGAGCTGGCTGCATTTCGACTGCAAATTTTTGTCATCTCAAAGCCATGATTCAGAAGCCAGATAGCCATCGCTGCTTTCCAAAGCCCTGGGCTCTGCTCCAGCCTGCAGGCACTGGCCCAGACAGGGAAGGGCACGTACAAGTCAGCTTTCCTGCTATGACCATGGGTCAGATCTTCAAAATCAACAAAGCACAGTGACTGCAAGGGCCAACAGTTCCATGGCAAGAAGATGACTCCAGCAACAGCCTCCCCATTAGCAGCACCACTGCTATTCTGGGTCTCCACCACCACATTCACCACCCTGGCCTAGCTCCTACAATAAGCCTTGCACTCACAACAATTAGAATTTTAGAATCATTAAGGTTGGAAAAGATGTCTATGGTCATCTAGTCCAACTGTCCTCCTACCACCAATATTGCCCAAAAAACCATGTTCCTAAGTACAACATCTTAATGTTTCCAGAACAACTCTAGGGACAGTGACTCCACCGCCTCCCTGAGCAGCTGTTCCAAGAGCCTGGATCACTGCACTGAGGCCAGTGGGATGAAGTTCAACACGACCAAGTGCTGGGTCCTGCCTTTTTGGCACAACAACCCTAGATAACACTACAGGCTTGGGGCAGAATGGCTGGAAGGCTGTGTGGAGGAAAAGGAGCTGGTGCTCAACTGAACATAAGCCAGCAGTGTGTCCAGGTGGCCAATAAGGCCAATGGTATTCTGGCTTGTGCCAGCAATAGAGCAGCCAGCAGAGCAGAAGGTGATCCACCCTCTGCAGTCAGCTCTGGTGAGGCTGCACCTTGAGTGCTGTGTTCAGTGTTGGGCTCTCACTATAAGGAAGACATGGAAGCCCTGGAGCGTGTCCAGAGAAGGGCAATGGAGCTGTGAGGGGTTTAGAGCACAAGTCTGATGGGAAGCAGCTGAGGGAACTGGGATGGGTCAGTCTGGAGAAGAGGAGGCTCGGGGGAGACCTCGTGGCCCTCCACAGATCCCACAGGAGCTCGTGGTGAGGTGGGGGTCAGCTTCTGCTCCCAGGTAGTGGTGATAGGACAAGGAGTGATGGCCTCAGGTTCTGCCAGATGTTCAGAATGGATATTAGGAAAAACTTCCTCTCCATTTAATACCCTTCTCTCTGTGTCTCCTCCTACTCATGGAAGAAGATGGAAAAAGCTACCATGCCCACTTCTTGTGTTCATCCTGGAATTCATAAGTCTTTCTTACAAAAAACCATGGAAAACAGAGGCTGTGTGGTTAACACAGACAGGTAACGTCGATGGATTCTCTGCTCTGAACCTCTTGTGGCTTAACCTTTGCCAAGCCCCAGCTCTGACTGCCAGGACGTCTGCTTCCAGGCGAAGGTTTTGCAAGCACTTGGCTTAAACAGGGCAGCTATTCCTCACGACAGGATTTGGGGAAAATGTTGTTTTTCCCCATGATAAAAAGCTCCTCAAAGCCACTATGCAGAAGATGAGACCCTTTGGCTTCAGAGCAAGGGCTCACAACCAGGTATCTCCGGGAAAATCCGGCTCCATTTGATCAAATGATAGATCTCCAAAATTCGGAGTTTACACATCGTGTCCCGTGGAAAAATAACATCTGCTCATGTAATCCCACTTTCTGCGGGAATGCAGGGAAATGAAATTGCCCAGGCAATCGGGAAAGTTTGGGAAATTTATTCACGAAATTTGAGAAAAATATTTTGGCACTGGAAAACACAGATTTGTCAAAATTTCAACCTACACGAACCTCCCAGCTTTTTTACTTTGCCTGTTAAAAATGTGAAAGGCATAAATTTGAAGATTTTGAAAGGACATTGGTATATACATCTGTGCCAAACCTGTCCAGGTTTTGCTCTCACAGTGACACACTGTTTAAAGATCCAGGTTGCTGCATTTTATTTATGTATTTTGTTTACTTTTAAATGAAAAAGGAGCCAAAGCCCATGCAAAGCATCTCAGATGTTCTGAAACACGTTTTTTCTTCTGTTCTGACACGAGCATCATGAAAGTGCCCAGAGGTGGGGAGAGGGGGGAGAAAAACGCTATGCTGGCTTTTTAATTGGAGCAAAACAGAATTGTTCTAAACATCACAAGAGGAATTCTGCTGGGCAGCCCCCCGGGCTCCTCACCCCACCTGCAGCCCCAGAGGTGCTTTGCAGCTCTCAGCTCTGTGATGAGAGCATTCATCTCTGTGTCTGTGGTGGCACTCAGATCATGTCCTACCTCCGTCAGCTCCCCATGCACGGCTTTTGTGTGTGTGAGCACTCGGCAGGTGCTGGGCATGTCCCTGCCTTGGTCCTACACAAAGAGACGTGGTCCTCTGGGGCTGAGCTGCTCCAGCTGTGTTGCACGTCCTGCCACAGCCCTGAGCCAGGTCTGTCTGCACTTGGGCTGTGTTTGCTCAGAGATACAGGAGCAATGCAGGAGTCATGAGGGGAACCTGGCAGCAGTAGGGTGCACTGGGGCTTGGGAGCAAGACCTCTCATTCTTTGGGGTGTTGGTGCCATGACAAATACGTGCTGAGCATGCATGCAGAGGAGGGCTAGGATAGAGTCCCAAGCCACTGGGACATGTGCAGATGTCACGAGAGAAAATGTGCACGAGCCCAGTATGGGGCTGGGTGCTGGACCCAGCTCTTCCCACAGCCCAGTGCTTGCTTTCCTCCTGCTCTCCTTCATCTTCTGAGCCCCCAGCCATTCTACACACAGGAGAAGCACTCTTGGTCACCACCACTCGGTGCCCTGCTCAGGCTCAGCAGACCCCCAGTGGCTGCCTCCATCCCCTGGAGGGATCTGTGGCTGCAGGCAGCCTGGAGCAGGTCCTTGGGATGCCACTGCCACTGCTGAGGCTGCTGTGCTCTCACCTCAGGGCTGTGGGGAGGGCTGGAGGAGCCAGCTGCTGTCCTCTTCCATGTGCCAGCAGTAACACTTGCACAGGAATTTCCAAACAAACCCAGCAAACCCAGGGGCCAGAAGGGGGTCCTGGCCTGCTTACAAATCATCACTGTGGATGATGAGCACCAGTGGCTCTCATAAGGCAGAGGGAGTGGCTGGCACTTCTCCTGTTCCAAGTCCCCAGTGACTCCAGGTGAATCATCAGCTCCAGACAACAGATGGGCATCACCATGTCCCTGCCTGGGCACCAGCTCTAGGAACACATCTGCTGAAGGCAGGGGCATACTAGGAGGCAAAGCATAGGCTGGCCTTAGGGCCTGGTTCCTGGAGCTGGAGGATGCCTCAGCTCTCCATGGCTGCTGAAGAAGGACTAGTGCCCACACGTCCAGTTGTGTGAGCTACAAGCAACCCCTCTGAGTAGCCTATGCTGCCCTGGAACGCCCTTCACATGAGCAGCCCCAAGGAAGGTGATGGCTGGTTGCATGGGCATCACGTATCCCTGTCTTCCTGAGGGGTAGAAGTAGGAGAGTGCCCCAAGCTCTGTGCACCGCTGTGGGGCAGACACCAAGAACGAGACTGGTACTCCCTCCTGGACCAGGTAGGAGCTGCAGGAAGAGTATTTGGTGTCTGACTGCAAATGCTGGGCTTGCTTACCCCAGCCAGGTCTGCGAGCAGGCAGGAGGAGGCTGCTTCACCACAAGCTGTCCCTGCACAACCCCAATTGCCCACACTCACCACCATCCCACTTCTGTCTGGAGCACGCAGGGCTGGTGCTGATGGAGGCACATGGGCATTCTCCAGGGAGCACATCTGACATGCGTGACCCAGAGCAGAGCACAGAGTTGCAGAGAGTTTCATCATTTGGTTTCCACCACGCTCCCAGCTCTGCTTAAGCCAGTTCTTACATTAAACACACGTGAGGTGATAACTGCCGGCAGCTGTTTGTGCTTGCCACGATAATTGCCCAGCCTGCTGCTCCGAGCACGTCGCCTCTCTCCTTGCATCCCTACTGGTTTTGCTCCTCTCCCAGGCTGCTTCACAGCTCTCCCTCCCATCTGACAGCACGTTTTTGCACTCTCTTCAGCTGCTCACATTGTCTCCATGCTACACTTCTGAGGACACTTTCTGCTCCATCCCACGCAGCCCATCGCCCATGTTACCACTTTGCTCTCAGTACCCCAGAGCATCTCATCAGCTTCTCTAGATCCACCACAGCAGGTTCCCAGCCAAACATCGAAGGCAAGGAGCAGTAGCCATGGCACATCCATAGCTCACAACATCTCCATCTGTGCTGCTTAAAAAAAGAAAAAAACCCACAGCCTATTCTTAATGTTAATGGTTAACTGGCAGGGCTGGAATTCTCCAGGGCCAATGTCTACACTCTCTCCATCCCAAAAGAGTGTGGGAGGTGTGGCAGGACTGGTGGCAGGACTGCAGCTGGGTGCAGTCTGGGCAGTGGCCGGTGAGCCCCGTGCTGCCTGCCCAAGGCTGTCCCTGACCCTGGTCTCACTGGGATGCAGCCAGCATGGCTCAAACCCAGCACCAGGAACGCACAGGAGCAGCAAAGTGAAGCAAAGACCTCCACATGCTGTGATTCCCTACCCCTGCCTATGGGAGGTGCCTGTCTCACTTTGAAGGGCTGAGATATGAACTGTAGCAGCAAGAATGGTCAGCATTAGGTGGCATATGGGCCCTCAAGGCCTTACGGCAGGCTGGCCTCCCCCACGACTGAAACTCCCACCAAGCCACCTCCCATTTCAGAGCCTGCAGATGGAAATTTCTTGCCTCACCCTCTTTGTTGCACCAGCTGCGATGCTCCGGAGAAACAACAGCAGCAGCTCAGCACAGCCTGAACCTTCAGGAAACAGCCTTGTCCACAAGCTTAGTAGCAAACCCTGGCTGCCTTGCTTCCATCCTGGTCCAAATTCTCACAGCGTGGGTGGGTGGGAAGCTCCCTGAATTGCTTCCCCACTTGCTGAAATTCACTGCAGCAATGGGCTGAAATTCAGAGCTGATCACATTTTCCCCCGTGCCTGTCAAAGCCCAACCGGGAAGCCCAGTAACCGGCATATAAAGCTACTACTGATAGCAGCACACTTGTTCCAGACAAAAGATCAGGAGACGTATGTCATAAAAAGGCAGAGATGTCTTCCAGATGTTTTTGTGCGTTGGGTCTGCACAGATGTTTTCGATGTCTGCCCATAAATGTAAGAAATGTAAAACATTTGTGTCCCACAGATGTAGAGATTAAATTATGCAAGAGATGTGATAAATCTCTGGGTAATGCGAGAAGACCATGAACTATTCACATTCATTGTTTTTAGTAAAATCGGCCCCATTTTCCAGAATGCGGCTGCGAAGGAGACTTTTATTGTTATTAAATGTGACTAAACATGACGTAGGATGTTGAAAAGCAGCACGCATGGAGCTGTGTGAAACCATATATTGCAAACAGTCTGGCAGGGCCGTGGGCTGAGGTGGGACATGGCAGTGGGGTCAGCAGCCCCGGCCAAGCCCGGCTCCCCTGGGTGGGCACACAGAGCATCTCCTGCCCCCATGGTGGGGAGTACTGAGGGCCCCGAAACAGCACTGAAGGCAGACAGGAGCACAGAGTGCTGGCAGCACGTCCTGGGCAGGACAGACGCCTCCCTGCAGCTCAAGCAGGTCTTTGGACTGGAGCGCTCATCCACCTCCATAGCAGCTGCAAACCTTTTGGTTCCGCCGGCGCGGAGCTGAGCGGAGCCGTTCCCCAGCCCTCACTGCAGCACTGCGGAGCCTCCGACTCCTGTTGCTAGGAAGACCTCAGTGCTTCCCCATGCCAGCGTGCTAAATCCTTGCTTGCATCAAGGAGACATGGCATTTTCTTGGGAATCCTCCCTGCTAAGAATATCCTCTATTTACATACTCGCCAACATGGGGGCGGATGGGAAGCAGGGCAGCGAACTGAATGTACTTGGAAGATGTCTGTGTTGGTTACTGTAGAGCTCTGCAGCTGACTGGGTCTGTTTGCAACAACCACGTGTGATTATGGCATTCATGACAGCACCCAGGGCCGGTTCTGCTGCAGCACCCATCACCCATTGGCATTTGCTGCTCGGGAAGCCCTGCAGGGGGTGTGCACAGGTGTCTGTGTGTGTGAGGGGCTCCCCGGTTCCCCTGCAACATCCATACCCCCACGCCTGAGCAATGGAAGAACTGGTGCCCCTGGCAGGGGCAGACCTTGGCACGGCACAGCTCCCTGGGGAGCAGCATCACCTCAGTGCCCCCTGTGCTCATTCTGATGACAATTAGGGGGCACGTACAGGTGAGATTCATCTCATCTTTAGGCCCCGACAGGTCAGATGGATCTGCCTGGGGATGAATCTCTTTCTTTCTCAACCACAGAGTAACTGAGACCTGCACCCAACTGCCCAGTGAATTACTGGTTCTGTGTTTTGGCCTCATCTATCTGTTGCTAAGGAGAGAGGATGGCTCCTGTACACCTAACGGAGAACAGGCTGGTAATTAAAGCCCTGAGCAGATCCCGTTTGCCCAGAACAAAAGGTCAGGCAAAACCTTGGCAAGATGAGGTTTTCCAGCTCCTCTGCACAGGGCTGGGGCATGGGCATGTCTACACCCCATCAAATGAATCATGCACTGGAGAGCCTCATTTCTCCCTGATGGGGATGGCTATCTTTGGGATGTTTAAAGACCAAAGCTGAAGGAGAAGACAGAAATTAATTTTCCTCAGGCTGAGAGTCAAGAAAGTGAGGACAGCTTTCAGTAGGAGAGGAACAAAGAGCCTGA
This sequence comes from Gallus gallus, assembly GCF_016699485.2. NCBI lineage: Eukaryota > Metazoa > Chordata > Aves > Galliformes > Phasianidae > Gallus > Gallus gallus. The sequence continues at coordinate 1,591,847 of NC_052549.1, forward strand.
AAGAGAGCGTGCAGCTGCTGTACAGCCCTATGTCCCCAGCACCAGTGTGCCCTCTGCACTGGTGACCAGTTACATGTGCTGGAGAGGTGCATAAGACACTGTGCATCTCTGCGCTGTGAGACTTCTCTGTGCACTTCCCAGCCTCAACCTGCCGACTGGGAGGTTATCTGGACTTTGGTGTTTATCAGTCCCAATGATTTTCCTTCCTGAATGTAATTGCTTTTTGAAGTCAGTTATGCTTTTGGCCTTACACTATCCCCTGGTAATGAGTTTCACGATGAATTATGAGTTGTGTGAAAAAGTACTTCCTTTTGTTTGTTTTAAATCTGCTACCTGACAATTTCATGGAGGGCCTCCTTGTTCCCGAGCAGAAAGAAGCAGTGACAGATTGTCCCCTCAGCACCTTCTCCAGACTGCTGTGCACCTCCCCTGTCGCCCTCCTCCCACCCAAGAGAAAGCGCCCTTGTCCCCTTCGTGGTTCCTATGGGCAGCATTGCATTCCTGTGCTCATGCTGGCTGCCCTGTTCTGGTTTTCTGAACCAAGAAATAGGGAAAGAAAGACAGAAATAGATAAACCGGCCAGCTTGGGGTTGCTGTGGACTCACCACAGCAGAGCTACATCTCCTGTTCAGTTCCCTTTCAACCTTAATCATTCCCAACATCTGATTCCCTTTCTTGCCCCCCACTGAGCTGATGTTTTCCGTGACCCAGCCCAAGAACCCCAGATTTCTTTCCCTGGTGGTAATTGCTAGCTCAGAGCCCAGTGCTCAATTAGCAGGGAGTCAAACCACTGCATATTTTTCATTCTGTTCCAGTTTGGGCTCGGATGTGACAGAAGATTTTCCAGTTCGAGTCCAGGCTAATAGCAGTTCATTAACTGTTTGCATGTAACAGCGGGGTCACACGAGGAGCCCACAGCGCCCGGCCTCAGCCCAGCGTGGGCACAGCCCCTGCCACTCACTGTGCCCTCTTGGCACCTCTCCGGCACAGCACAGCTTTTCTCAGGTCCCCTCCCAGCTCTGCAGGGCCACGGCTGGTGCCAGCACGGTGACAGCCAGATGGGAGAGGGGAGCTGAGGGTGCCATGGGCACGCGGTGGGTCACAGCCAGGAGCACCTCATCCCCCTAACGAGTGCAGTCACTTCGGAGCTCAGCCCCACTCAGCCTTTTCCCTTCAGCGTGGATCTCTGTGCTGACCTCCCTCCACACTGGAAACCAGCTATTCCCGTCTTTTTTTCTCATCTTTGAACTCGACAGACGTTAAAAGGAGGGCTGCCTGCTTCTAGGAGGATACCAGGAGGCTGACAAAGCACGACAGCCCTTCCCCACAGCCACGTGGACTGTTCCTCATTACGCCACCTTTACACACATACCCACTAATTCATAGTGCACAATAACCCCCCGCGTCAGCGGCCTTCAGGCTTTTCCTACACAGACCAGAGCCACGGCCTGCCCACTTTCTGATGAGCTTCCTAATATTTATGCTCTGAGAAATGTTTTATTAGTGGCTTTTAGCAAGTTTTTCCTAAAAATACTTTTGGCCTGTCCTTATTATGCGTGTCACGTCCAGCGGACATACTTTGCACTTCATTCTATCTTCCTTCTTTGGAAATTATTTCAATTTTGATGAATATCTCTTTTCTTCTTACAACCTCTTTCCCTACCAGGGCATGACAGGTCTGCTTTTTTCTTTCTGGATATTTGAGTACATTCTAGATGGGTTGTATATATTTATTCTGAGCCTCTAATACTTTGTCTTTAAACAGCTTTTACTCCTCCTGTAAATATTTTACCCATTTAGCTTTTCTTTTGAATTCCTTTTTAACAACTTTTGTATTTTTATCTCGTTCCCATTCTTAAAATTAAACTTTGAGGCGGACTCCGTTGTTTCTTTTACTTTTCTTCCCTCTCACAGTCCTGGAAGGAGGCGGCTCTTTGCGGGACGCTCGCTTTGATTTGAGCCCAACGAGGTCACAGAGCCTACAGCTCCATCATCGCCAGAGCTGGAGCCTGGGCGTCCCTGCTGAGCTCCTCTGACCCCAAACACTGTGTGGGAGAGCTGAGGAAATCCCCCATCTCAGAAACGCCCTGGCTTGGACTGCCTTACGTCCTGCTGGAGCCAAGCCCCAGTGGCATCCCCCCATCAGGGATGATGGCCACACAACCCAGGAAGAGCACAACTGCAGGCCTGGTGTCCCCAGGGAGTGCCGGCAGCCCGAGAGGCAGCAGCACAGCTCATTCCCAGAGCCGGACACAGCCAGCCTTAGAATAGATACAGCGGGGGATCCCAGAGAGACGAAAGAAGTGTATCCACCCCCTCATTCATCTCGTTCTGCTCTGAGAAATGCCGGGCTGCCAAATCACAGAGCTGGCTCCATGGGAATGCAGAGCAGCGGCGTGGGGACCCCCAGCTGGTGGGGGACACAGCTGTGCAGCTCTCTGCTGCTACCTCACACTGATTGCAGCTCACCTCAGCCGTGGCCAGAGGTCCTGCTGGCCACCTGTGCACACTCGTGGTGGGGACGGGGATGGGGCACGGCCAGAGACACTGCTGGGATGCTCCTGCTTGAAAGCACCCCTTGCCCGTGCTCATCCCTAAACCTCCTGGGACAGCCCTGCCCAAGCCAGTGCTGTGCTGAGAGATGCATATAGACACAAGATGAGTGGCTGCAGTTCAACATTCAAACCCTGTTGTCTGATCAGCATACAGGCATCAGGTGATCTGGGCAGGTACAGGGATCCTTGGTGCCTCCAGCCGTGCACGCTGAGCCGGGGAGTCGGACTGCCGCTCAGCACACAGCGCACAGGCTGATGAAAGCCAGGGTGTCCTGCTCTTACTGCTGCTGGGAGAGCAACATCACGCTGTGAGCTCTAACATAGAGAAAAGCAAACTTCAGGGCTTTCCAGCTCTGAATTATGGACGAAGCTTTTGGAAGAGGTCCTAGATCTAACCCCCTTGGCACAGGGACTGGAAAGTCTCAGCTACAAGTGCTCCATCTCCCTTGAGCACCCCATCTGCAGAGGTGCATTTCCAATTCAGGCATCATTGCGCACAACTCCCCCCACTGCTCCCTGCGGGTGCCCACCCAGCTGGGGCAGCTCCTGCCCCCACCCCCTGCCCATACAGCCTCAGGGGCACCCACTGCCTCAGGAGCGAGGAGACCAGCTGGGCATCCTGCTCTTCTGATGCGGATAAGTTGTGTCTTCCTGAAATGGTCCCCATTTCCTTGCAATTTCATGTTCGGGGTGGAATTCTTCCCCCTTTATCTCTGGCTGGGTGGTCTTTGGGTTTGGGTTTTCGTTGTGGTTTTCCTCCTATGACTCTGAAGGGATGAAATTGGTGGCTTGGTGCTGAAGGCCAGGATGCCATGGAAGTTTCAAAGTGCACCTGGCTGGAAACTATTTCACCTTTGTCAACAATAATTGTAATCAGTAATATGAAAAAAGAGAAATATCTCTAAATGAAATATTAGCAGGCACGTCTCAGCCTGTTCTCTGCTCTGATACATTCTTGCATTTCGGTCTTGTATGCAGAAGGCAAAGTGCGCTGTTTATGGTTTTACTGTTGCATCCAAGTACTTTATATACTTATTTTTCATAACAAAATTACTTTGTCCATAAATCAGGCTGAACTCGGAGGCAGCTCTGAACCATTACCTCAGCCTCGTGCTGTAGCTCAGCTGTTCATAAACTGTGTGCCCAGCTTCAACATCCAGTGCGGGTTGTTGTAATTAGGAATAAAATATTTGGGAAACACAGTTTGCATCACGGCTCTTTAAGTAAGTATTTGGCTTCCTGGAAATGATGACTCATGACGTGGATGTGCAGAAATGTACCAATAACATAACCTTTCGATCTTCTAATGCCAGACAGATCAGTACAAAGCCGGGCTTCGTGCTGCCCGGATGAATGGTGCAACAAGCCGTATATATAGCATCGCTTTGGACTCACTCTTTTTTGCACTGTGTGGGAAAGACAAAAAAAGGGGCAGACTGTGACACTGAGGTCAGCCGGCTCCCAGGGCCACGCTCTATCAGTTCATCGCTGATCAGCTCCTTCCTCTGCCACCCGGATGATTTAATAAGCAGTGGTTTCTGGAGTGAGCCCCGCGTGCCGGCGCATCCTGCAGGATCTTTGCAGCTCGCAGCAGGTACAATGCATAAAGAGCTTTGCAAAGAAATATCCCAAGCGTGCGTCTGGTCCCTGGCAGGGCGAGGTGGCAGCACTGTTATTGCTCAGAAAATGTATACAAAATTGTCATGAAAGAAGCCTCATTTGTCCCCTAACACAGCCTGTTAGCAAGCAGGAGGGTGATTTTCCGAACGGGCGCCCCAGCAGTGAATGTGCAGCAGCCAGAAGAGGCAGACGTGGAGATCTGCCAGAGGGGGACCTGCCCAAACCCACCCCGAAAGTCCGGCGCCTCTGCAGAGGTGCATGTGGACCTGGACCCTGCTTAGAAGCTGGATGCAAAATGGATGTGGAAGGCCCAGCCCTGCTGGAATGAAGCATCTCGTCACTTCTGTGATGGCTTTTCTTCCTGACCATTTTGCTCTTTGAAAAATGCTTCAGTTTTCCCAGACTTTGGACAAGGTAAAAATAGGACTAAGAGCAGCCTTCAAAACAGCACTTTGCACCTCTGTCATTTGGGGCAGCACCCAGCAGAGATGTTCTGCAGAACGGACGTGGATTGGGGATCACCTTGGCATGACAGCCTGCTGCTGTCACAGGGTCACAGCTCTGCCCTGGCAAGTAAAGCACAGAGGGACACAGCACAGCCTGTACACACTTTAAGTACCACAAAGCCATGGGAAAACAGAGCTCCTGGGATCCCTGGGCTCCCGCACACTTTGTCCCTGGCTCACTCTATATATCTCCGGCCCCCGGGCAAAGCCCACCCAAGCATCCGCCCCAGCTGCGTCACCTTAAAAAACCCCAATCCAACAGAGCTGAAAAGATAAAGGACTGGGCACAGATGAGCCCAGAGGAAGGATGCTACGAGCAGCACCATCACATCTCAGCTTTTAGGATTCTGTGGCTCCGTCACCAAATGCAGGAAGTCTGTGCACCCTCTCTGTGCAGACCTTCAATTCAAAGAGTGACCTCTGCCTCCACACAGGTGGCACCGAGCCCAGAGGTGCTTAGTGCACCTGGATTGCATCTGGCTCAAACTGCAAGTCCTGCTTAGCCCAAGAGCAAAAAAGAGCCCAAAGAGCCCAAAGCCCCAGCAGCATATCATCCCCTTCCCTTTGCTTGCACCACACAACAGGGGTGCTGTCCCCACCATGCCTTGTTCCTTGTGCAGGAGCAGGCACGGGGTGCAGCTGGCCCACGGCACGTGCTGCAGCTGGCTCACACAGCTGCAGGGATCTGGCAAGCAGCTGTCTGCTTCTGCACTTGCAAGCATGGGCAGCTGAGCACAGATGTCCCTTTGCCCGTGCAGGTCCTCACCATCTCTCTGCTCAGCACTGGGAGCCTGCCCACATCTTGCCGCCCACGGCAAGGACCACGGCACACTCCTAGAGCACAGCCTGGCATCCAGGATACAAACCTGGGCTCTGCCAGCCCCAGTCTGCCCCATGCACAGTGACTCCCGGCTCCCTGTGCCCACCAGCAGCCCCTGCTCAGGAGGGCAGGGATCTGCCGGCCTTCCTCCTGCTCAGCCCAGCCCGTCCCTCCCAGCAGGCAGGCAGCCAGAGCACCATCACCTCCAGCAGGCAGTTTTACTGGCTGACACTATAAATGTACTGTGCTCTCATGGATTTGATGCTGTTTTTATGAACTTGGAGCTCAGTGCGGCTGTTTAGTTTGAGATGAGCGAGGAATGTATTAATAGTTGGGTAAAGCACACTCCGAGCTTCTAATCTGACCGAGCTGTTTGCTTTAGGGAAAAAACACTTCACTTTTTCCATTCATTACTATTCTTTGTTAGTGGCTGCAGCACCCGCCCCCAGCACACCGGAGCCCACATTAACCCCTTTCCTGCTGCACCCCAGCCACCGCAGTGCCACGCAGGGGTCCCCCCACTCTGAGCTGTGCTGCCAGCCCTGGGCACCAGCCCTGCTTGTGGTGCTGGGGCGGCAGCAGCACGGCACTGGGCCACCCGTTGCATTGTATATGCAGGATCTCACTTGCCAGGGCCACCCATACCCAGTCCCAGCTCTCCTGCCAGGAGCAGAGCACGGAGCAGGTCCCCACATGGCCGCTCGCTGTGCGCCGGGGCCTTGCTCTGCCCCTGCCCGCTCCCACTGGAACGCAGTGACTGATTTACGTTCAGATGAGGACTGCAGCGGTGTCCTGCTAAGTCTCTCATCCAGCGTGAACTTTCCATAAGCAAGGCTCTATTTTTAACTCTGCCAGGCCTAAGAGAGGGGTTGTCTTGTGGGGGCGAGGAAGTGGCTGTGCCCAGCAGTGGATGTGACCTCAGGGAGCATTCAGTGGGCACAAGGCCTTCCTGGGAGGACCAGTCCCATCGGGGCACTGCCGTGCCTCCCTGAGCACCTTCACCTCACCACGGTGCTGAGGGCAAAGGGCCGTTCCAGAATGTGGGGATGACGGCTGTCCCCACCCCACTGCCCCTGCTGTGCCTGGGCTGGCCCTCGTGCTGTAAGCTCACCAGCACTTCCGGGCCACACTGTTTATGATGATGACTTTAAAGAGGAGCCGGGCGGCAGGCTGTAAATCCCTGTAGAGGGACAGTGCAGCCCACACGCTGCTGAATGCCACGTGGGCAGCCCATCCAGGCTCTGCCCTGGCACGGAAAGGCCAGGATCCAGCCAGGAGGGCAGCAAGGGACAGGTTGGTCCCCTCCCCAGGGCGGCACGAGGCGCCGGGTGCTCCTGGGGCTCAGCAGGAATTGTGCCCCGCTCCTTTCTGCTCCTGTTCAGACTGCCCACCAGGCATGTCCCTCTGCAGGACTTTCCGTGCTTGCTGGGTTTTCACACAGTCGCAGCCCCAGAGTTTCCCTGTGCAGCCCGTTCCCAAGCACCACGTCCCAGGCAATTTTAAATTACTCCAGCAATAGAGCACTTGCTCTGTTCCCTGGGGAGCCGCTCTGCTCCCATAGATCTTGCTGCACGGAGTACGGGATTGTGCTGCTGTCCAGCCTGCATTTCCCTCCAGTTAAACTCACTGTGGGGCTCTGAGCTGCAGTGCCACAGGCGTTTACAAATCCTCTTCCCCAGCTTTAAGTGTTCACCTGTTTGCAGCGATCAGGACTGATTCCTCCAGGTTCCTACAGACCCAGGCCAGGTTCTGCCCTCCTCAGCTGAGAGCTGAACCACACGGCTTGGTCAGGACATGCTGGCCCCACCTTCCCAACATGACTTGAATAGTGATGCATTCACAGCCGTACAGATTTGCTCCCCCAGTCACACATACACACATCTGCCTGTCCCCAGCTCCAGGCTGGGTGTTTCTCACAGCAAAATAAATCTTGTTTTATCGGTGGGACAGAGAGAAAATTAAGAGGTAATGCTGATTGCAGCACAACAGCATCTGGAAGAGCCCCTGGTGCACACACGTTGGTGGTGCACACATTGACTCAAGACTTCCCCTGATGCTCACGGTGAGGATTTGTGACTCAGCCCAACGAATCACAGCACCCATAAATCCAACAGCAAGAAGCCACGCGCGAGAACACCAAATTTCCACCCTTCAGGAAATGTCAACACTGAGAATTTTCTTCTGATTCTCATTAAGTCAATGTGTATTGACATCCTCTGGGTCAAAACCTCAAAAACTAACTTCTGTATTGTCAGATTACTGTATCAAAAGCAGCCATACGATATACAGTATCTAAGATCTAATGGCATGTCCTGAGAATAGAATCAAATGTAATAAAATCAATTGTAATAATAAAAGAAATTTACCTAACAAAACAGATTTATTTGCATCAAAGCACTTCTAACGCTTCAGTTGTGTGTATAAAGCATGAAAACATCACTGATTCTTTTCGCTATTTTTCTTATAATAACCTTCATGGAAATCAGGCCTTTCCTACATGCCCTCCCAAGTGGCATCCAAGGGAAAATGTTCAACCCAAAATTCCATGTGAGTTCACCCCAAGCACACAGCACTCCTCAATGGCCACGTGGGCCTAAAGCACAAACCCTGCACTGCCAGTCCTCATAGGCACCTTCCAGAAAGGCTGACCAGTGGGGGAGAGGAATACACTTTGAGGGTGGGAGGAAATAGTGTGATATCGACAATCTCAGCCCCAGTTCCCTACATATATTCTCTCACTGAGTTTCTCCTGACACATGACCTCTAATCTGGGAAAAAATTGGCTTCACACCTTCCAAGGACTGCTTGAGATCATCTCTTTTAATGAAACGCCGTGAAGTCTCCACCTCACTGATGCCGTGGACAAAATTCTAGTCAGATTCAGCAAGACCCCAGCCCACCTGTGGTCACTGAGACACAAAGGTGACAGCTCCATCTGCTCATGGCCACCCAGCCTGGGGCAGTGGGCATGTATGGACTGGGATGGGGACATGTCTTCGCAGCTCTGTGTCTCTGTGGTGAGCAACACAGTGGTACCACCATCCCAATGAGACACTTTCCACCCTCCCAAAACAGCATGCATGGCCCTCTGGCACCCTCCACAGACCTGTGACCGTTCCTAGGTTCTCCAGCACCACAAAGGACTCCCTGCCCAATAGCACCATTTGGGGAAGGAGGAGAGACCTTCTGCTCACAACCCTATAACGAGTTCTGAGGTCAAACCGGTGGAGGCCACAAAGAGGGGGAAGTTCAGTGCCCACATCTGCAGCCCACATCAAACTGTCTCTTCTGCAGGTCTGTCTCACTCCGTTTGAGCCCCGGCCCCAACCCCAACATTTTCCAGCTCCTCTCAGTTTCCCTCATGGTGCCCCTATGGGACATGTGCTGCCTGTGACCCCATCTGAGCAGTGCTGCAGAAAATAACAGGTGGTAGTGCAATAAGTTGGTGCCTATGCTATAGCAGGGATGGGTGAGCACCTGGCAGAGCATTACAGCTGCACTCTCTCCAAGTGCCTGCAATTGGTGTAAGCAGGAGAACCCCCCACCTTGTCTGATGAGCACTGAGTTGACTCACGATTACCCTGTGCTGGGTCTCCCTGCTTCCAGAGGAGAGCCAGGGCAGGCGCAGGGCTGTCCCCATTCACGACTAAGCTGTGGCAGCTCCCGAGAAAGCAGCCCTAAGGTGAGAGCCGGGCTGGGAGGAACACGGCCACAACCCGACAGAGTCCCAGGATGAGAGCGCTGGGCACGGACTGTGCTGCTCAGCAAGGGATGCACTTCCTAGGCTGACTCTAGGGGTCATCCGCCTTCAGCTTTTACGTGCAGAACTCGCCAACTCCCTTATTCCAGCCCTCCAAAGGCAGCTGTCCCCAAGGGCCACCAAGAGACCCAGACAGCCTGCACATAAACAAACACGGCGTTGTGCTGAAGGATCCGAGCCCGAGTGCAGCTCTCCCAGGCAGGGAGCACTTCTTGGCACTTGGCACAGTGCTGGGATGTGGGCTGGCAGGCATGGCTGGGGGGCACCAGGACTCCGGACAGACACCAGGCCTGCAGGGCATGGGGCTGCCCATGGGGATGGTGGCCCAGCCTCGCTGCATGGGAAGGGGTGGGCTGTGCTGCTGTGCCTTCCCCACACCAGCTACAAATGGGCTTCAGTGCTTACAACAGCTGCAGGGCAGGGATGCTTCCTCGATCTACAAGTGCTCAATGAATAATGAATATCGACAATGAATTAATTGGCAGCTCCTCACTGTGTGACAACCAATTACAAACACCTCCAGGCGGTGGGTGCAGTTGTTCTACAGCACGGTGAGACAAAGCTTTGGCCTAGTGGTGCAGCCCATGAGCTAAAAAGCACCTGGAAAGGAATGATGGAGATCCTCCTAGTAATGTGCTCTTTTGGTACACCTGATCTGGAGCTCACAGAAGAGACCTCACAGACTGAACCTGTGGCTGCTTCCCGGTGAGGCATGCCCAGCAGCGATGGGCACGGGGGTGACACAGCACCCTGCCCCTGCCTGCACTACTGCACCGCCAGAGGCAGAGCAAGGAGCTCCTGGCTGCCTGAAACAACGTGCGTCAGCAGTATTATGTCAGACTCTTTAGCTAAATGGAAATGGTCCCATGGGGTGTTTAGATTATGCTGTACTAGAATTCTGTGGCTGAAAAGCCTCTCAACCGATCTCGTAGGAGAGTCATCCTTGGTGTGTGGCACAATGGACATCCATTGTGAAAGTGAATCTGGGACACAGGAATGGTGCTGAGCCCCTGGCACGCTGGGCAGGAACAGAAAGGCTGGAGCAGGGATGGCAGTGGCCACAGTACCCAGAGGTACTAATGCAGCGAGGATTCAGACGTAGGAACAATTTTGTTTCCTGTACCCATCACACCACAGTGCGTTGGTTCAGGCATTGTCTGGCAGCAAAGAGCAGGAGGAGCAGAGCTAACCCAGGCAGCTGGAAAATCCTAAGAGATGGGGCAGCCCCTCCAATGAAGCCAGATACAGGACCAGTCTGAGCCAGCCCACCCTGCATCTGCACCAGCCTTGCTGCCAGTGCTGGCTTTGCTGCCTGCTGCCAGCACACGCCAGAGTTGCCTGGAAATCCCAAGAAAGGGGGCAGAGAAAGGTGCTGGGGTGCCCACAGGAGCTCTTGCAGGAGGTGAGAGCGGAGTGAGGTCAGCAGGATGGCTCCTCAAGGACATCGTGACTGTCACTGTCTGACTGTCCCAGGAGAACACATGGAGACGAGCTGAGGGTTGAAGAGATAATTTGAAGGATGGCACCGGGGCCAATTGAAGTAACTTGGTTAGATCTTTTTTTTATTATTATTTATTTTTACTTCTTATTTTTATGAGGTATACTGGAATAATAAAGTCAGTAGGATATAGAAACAAAAAGTCAAAACAAAAAATCAGAGTGTTTCACCAGCCAATGTAAAAACCAAACATCTTGACATCAGCAGAATGTCTCTTTCAGTGGTTTTTCTAAACAAATTTAGTTCCTATGGAAAGTTTTCATTGAGATGAATTGGCATAAAAGCGTGCCCAGCTCTGCTGGCAGGGCATGGGCTGTCTCTGTGGCCATGCACATCCTTGTGCATGGAAGGATGGTACAGAGCCCACCTTCCAGCGCATTCTGACACGGCATGCCTTCTCCAAATTCATCACCTAGAAATCCCTGTGTACTTGTTGTGGAGTGGAACTTGAGCTCCACACCCAGCTCTCTGCCTGCTGCATGGGTGTGAAACCACCGAGCCATAAACCACTTCAGCTGGATCATTTTGAACCAGTATGGCGTCTTCTGGAGGCTGTTAATCTCCTGGTGATGTCTACCAGGCCCTGCCCTGGTGGGGGATCCCTGATGTAGTCTGGGGCACGGAAATGAGTGTGTGGGCTTTGTAGCTCACCCACTGCCAGCTGAGTGCTTCCAGCAGTGCTCCCCGCTGTGCAATTCCATCCAGCACAGCCGTGGGGTCAGCCAGTGAGGAGCACTGCTGGGTTTAGATGTTCCCATTAGGTGACAGAGTTCTGCCCATCATACAGCCTCCTGGCACCTCCAGGCAAGAGAACAGTCCTCGCAAAGCACCACAGCTTCCATTTCCAACCCATCACAAAGCCCGTGGCAAAGCTTGGCAGGAGGCAGAGCTGCACGTGGCACAGCTGTGTGTCCTTCTGCTGGTTTCTGCTGTCTCTATGCTGTCCCAGCAGGCGAGAAAGGCCTGCTGCGGGGCCGTGTCTCCCCTGGAAGGATCACGGCAGGGCTGGGGCTGCTTGCTGCAGGCATCATTCGGTCCCTGCACACCGCCGCGCTGCTCCGTCCCTCACACACAGAGCGCAGCGGGAGCTGGGCCCGGAGAGCCGCCTCATTCCAACAAAACCTCTGAAGGCATCAGAAAATGTTTCCATCCCACACCAGGAGTGACCCAAAACCTCGAGTGATTTCCATGAAAAACCGAAGACCCTCCCTGACGGACTGCCGTGGTGGGAGACCTGCTGGGCGTGGGAAGGAGGGCCAAGGCCAGCTCAGCACGGCAGCGGGGGTTGGCTGGGAGCCCCCGGCCCCAGCGGAGCGCTCCCATCGCCGGGACAGGGCTCTGTACGGCCTGTTCTGCCACAACTTTCCACAGCATAAATAAAGGAATAATCACTTGAACTTGAGCCCAAGTCAGTACCTTAACGAGCAGACTGCAATCCAACTTTCCCTTCGACTTAATGAATATTAATTAACTGCACACAATTGAGCAGCTCCAACAAGGCAGGAAAGGCATGCGCCTGTCCTGGAGCACAGCGAGCGCTGTGCTCTCATGGGACACGGGGATCCAAGATCCATTCCTCTCTGTGCAGCCTTCCCCTCCCAGCTGCATCCTGACCGGTAGGCGACCATGGCTGCAGGGTGGTCTCTCTGTCCTAACCTTTCCCTGCTGGTGCTGACCTCTCCAGATTAGACTTTAACTCAAACTGATGCACTCCTATGTGACATTTTCCTTTCGATTAATGACTCTTTTCTTTTTTCCTCCAATGAAACTCTACGGTGATGGAAAATTCCTGGCAGATGCAGAGGTGAAGCTGCTGCTCATGAGGAGGTTCGGTGCGGCAGCTGATGGCTGTTGCTCTGCTGAGTCCCTAGCACTAGCACAGTGGCCTCATATCACTTTGGCACACATGGAGAATCAATTCTTCATCTCCCACATCAACCATGCTGGTTCCTCCACCAAGAGACCTTCCTCTGCCATCAGGACAGGCAGGTGTGTGCACAATGGGAATACAGCAGAGCAAGCAACTCTCCACTGGCAGAGCCAGTGCTGTTGTCCCCACACCCTGCCACAGCCTCCTGCACTGCTGGGACAGAAGGATGTGCTCAGGCAGGACCCCATCTGAGGATGTGATGGGGGTTTGGGGAGTGGGGATGGGCTGCTTCTCTCATGCTGGGGAGAGCACAGCCTCCCAGGAGCATCCATGCCAAGAAGTTCATGATGTTCTCCAGATGCTCTCCTTTCTGCTCACAAAGGCAGAGATTGACACAATAAACAAACTATTTGTAAAATTCCTCAGTGAGGGCAAAAAACCCCACATTAAATGGAAACATCGATACCCCCTGAAAGAGTGCAGGAGGGGGGAGCATTCCCAGGACCTGATGTTATACCAGTGGGTATAGAAATGAAAACATGCATAGGACTGCATTTTCTAGCAGAGCGATTCACCAGAGATCATGGAGTTGCCAGTCCTCAGTCCCCAGACAGTGTATTGCCTTGTTCATACAGGAGAAAGCATCGTGTCTGCATGTGGCGTGGTGAGCTGTGGAGCAACTGGGCAAGAGAGGACGCAGACCCTCACCCGTTGCTGTGCATCACTCCTCCCACCACGAGCACTGGGCTCCTCTCCCCTGCTGGGCTCTGCCAGCCTCCCCATCCCGTCTCTGGGAAGCACCAATACTGTGGGCTTAGCACCTCCTAGGAAAGTTCTGAGTGCCCACTTTGGTGCCAGGTGATTTTATTTCCAGTCCTCTCTCCTGGAGCTTCATGAGAGTGGGAGAGGCTCTCCTTTTCTCTAACCATAAGTTGCTTCCTTTCCCAATTTCAAAGAATGGCTCAGAACTGCCCCTTTAAAAGGCCTGGACTCAACAAATCAAAGGAGAGCCCTAGAAATGATTATTTTAACCAACTACTCATTTAAAAGTCAAAGCTTATTTCAGTTTAAAACCAGCATATCCAAGCTTGTGTGGAAAAAGTTCTGGGAAAACGACTATTGCTTCTTCCTGATCTCTCCCCAATGCCTTCCAGTCACCTTTCAATCTTCATAGGGGTCTTGTGCCATCAGAACAAGGCTGTTCTGCCTCTTATATCCTATGTAAAAAGCCCTAAAATTGGAATAATGACAGAAAATAGTCCAAGGGAGAATCTGGCAAAGTCTCTCTGGACCAACAGCTCTCTCTCCACCACAGTACACCTCCTTTTTTTTATTTATTTTCTGGTGTCAGCCCCACACGTTCTTTGCTCTGGTTTGTCCCATGGGGCCAAGCCCTCCAGCCCCATCCGGGTGACACCCTGCTTCTCTCTCCTCTTGAGAGGTGACATTCCCCGTCTGCTTCAACTGCACTTTTGAGCCATGCATGCTCCTTGTTTTTATAGCAAGGCCACTATTTTTAACTTAAAAATATAAGATCTCAATGCATCTTTGAAGAATCCCATCAACTACTTCTCTCAAACCAACTTTCCTCCTTCCAGCATTATGACTGTCTCCCGTCTCCTGGCCAGGCCCACAACCCAGCGTCTTTGTTCCCTTCATCAACTGAGTGTCAGAAGCAGCAGTTTCCAGCACTTCTGCCACAGACTGATACAGCTCCAAACTCTTACACCATGCCAATCAATGAGGTTTAGTATGGTTTGAGAGCATCTCTTATGCTTTCAATGACCAACAAGCCAGAAAATCACATTTGTTCCCAAGCAAGCCATGGTAATGATGCAAACCACCAGGAGACCCATCTCCACCTGCCCAGTGTTGGAGGAAGGTGGAGAAGTGCCTTGGAGGGACCCTTTCTTTGTGCTGGCACAGACAGCAGTGTCTTGTCAGTATTACAGAACTGAGCCATTGCTAACAATAATCTCCAGCTAACGGCCGTTTGGAGCCAGGTCTGAAAGCAGTCTCATTGTGAGTGTGGCCTATACAGGAACATCTCCAAGAATGATTCAGGAAAGGAGTCTGCGCAGTCCTGCCCTGCTCCAGCAGAGACCCAGTTTTCACACGACTTAGGTGGGCCGTAATAACTCGCGTCCAGCAGCTGCTCCACTTCTTGTATCAGATAAAGTATCAAGGACTTGTGTCCAGGACTCGCTAATGAGCAAAATGTGGAGCGTGTGCATGCAGGGAAGTGGAGAAAGGCTTTGGGTTTGCTACAAATTCTAACCGGCTTTGCGGAGGCAGGAAAGTCTTTCCCGAAGTTATTTCTGTCTTTCCATTCATTGCAAGGGGGGAAATGGCATTGTAATTTCTAACCAAGATTTCACTATAGTATTGCTTCTTCCTGATTTACCATCCTCAAATCCCAGTGGAAGAGCTTTAGCGGTCTGGGCCAACTTTTACTTTGGCAGTTCAGGAGGAAAATCACAAATGTCTGTGAAAGTCACCAAAATATTCCCTAAGTTTTCATCACTCCGATGAAGAAAAAGAATAAAAATCAGAACAGAGAAGGGGGGAGGGCTGGAAGGGGTGCAGAGAGCAAACAAACATCGTTTAGAAAAGCATGCTGTTATTCCTGGAAGTTGGTTTGTGGAAACACAATTTACAACGCCTATGAAAAGTTTGGCTATTCATCCCATTCCCTTTTGGAGCTGGTAACCACAATGGCAAGCTCTCCCTGTGCATTCAGTCACATAGCGTGATCTCCAAACCCAAACAGCTTCGCCCATCCCAAAGTGCTGGATTTGCATCTATGTTGCTTGGGTGTACGAGCTGTGTCTTACACAAGGGATAAAACTTGGAATTATAAATAAGGCCAGCATAGAAAATTGCATTTAACTTTTCCTTCCCCCTCCTCCTTTCGCAAAGGCAAAATATTTTACTGTTTGTTTCCAGCGTTCTTTGTACAAACCATAAAGGAATTATTGGTGGTGTCACAGGGAGATTTGGAGGGAGAAGAATCAGAGAGGAACCAACGAGAAAGAAGAAGTATGATCTCAAAGAAGGAAGCTCTTCGCTTATATCCCTTACCTCGAAAAGTAGTACTGGGGAGATAAGAGAAATTCCTGCTGATATTTGTGATGAAACAACCCAACCATGCTCCACACAGGGCCACCTTTCCTGTGCCCCAGGGAAGGCAGAAGAGATTGGGTGATGTCCAAACCTCTGTGCTTTCTCCGGCTCGCTGGAAACATCAGCTCTAACACCGGGACTCCTCCTGGCTCCAACCCACTTCCAGCCAAGTGACAGATGGTGCTGTCAAGGTCCAGTCCCTCCTCCAAAAGAACACACAGCCAGTGTCGAGAAGCAGACAGGCCTCTAATTCTCAGAACTTTAGGGATGCTTTCCCTTCTTATGGCCACACTCTGGTCTCGTTGCCTCAGTGCTGAGAGCTTGAAGGGAGATAGCAGAGCTTTTCCAGCTGTACTGATCTCGGTGCCACATCCACCTTGGCCTCTGCCATCCCTGGAATGTCACAGTTGATCAGTCCAGCACTTCAAGGGGTGCCCTGGGAGCCAAAACTTGTTGAATTGGGAGCAAATCAGATAGCAGAGAAGCTCAATTTCTTCTAACATAACCGAGAGGAAAATTCTCTTCAGTACCTTCTCTGGGCATGCATAGAATTTGTCTTTATTTCCTAATGTACCCCAAAACACTCTGAAACAAATAAAAATGGTTTGGAGCCACCAATCACGCACTTGTGCTGTGTTTTTCCATCTTCTGCCTCCATTTACCAGTCACTGGGGGAGGGAAAATCTACCCAAATAACCTTCTGTGGATGAACAACACAGGGAGATAAGCGCAGGGAGCCCGGAGCTGCTGCTCTGCCCGGAGCTGTGCCTGAGAGCCGGAGACCTTGCCTGCTGCACGCCTGCTAAATAAAGAGCCCCTAAAACAAGTTCCAGAACATGCATGCTCCTCAAGTCGGACATATACTATTTAGGGCCTCCGCAGAGCAAATAAAATGCCTATTACAAAATAACTATTTAGAGAAAATGCTGCAGAAGGATCTAGATAGAACTATGTGTTTTAACATGGTCTGTTTACAGTGCATCATTGCTGCTCTGTCTGAAACTGTGCTGTAACACAGCAAAAATGCATTTGCATTCCTTCAGTGCAAAAATACTCATGTACAGACATCACAAGAGTATCACAGCTATTCTCCTTTCTCCTTGGCTATTTGTTGTGTTGTTGTTGTTTTGGTTTTGTTTGCTTTTTGGTCTTTTCCCAGCTTCTAGAAGATTGACCTAATATATCCTTGGCCCAGGGTAGCACCGTTAGTCAAATTGTGTGTAATTAGCTCTGCAGCTGAAGTGCTGGGGGGGCTGGTCGCTGGGGGAGAGCTCATCCACGCCTGCAGAGCGCTGCAGCCCAGGGATGCTGGCAGAGCAGACAGAGCTGTGCTGCTCCTGCTGTGGCACAGCTCGGGCTCCAGAGAGGGTTTGGGACACACCACAGGGACCCGTGTCTCTCCTGCTGGCATCTGCCCACCGCCCCAGCAGGATAGGAGAGGGTTTGGGAACAGGGGAGCCCTGCCCTCGGGATCTGCTCTGAACAGACGGGTGAGGAGAAATGCTTGCCAGCAGATGTAAAGCCAAATGGCAGCCTTGGAAACAACATATAGAAGTGTTTGCCAGGCAAGACAAGGCGGAAGGGGAAAGGTATTGCTAGGGTCACCTGGTTGAGCTGAGTTCCCTACACAGGCTTCATCTCCACGCACAGAGCAGCAGGCAGACAGGCAGGTGGCTCTGTGCCCAGTGTCACAGCAGCCCCCGGGGTGCCCCTGTCTCCCGAGCACAGCCACTCCAGCACTCCGCAACAAAGGCAGCAGAGCCCATTTTTTCCTCTTGCTGCTCCCACACTCCCCAGCAGCCCTCAGGGTAAGTGTGGAGCTCCTTCTTGTGTCTCTGGCTACCAAACTCTGCATGGCAATGCCCCCGGCTGCTCCCAGTGCTGTGGCAAATAGCAGCACACAGCGCAACCCACTGCCCATCACGGGCTGCCAGAGCCAGGCACCTGGCAGTCAGGGCTGTGCAGCAAACGGAGCATGCAGTCAGCTCAGAGGCATCGCCCGGCGCTTTCCCACTCCTCTTCCCTCTAACATCCTTGCTATTTATTTTTTTTCTCTTTTCTTTCACTGGTTTATTGCTCCCCAGCCCGCTGTGGGTGAGCAGAGCACTTCTGGGACAGACTATTTACTAGAAGGTATTTGGTACACTGCTTTAATAAGAAGAACAATTTTTTTTTTTTTTAAGCCTTACAAATATGTTTAAAATCTAAATACAATGAGGCAACGCAACATCAGTTAATAGCTCCAATAATATGCCAAGCCTGAGAATGACAAAAGCTGCCAGCGGGGTGCTACAAAGCAGGGTTCAGAACCCCACCGCTTCCCAGCTAAGCAGAAACAGATTCCCAGCAGCAAACATTTGTTAACCATTTTGGAGGCAGCAGGACAGGGTGCAGAATGAGCCCGGCCGCCTGCGTGTCACTGCCTTGCAGAATCCTTGGCACAGGAGCACATCGGCGTCCTTGGAATTAAGGCCCTTGTGAAGACTTAAAGGCTTACTGGTCTAATATATGTAAGAATTTTTTCCAAATATTATTCTAAGTAATTCAGAGACACTGCCCTGGTGCTGATAAGTGTGAATGAACATAGCTCGAGGAGCAGAGCTGGCATGCTCCTGCAGCAGCACTTCCTACAGGGCCGCGCATCCAAAGAAAAGATTGGGCATGTAGCAGTGGGAGCATCCCAGGAACTGTGCTGTGCACAGTCTGTCCCGGGAAATGCTCAGCATCCCCAGCTGCATGGGCAGGGTCCTGAGTGACCCCTGGAGACACTTGCAGGGCACAGATGCTGCCCCAGGCAGGACACCCAGGACCTGTGAGACTCTGCAGGGAACATGGCTGCAAGCCTGGGAGCAGCCTGCTGTCACCAGGGCAAGGACTGTCACCTGCCCTGCAGCACAGGTCACGCTGTGTGGAGCTGCCCAAGCATCAGGATCAGGCCCTGTGCTGCCCAGGACAGTGCTTGCTCGCAGCATGTCTCATCCCCAGCAGTGATAACGCTGACCCAGTGCAAGTGACAGCCTCAATGCTCTGGCGACTCTGGTGAGCCCCAGCCCAGCAGGGCACTGGCTGTGTTCCCCCATGCCCCTCACAGACCCACCTAGCACCAGTCCCATCCTACTCTCATGAAGGCAACTCTGGGGCTGGCAGCACAGCCCATGAGCGGGGTTCCATCACAGAAACAGAGATGCTGCTCGAGAGTGAGGCGCCACTCATTGTTTCCCCCGAGGAAAAAGATGGGAAGAATAAAAGAGTGACTATTGACAGCAGCCTTAGTGAGCCAGCGGAGAGGATGGGGACCTAATGCAGTCTTCAGCAATCAAAACCAGCCACAGCTTGGTATTGGTCTCGCATAGACCAAAAGTCCTAATAAGCTGTTAATGGGAAAAACGATCATATTTATTACAGGAAAACAAGTTTATGATTACTACAGAGATGACATCATAACCCCCCGTGCCAGTTTAAACAATATTTGGAGAATTCATTTGTTTTGTACTATTTAAAATTACAGTGTGGAAGCCTATTTTAAGTGCGCGTGTGAGCGTGTACGTGTGTGTGTGTGTTGATGTATCCATGCTAATGTTTATTTAAATCTTTTATTTATAAAATTGATGCTCTTACGCCTAAAATGGAAATTTTCTGCTCTAAAACATCTCTTAATTGTGGAAAATTATTGTATACGTTTGTGTTTTGCCTCACGCTCACATCTGTGTGTTTACCAGCAGGCACGTGCACACTGCACATCTGCACACCGACACACACGGCTGGTCCACCCAAAGCAAAGGGATGCCAGCAGTAAAACCACACCACAGAAACCCATCTGAGTGCTCCCATACCCACAGTGAGCCCAAGGGGCAGGGGAAACCCTGGGTCTGCACCCATTGTGAGCAGGATGGGGCCGTGCAGAGCCAGCGTCCCTCTGGCTGCCCCGCAGGGCCATCAGCCACCAGCTGGATAAGGGCATCCTCATACAGGGACACTCCTGGTCCCACCTGATCCCATCCCCTTGGTTTCACGGCGCAGATGGAGCTGGTGCCACGAGCGGGGTGTGCATCTACTGTGTGCAGCTCTGGGGGCATCCCAATGCCATCACCCCCACATCACCTACAGCTTTTGGAGGCCCTGGGCAGTGCTGCAGTGAGCTTTTTGGCAATCTCCCCCTGCTTGGCGTCAAGATGAAGGGCCAGACAGCTGGAGACGTGCCGCATACCTTTCGCCAGCATGTACCTGTCATCCCAGGCAGGTCGGAGCTGGTCTAGACACTGGGGTCGTAAATCTGCCGGCTGCCTCCCTGCGCCTCACTCCCACCACTGCCACAGAAGTCAACCCCTGAACCATCTGCAGAGGAACTCCACATCAAGAAAAGGCACTGAGAGAGATGCAACAAAGTCACAACAGTCCAGTTCTGCACCAAAACACTGCCGTGCCCAGCTCTCATGGATTTGGCTTCCCGCTCACAGACCCAAACCAAAGTGGCTTGGTGGGTAAAGGTCACACAAACTGCAGAGGCATGGCCGAAACATTAAGTAACACTGAGTAAGCTTTGTTTAAAGGAGACAGCTGTGCCATTGGAATGAGCTGCAAATGAGTGAGATTCCCAGTGACGTGTCTTCTGCTCTGCCGCAGTCTCCCACCACCCACGAGCCATGCTTGGTGGGCTGAGTCCCCCAGCAGCAGTCATGCACCAGAAATACGGTTGCAATTCTGGCAGAAGGATTTGGCACCCATGCAGAAACCATCCCAGGAGGGAGGCAGGTGGGAGACAATGTTCAGCCCACTGGGAAAAGCCAGGCAGCCTGGGCAGGCAGAACTGCACCCTGAAGCTTGGTAGAAGGCACCAAGGGCTGCATCCTTGGGCTGTCCCTAAAAAGGATTCACCTCTGAAGGATGTGGTCAGTGCCTCTGGAGAACCAGAGCACCCCCAGCTTCCCCTGGGAGGCCTGTATGCAGTTGTCCTATGAGAAGTCCAAGGCCAGAAAAGGAGTTTCATGGCTGCAAAATTCCTAAAAATCACTTGCTAACCTATATGATCCAGATCAGCAAGGCCCAGAGCAGGAAGAAGACAAGAGAGATGGATTTCAGCATTGTATAAGGCTGTTGTGGAACTGAGGTGACATAGGAGCCTGGGGAAATGACACCAAAACCAGAAGAACTTAAAGATGTGTGGTGGAAAGAAGCTACCTTATGGCAACTATTGTTTATGGTGAGAGAGACAGAGTGGCTGAAACAAAAGGTGCCAAAAATATGGCTCCAAGCATGGGAAGGGATCAATCTGCTCCATGAGAGCATCAGATAGTAGAGGAAAGGGGAAAGCTCTGGGTCCCAGCAGCCTGGGCTCACAGAGCCCCAAGAACAGAGCTGCTGCTCCAGCAGCCCTCATCTCACAGTGACCTGCACGGCACAACAGGTCTTCACAGTCTGCCAAGTTTGAGGGGTCCTGTGGCTTGTTGGAGCTTCCAGCAAAGAGAAGAAGGGTTAACAAGCATTTTGGGGAGAAGAGGAACGTGGGGGAACACCGTCTCTCTGCGTGGGTATGTTTAAATGAGTTCAGCTCAAGAGATTCCTTAGATTGTGGTGTTATCTCTCACGGCAAGGGATGGGGACCCATCTCAAAGCGGAGCAAGTCCAAGTCTCAGAATGGGGAGTGCAGTGATGCCTGGGATGGGGTGAGCTGAGGGGGAGGTACTCAGCTGGGGACCTGTGCCCATTCCATCCTATAAAAGGCTCTTTGCGTGTCAGAGAGAAAGTTGACTTCCACTCTTGACAGCTCCTAAGCTCCAGTGTCTCCTAATAAACTCCATATCTTCATGCAAAGGAGTTGCTTCATGTATACGAGATATGCAGAATGAGGCTCAGAGCCAGCCTGAACTTCCAGGACAAGGAGTGTCTTTTTATGCTGGAGGTCTGCTTTGGAAAGCTTCTTCACTCCAATTTCCCGGGCATAGGAATGACAGGAAGACTGGAAAAGAGCAGTCTGGGACCAGCATTTTCAGGGATTGTGGGCACGGCAGGGAGAGAGCCCATTACAGCAGTAGATATTTGTTGCCTCCAGTGAAGCTCTAAAGAACACCACATGGAAGGAACACAACTGCAAGACTGAAGCCACATAATGGCACATGCCATCCTTGCAGTGACCCCAAAATGTCACCAGGAGGAACAGAGCTGGTGAAGAGGCCTGGGCATACAATCATCGGATCACAAAATGGTTTTGGATGGAAGGGACCCCAAAAGACCACCCAGCCCAACTGCCCTGCCATGAGCAGGGACTTCTGTCACTACATCAGGTTGCTCAGGGCTCTGTCCAGCCTGACTTTGAACACTTCCAGTGACAGGACACCCACAACTTCTCTGAGCAACCTGTGCCAGTGCCTCACCACCTTTGCCATGTCCCTCCTTCTGAAGGGCCAAGAGCAATGCTCAGAAAACTGCTTCCCCTAAGAGTACTTTGCATCTATGCACTTTTGACAGCTGGGTACCAGCACAAAAATATTGGCCATCTCCACCTTCTTCAGACTTTCTTCCAAGCATGAAAAGCATGGACCAGTAGGCAAAGAAGAATGAAAAGGAACGTATGAATCCTGAACTCCCGGGTTCAGTTCCAGATTAACTTCCTATGACTATAGCCATTCTCTTTCTCAGTTTTCAACGTTTTAAGAAGGTACAGTGACATATTTGCTTTGGACACTTAGAGTCAAGGACATAGCTGAGCAGTGGAGAGATGCAGGCTGGTGGCCCTTCAGGGAAGCTAGGCCCTCCCCATCACTTTCCATCCTGGGCAAAGGACCTCATGGATCATGAGATTTGCCACAGAAAACTACAGGTGTTATACCAGCTGCTAGAAGTCAGAAGTCAGGGTCTCTCACCACCATCCTGCAGTTGCCAGGTCTTGGTGTAATTAGTTGCTCCTTGGATGAAAACAACATGGGAAGGATGGGCTCAGGCCAGAATACTGTATTCCCTCTGCAACACTTCTGTGCAGAAAGCATGGCTGCTCCTTACTGCCCAATCCTCATGGAGACATCAGTGCTTTCTCTGCAGAAAGCCCATCTCGAGGTGTGCCCCATCTGCTTCCCGCTCCTTCTTTTCCCCCCACCAGACTGAGATGACTCTGCCCCACAGTTATTGAGCCCTGCAGCTCCCCATCTCAGGTGCAGTCAGGCACTCTGTCCTTGTCCCTGAATAGGGTGGCAAGGTCCTAAAACCTGGCGAGTCCTGGGTAGTCCTGGGGATGTTCATCACAATGGATTCTCCTTCCATTCCCTGTCTGCTCTCCATCATGCAGGGCAACTGCAGAAGCCGCCACCAACTGTCACTCAGTGTCCCATGGCCTTCTGGACGTTCCTATCCAGGCTGTGCTGAAGTGCTCCTAGGGAAGATGGCCAGAGCCAGCAGAAACCCTCTAGAGCTGTGAGATCTGCTTGCTGGCAGCCAGCAGACAAAGTATCCCTCAAGCTGGAGTCCCCTGGGAGAATAAATGCTCTCCATCTGCTGGGATGACCAGGGTTTGCTGTGCTGACCTACGCTCTGCCCATGGCTTTGTCCCAAAGCTTGTTGACACCAAAAGGCAAGACTTCAGCCACACAAAAAAGCCAAATGCGCAATAATAAACACATTCTGATACCGAATTTGGGCTGTTGGACACTGGGAAGGGCAGAGACACTTTGGGTGGATTTCACAAGCATTTAGATAATTTATAATTGGGGCACTGGGGTTAACGTCTCTGGGCGCTGTCCCAGGCGCCAGGGCTTGCCGGCTCCCACCACTGTCCCAGGCATGGAGGTCACACAGCCCCTGGATTTGCCAGGCCAGACACCAAGTCTGCACGGATGGACGTTCCAGCACAACACACCAGAGCACCCCGGTGCTGCAGCAAGTTGGGTTTGGGGCAGCTGAGAAGCAAGAAGAAGCAGGTGGGCACTGACATCCATAGGAGCAGAAGGTCTTAGAGCTCATCTGCAGTGCCAGATGTGGGACAAGGGGTCCAGCCGGCTCCCAGGTGCCCGATGCAGCCGATCCCCAGCCCGAGGTGCATCACAGCTCATCAGGGTCCTGGTCCCACTCGTGGGCAGCAGCCGGTGACTTCCCATCCCAGCGGCTTGATAGGCACTGGGGGGCTGAAGGTGGCACATGGGGTGTGCCCAACAACCTCCCCATCCCGCCCCGCACTGCTGGCAAAAATCACTCCCTCTGAGCGCCCCAAGAGGCTTTTTTTTGCGAACTCTTCCAGATAAACCCAACTTATTTAGCTGATAATATATAAACAGTTTATCAGCTTTGCGCATTTGCAGTGCAGCGGGATGGATGTTGTTCTTGGAATTCTGTTTGGTCATAATATTTAGAAGAGGGCTCCGATAGCAAAGATAAGCAGCTCGCCCGCAGCAGATGGCTCGTGAGACGCTCAGCGGAGCCAACATTCTGCAGGGAATGAATAAACTTGTAATGCAAGTTGTTTGTAAGTGGTTTTAGCTAAATGTCACATGTAAGACTGCACAGACATGCTCTGTCCAAGGTGTTTGAATTTATAGGAGCGAGGATACAAAGCCAGGGGCCAAATTTGCTTTTAAACTTCCTTAAACAAATGTACTGAGGATAAAATACCTCTGGATTTGCTCTTTGAGCAGGGGTGTGAGCAAGGCACGTGCAAACACACAGCCCATCCTTCCCAGCAGGTCAGTGCCAAGGGGCTGTGTCTGCTGCCATACCCAGTGCCACCTCCACCCATCTGCCCCTGGCCCTGTTTTCTAGATGACCCCTGCCACGCCTGGCTCGTTCGCCTGCCTCCATAAGGAGAACAAGGAAATACTCTCCTCTTCCCAAGCACCTCATGAATTCTTGCTTCATTCCCTCTGCCCACATACGCAGGCTGTCAGTGGGCCCCAGAAAGCTATGGGCAGCCAGGAGCATCGAAGGCATCCTGAAACTGGGCTCCCCCACTGCTGCAAGGGTGGAGGAGATGCCAAGAGGCAATCCCATTCCTTGCCCCCAGCCCCACCCTGGGTTCTCCACAGGTGTTGTCTCCCTGTGCCAGCCATCCAGAGGGCTGCCTCTTCTCCCACTTCTCTCCTGCCCTGCCCCTTGCAAACACTGCAGGGCTGCCACATGTCCCTTGGTTTGGTGTTGGCTGCCCAGTGGCTGCCCACACCACTGCAGTCCCCCAGACCAGAGCTTGGTGCTCAAGTTCCACACCTCCCTCCTTGACTTTCCCTCCCCTTCCCACATTTTGGGAACAGTGATGCTGCTGAGCTGCAAAAGACCTAACTGTGGGTGAGGGCACCCAAATTCCCCTCTCACAAGGGACACTGTGGGCAGTGCTGTCTGTCTGCTGGAGGATCTGTGGGGCTAGGAGAACAAACCACCCCACCCCTGGGATCACAGCACATTATGGTTGGAAGGCACATCTGCTCCTAGCTCCTGTTCAAGCAGGACCGAGGACAGAGCAGGGAAGCCCCACATCGACAGTGACCATACTCTGCTGTAGTGTCAGGTAACGCCAGAAGCTCTGCGCCCATGGGTGCTGCAGCCAGCACAGCTGCTAACACTTCACGTGCAGCAGGATGTGCCTCGGTCCCAACACATCCATGGAGAACACAGTAAAGGCAGAAGTGTGGTTATGTAGGAGATGCTCTCAGCAGAGCTGGTGGGAGATCACCTGGCACGAGCTGCATAAGATCAGCTGCCCAGAGGAGCTCGACTGAATCTCCTCTCCCCTGTTGCCCAGAGGTGCCTCCAAGACTGGGTACTTAGGGTTCAGAAAAGCATGCAAAAAAGGGAAGAGGCTGAAGCAAAGGAGAGTTCACCCTGCCCTGTGTTTTGAGAGTTAACAAACCCGACATTTCCAGCCCATTCCATTCATCCAGTCTTTCTCCTCCAGCTACTAAAGAGTCAAACAGGTCACATTGCTCCAGCATGGCCTCATGCTTGAGCTGCAGAGAGCTGTTTCCAAAAAGCCAACCTCCTGCCCCAACGTAATTGTGTTGGGCTTCCTTAGCTGCATCTCTTAATTGTCTAGATTTATGAGGCCTCTACTGAAATGTTGAAGACAGCATTTAGAGTCCCTCAGTTCTTGTTCAGTTTAATTCATTCCCTCTTTCCCCGGGTTGCGATTCCAGCTCAGCATGTGCAGCCCTGTCATTGCCAGCAAGCTCTTTCATTTCCAAAATGAGGCAGATCAGAATCTCTGCAACTCGATTTCTTTCCCTCGCGCGGTCTCCCTTCACCTTTTTACAGGTTGTATCATTGGTAAATTAAACGAGGGCTGGGATCTCTATTCACCAGGAGTACAGCCTGGCACAGGGAACATGAATTCCTCTGGCCAGCAGTGGTGGCATTCTTGTTTCCTGAAGGGGGAAGTCGTGTTTGCAGCCTGTATGAACTGAAGGTTTTGGTGCAGCCAGCAAACTTCATCTCCTCTGAGAGCTCATCAGTAACGTCAGTCCTACCGCCTTTGTCTCCCAGGTCTCTCCAAGCTTCTCTTTATGAGATGGACTCAGGCAGAATGTCCAAAGCTTACTGATTCAGGTCACTGGCTTCAAACAGTTCTCCACAACAAGAGAAATACCAAAAGCATTAAGTTTTATATACCCAAGGTTGGCCTTTTACCCTGAGGTATCCTCACTGAGAGGTTCCCTTGGAAAACGTCTAACAGAAGAATTGCTTGGGTGGGAGAATTCCACTTGCTTTTGCACAGTGCACATACTCATGACATAGGTGATCTGTGATACTTCCCCACAGAAAGTTTCATGTATGAATACAAAGGATCTGATGGAAGCAATATGAGCAATTTACCTCTGAACTGAGAATATATGCACGGTGCTCGGGTACGCAACTCCTACCCATGCTTAATCGTTTGCACTTTCCCAGAACTTCTGCTGCAGCCCAGCCCAGCTCTGTGGGTGGATCTGTTTGCTCTTCTCCAGGCTTCAGCACCTCTGCAAATTTGCCATCAGGAATTATCATCCCCAGCTACAGCCCACATGGGTGGCCTGAGGCACAGCCATGTTTGTGAACAACGAGTGAAGGGTTCTGTGGCACCGGCCTCAGTGCCCCAAGAACACATATCCAGGCTCCCACAGCATGCCCCGCTCACACTCAGTGATCTCTGCCTCTACTGCCCAAGGAACCTGGTAATTGCAGGTGAGCAGAGGACCATAAGCTGGAGCAGCAACAGGGATCTCAGCTGCCTCCCTGCTGGTCCCAAGAGCACCCCTCCACAGATTGGGTCTTTCAGAGCTGTGCCAGCATCTGTTCCTGTCCCATTGAGATGCAGCCATTGAACAATCCCTCTCTAATTGGCATTGTTTGCTAAAAATAAACTCCTGCTCAATGGAATGCAGCCAGGACGATGCAGCTCCCCCAGGGCTTGTGCTCCCCATCAGACCAGCCACCCTCACATATGGCTGTGATCCTGCAGCAGGAATGCCCAAGCTGCAGGCGGTGGCATGGGTGAGTACAGCCCTTCACTAGCTGGGTAAACCCTTGAGGTCTGTGACTCTGTGTCCTCCAGGTGCAAGTGCTTACACAACCTGTGGGATTTGCAGCAGCCCATGAGTACCCAGCATAGAGCTGCTCCCTCTCTAACCAAGAAGAGGAATGTCCCACACAGTTCCTTGGCTGGTGACTCTAGGAAGTCGTGGACCCTGTCCCCAGCAGTGGCTGTGTGGCATTGGGCAACCAGCACAGAGACTCTCCTGTCCAAATGAGAGGAGGAAGTCCGTCAGCAAACTCCATATGCTGAATTTTCTAAAACTAACTATAAATGGTAAAAACTCAAAGTCCTGCTTTCTCTGGAGGTTTTCAAGCAAAATAACCCCATGAACGGCAGCTTCAACTTTTATTCGGATGAGAAAACATTCTTTTATTTTGACATCATCTGTGTCCATTTTTATCATAGGGATAAAGTATCTTTTATCTGGACATAATGCATCAAGTTGCAGAATGAGTCATACGTGAATCTATACAATTGAGCTGATGTGCTGTGCCTTGGTGAGCAGAAGTCTAAATGTCACACTGGAGGTACATGGTAATAAACAGGCACCTCTGCTCTCCAGGCAAGGGGAGTGCCTTGGTTGGAGTGGCAGAGGAAGCTGTTAGCATCATTTCACTGACACTCATGGGAGGCAGCTGGAGAGCTGGGCATGGACCAGGATGCATCAGTGTACCTTCCTCACACCTACTTAATTTAGTGGTGATGCAGAGTTTATTGATCTCCTGCAGATTTTGTTACACACGTTGACATGCGGGCAGGTGTTTTAATTGGGAGTTGCTGTGGGCTGATGCTCTGTCAGTGAGGACCTGTGGAGTTTTGAGCCAAAGGATGCTTGTGCTCCCCACACCCAGTGTCAGACAGCAGATGAGCTTGGGGGTTAGAGGCCACCAGGACACGTCTGCAGTGCTTGTATGGGAGGGCTGCCCTTGCACACACTGCAGAGCTCTGCTTGCACACACTGCAGAGCTGTGCCATAAATGTCAGAATGCTGAAGTAAAGCCAAATTCCTTCCTTGATTGCCTCATGGCTCATGGTCCAGAACCACCTTTGCAGGCAGGTGTTTCTTCTCTGTTCAAGCCCTTTATTGTCTGGGCAGGGTTGGACAGGAACATCCATCCACGCACCATGTGGGCTCTGGAGTGTTCACAGAATCATAGAATGGCTTGGGTTGGAAGGGACCCCAAGGATCCAACTGGTAGATCAACTACTAGATCAGATTGCCCAGGGCTCCAAAGTGTCCCCATAGTGTTGCTACAGACAGCTTGTGGCTACACAGCTCTTGCCCTCCTATGGGCAGCAACCACAGCCCCGCTTCTCCTTTTCCTAAACAGACAGTTGAGGGTGAAGAAAAAGAGGATTCCAGAGCTTTATGACAAGTCATTTCCTTGAGGCTTCCTGCACCTGTCCTTTGCCACCATTCAAGGTCCATACAAGACCATAGGCAGGGCAGGGCAGCATGGCATGCCTACTGCTTTGGGCACAGTGTCACTACAGTGTGTGGTCTTCGTTTAGTTGACTCCTCTGGAAGTTACATACCAGACAGGAGTAAGAGTGACACATGAATCTAACCAGGTTGTGCTCCCCAACGGCAGGAGATACATCAAAACTAAGTCCTATACAAACCATCAGATGAGCCCATGGTTCCCTTTGTAATCAAGGCTCATGAGCAAGAGGCAGAGCTCAGCTTCGTAGAGAAGAGGCAGCTCAGTGGTAGAAACCAGTCACTTATCCAAAGTTGTCAAACCACTATGCCAGGGGCAGTGGTGCTACAAGTCCTCTGTCCCTTTGGCCAGCCAAACCTCCTGGGTCATCATGGTGGGAGCTGGCTGCAAGCTGGGCATTGAACTGCCCTGGAGATTGGAGGAATTTGCTGCTGGTGGTTGACCACTGCCATAGGAGTGACACACAGCTGTCACTAAGTGTTCTCCACTCATACATATCAAGTGAAGATCCCTTCTGCTTTTCTGTTTCCCTCTCAAATACCAACAGAAAAAGACACTACAAAGGAAAGTCATTCTCTCAAGGATTCAGCTCTTCCATG
The DNA here is from genome assembly GCF_016699485.2 of Gallus gallus. NCBI lineage: Eukaryota > Metazoa > Chordata > Aves > Galliformes > Phasianidae > Gallus > Gallus gallus. Next base: position 1,621,122 of record NC_052549.1, read on the forward strand.
CTCAACCTTCTCTGCCCAGCTCTTCTCAGAAAATGGGATGTCTGGGGAACCCTGGTGTAAGCAAGGTGACCACCATGGCAGAGGACATCGCACCAGATGCTGTAGGAACTGCCAGTTTGGATCCCATGTGAGCCCAGATCAGGAGAGAGGAATACCTGCTCTTTGTCTCTGTGTTTTGTTATTCCCTTGCAAGACTTTGTTATTAGTCAAACAACAGAGAAGGAAATGAAGAAATAAACCAACATGCTTTTAGCTACAAACTGATTCAGCCACCTATACGTGGGTTTGGGGGGCTTGTAGAGGCAAGAGTGGTTTCTGGATGAGTGGGTGAGGGCTGGAATGAACTCCTCTGATCCGAGGAACCTTCAAGAGCCATTCTAGATCTGCCAGTGATTGGCCACTAGCTGTTCAGTTGTGGGGACCATGGGAGCCAGAACTGTGGATCTTGCCCATAGAACCACAGTTGGGTTAACAGCAGTGTCAGCTCTGACACAGCTCACCAGGGCCTGGGCACAGCTGGGCACCTCCCAGGAGGCCACCAGGTAGGGGCACTAAGCCAGCGGTCCCCCCCAGCTCCCAGATACAGCATGACTTGGCTCTTAGTTCTCCCCAGAATGGTCTTGTACTCCCCAGGGCCCTCGCCTACCCCTCTCAGGACTCCTACAAAGCCAACGGATTAAAATTCAAAGGTGAAAGCAAAGCAGGAAACACTTTGATACCAGGAGACGGACCAGCCGAGGAATGTTACAGGATTTTTCCATGGCTGTTTCTTCTCAAGCATGTACACAAGCAGCACTGGATTATGCAACTTAGCATCAGTGCTTTTTAGCTGTTCAAAGCAGAGGAGAAGCGGGCACTATTTAGAATACCCCTCTCCTTAAATCAAGCTGAGAAATGTGCACTGGCATGAGCTGCAGGATTTGCACACTGTGCCAGTTCCAAGTGTTTCCACTAATTTGTACGATGCAGTATCTTTCCAAGAATAAGGGAAGCTCTGAAAGCCCATGGCTGTCTAATAACATGCAGTGAGATGGGAGTATATGTGGTGAGGGTGGGTGGTAAAATCCTTGTCGGCATATCATGTCTGAAAAGTCAGGCTGGGAGGAGACTGATAAATCACAGAACCATAGAATATCTTGAGTTAGAAGTGACCCACAGGGATCATCGAGTCCAAGCCCTGGCCCACACAGGACTACCCAAAACTCAAACCCTGTGTCTGAGAGCCCTTCCAATTAGGAGGTGAAGGATGCTCCTGAGGGAACCAAAATGTCTCTCTGCAGACTCAGAGACTGCAGAAAGCCTGGCCCAACGTGGATATCTGGTGGAAGGACCGTGCCTGCTGCACTCCTCGTGCTGTTCAGTAGCGCTCACATCTCTCATCCTAGAAATCATCACTAGCAGCTTGGAGTCATCATACATGCAAACCTCTAGAGGGAACATGGGAGTTCTGCTGCCCATGCACAATGCAGCTGCTGCAAATTTGGCTTCCCTCCCTCCTGAAGTTCAAGGCAGGAGTGGGACCACAGCTCCCCACGGTTCCCGATGAGGGAGGATTAGTGCGAGCAGCTTCTGCAGGTTACATCAGTTTTTCTCCTGCTGGGCTGCTGCTTTCCCACTGACCTAGAGAGGAGCTCAGCCGACATTCCTGCACGAGCTGTGCGCTGAACACACCACACACAGCTGAGCTGAGCATCTGTGCTCTCCCAGCCTTAAGATCTGAACAATGGAACAGAGCTGCGCAGCACAGCATCCCTCCCCTGCATCCCACCTCCAGCCTTTCCCCAGCATTCTGCAGCTACTACAATTCCTGCAGTTACAGGAGCCTGGTTTCGTACTGAGCACTGGACAGCAAAAGCACATGGCAAGCTGTAGATCAGCCCCTCAGCTTTCATACAAGGCTGCTGTGAAGGAACTGACCCTGCAGACACCGGTGGAGCTCAGCACTGGATAGCAGCACCTAGCTTAGTGCTTCCAGCCTGCCCAGCCTCCTGGGGACCACACCACGCTGGCCCGGCCTTTATTTTTAGTTTCTCCTTATCATTATGGAGTCGGCTGCCAGCTGCTCCCTTCAGTACAGTGCAGGACAAATAATCAGCCCTGGCAGCGACCACACTGGCAGCAGAGCCAGGGCTGGCGAGCCAGGCGAGTATGCACCCTGCTGTCCTCTGCTTGGTAGGGGCTCCTCTGCACACAGGCATCCCCTGGGTGCTCACCATGTTCACACACAGCACATCCCTGCAGGAAAACTGTTTCACTTGCAAGTGCTATGGAAAAGGACTGGAAAACCATGCATGTGCAAAGCCATCTCCAGCAAAGAAGTCCTCAGGACACTGCCCTAAGGTTTAGGATGCTTAGCGTACAGAGCTTGTGGATTGTGCCCCAGTCCTGCTCTAGGCAGAGCTGCCAGGCATCACTGCTCTCCCTGCTGGGACCTGAACAGTGAGGGCTCTGGATCACCTGCCTTGGCTGAGTGCTTGGAGGGAGGAGTATGGAGCCAATAGAGAGGGCACCTTTGGGCATGCAGCAGGGACCCTGGGCTGTGATGCAAAGCCACTGGTGGGCACAGGTCACCCTAAAAAAGGCATAGCAAAGTTGTTCCCAAATAAAGTGGGGATCATGCAGACTACAGCATACCCCATGGGCAAAGTAGTCTTCATTGTACACTGAAAGTCAGTGAAGAAAGTTGTGTTTCCACATAATACAAGAGCCACAATGCCAGGCAGTGAACAAAGATCAGGGATCTCCAGTGGGATCATGACTGTCTGTGTGCCTCAAACAGCAAATACAAACATGGCTAAATGCTGAGGTTCAGCAGGGCTTTTGGTATGAGGGGCAGAGTGAGAAGCACGGGTTGTGGCAGGAGCAAACTTAACTCAGACACCTCCAAGCAGTCAAGAGCTGCAGCTGCTGAGAGTAGAGGCAAAAGGTGCTCTGAAAATGGAGCTACAGGCTGGGATGTCCAGGGAGGGAGGTGCCCCACAAGCCAAGTAGTACTGGCCATGAGCTCTGAGGAAGGTAAGGTGAAAAAAGAGTTTCAGAGAAGCTTAGGTATCTTCTGCATCACCTCCTAGAGGAGCCCAGGAAAAGCCACCTCCTGCAGCAAAGATCTCCTGCTTTGGGCCAACACGAGGGAGGAACAGAGAAAGCTAAAACCCCAATGAAATCACAGGAGGTCCCTTGTGGTTCCTGGCTCAGGCTGACATAGATCTATTTCAGCTGAATGCAAGATTATCTTGACAGCTTGAAAGCTGTGCTTGGGCACAGCTCATGAACAACACAGCGTGTAGCTATGGGAGACACTAAATCACAGCCTGGTGGACATGGGATACCAAATAAGTGAACAGGAGATAAGAGACCATAATACAGGTGTGGCTCACTTTGACAAATGCCTTCAAGATGGCAATTCAAGGCCTCATTATTATAGCCATACCACAAGCAAGACCTTGATTAATGGATGACTCAGTGGACTTCAAATTGCTACCTCATCCCACAGCACCTCACAACTCTCAATAGAGTTCAGAGAAGTCAGGCTGGTGGACAAGTCACAATGCCAGGACCACGGAGACTCTAGGGCCAAAGCTGTTCCATCCTAGAGTGAGAAGTAACAACTCCACCTCCATGAAACAAGGCAAAGCACAAGTTATATCCAACATGACTTCTGGGCAGAAAAGGGAATTCCAGAATCAACAAGACTTTGAACCTCCCTGATAGTCTGCGCTTTCCCAAGGTGGCAAATATGCTGCAGTTTCTGCAGCCAGCAAGTTCTTCACCCATTCCCTGTTTCTGCCTGACCCATCCAAACAGGCAGCCTTCCCATAGCCCCATCCCTTGGGCAAAAGCAAAATGCTGCTGGTTCTGCCTTCCATCCTACTCCTTGAGTCAGCCACCATGCTTTTCTTCTCTTCTCACCTCTGCAGAGCTGGGTCATCAAAAGGGAGAGGACAAGACCATGGAAAGAACACAGAACAGATGCAACATGTTGATGGAAAACTGTCCAGGATGAGCAACATGGGGCTGGGGAGCAGCTGGAATCTAAGCATCCTCGGGGAACCACATCAGACTGTAGCAAGACCATTACCTTGCTCAGGAATTGAGGAAGCACTGTGAATGGGACGTTCCCACATGGCCAGGCACCAGCTGCCCACACCATTGGGTCTGTAGGCACATAGTAAGCCCAGCGGGCTGCTCTCTGGGCTGTGGATACCGGGTTGGGTCAGAGTCCTCAAAGCAGCTCTTAAGGAGTGTCCATGCTATGACCTGTGAGATTTGTTAGTGGGTTGTGGATACTCTATCAGGGCTTATATTTTATCATATCACTTAGAGCAGCCCTGGTATCAGCAATGCTTAGACAAGAGGCATCTCTGGATCTGCAAGTAATGGTTCTTTTTCAGCCTTGCTGGGGCCAGCCCTTTCTCAGGTGGCTCAGCTGTGCCCTTGGACCAGCAATCCCAACCAGAAAGAGTCTTTAAATGGTGAGATTTGAAGGTGCCAGCATTTAACTCAACTGCTTCTCTTAATTTTTGCTTTCTTGCCAGTCCTCTTGTTTTACAGACAGGACATATCACATTTTCTAATTGCTTGTGGATTCTCTGGCCAGGACCAGCATACAGTTTTCCGCCATTAATAACAGACATGGAGCCATATCTCCACCAGTGTCTACCTCCCTTGCCCATTGCTACCTCCCCTTCAGGTGTATCTCTGCCAGAAAAGATTTGGGATCTGTGGCAAACTCCAAGGCTTCCCAATTGCCCTTGGCCTCCTCTGCTGATCTCCAACCCCAACAGAGTGACTATTTGCTTGCTCAGTGCAAGTTTATCCTGGAAGCCCTCATCGATACTCAGCCACATTCGTCACTTGAGTCTCTGCAGTTCCTCTGCCAGTTCAGGTGGGGTTTCTTGCTTTCTCCCTTTTCTCCCAGCTCTGAGCTCTGTTTGGGCCAGCTCAAAGGGATGCCTGGCTCCAAGCCACACATCAAGAGCTGGTATCAGATCTGGATCACTGAGTCTCTTTTTTATGGGGATAAGTTTGGCAGCAATTGGTCCACTCAAGCTGACTGCTAAAACCTCTCCTCACTGCTGGTTTTCCCAGCCATTCATTGCACTGGGATACTAAACCAAGCTGGGGGTGCCTCCTGGGGAGATTTCACTTGAGGGAATGGTCTCTGAGCCCATGTGGGAAGAACAGTTCTGCACGTCCTGTACCAGCAGGAACCACTGCAAATGTCAGATCCTGCCCATCTCCACCTCCTAGGACTCTTCCTGGCTGGCACTCATGCAAATCTTCTATGAAAACCTCCAAAGCAATCTTTAGCACTTCTGGTGATGTCTCTATTGCTTCCTCTACAGCTCCTCTCCATTCCTGGGGCTCCTCTGGATCTTTTTTTTGCAAATATTCCCATTGTATGTCTTAATTTCTTTCGCCAACAATATCAACTCACAGAGGGCTCCCTCCAGTTGTGCATATGTGTAGCCAAACTCTAGGCTCAAACTGTTAGAAGGAAACATTAACAATTGGTTCAGATATTTCTTTCTCATAGTCTTAGTTGTTTACTGGGAAGTGTGCACAGGATCCTGGTTTTCTGCAAATGCTGAGCATCAAATCACAAAGAAAACTCACTGTACTGACAACCTCCAGCTTTTCCTGAGCCACTGCTCTTCCCAAAAAGTTCTCGTTTGGGGAATTCTGCCATTCTGTTCCAGCCTAACAAATGCCAGAGCATGCTGCTGATAATCCAGTGGAAAGTCACAGCAAAAATGACAACATTCATCAAAAAAATATTTACAAGATACCACTTTTTGAAGAAAACTTGTATTACTGAAAGGACAGAGTAACAGGAGATGAGACAGATGACTGTGCACAGTCAATAAGAACACACTGTAGGTTCAGGGTATACTACAGCAAACTAAAATACCACATGGCTGACCAGGTCAGCTATGCTAGGACTGCTCTGTACTGACCCTAAGCCAAGGGGATCAAAGAAATTTGCACATTCTCTCTATTATTTTTTTTTTTAAAGTATAAGCATGGTACACCCAGTTCCAGAAAGTTGGGCATAGATCACGGAGATGTCCCCTCTGGAGGAATGTACTCTTCACATTTCTTGGTTATCGTTCCAATTATTTTTCTTTTTCCAATTAGAAAAAAAACAAACATCACAGATGAAAGCCACTGTGCTGCAATCAGTATCTCTCAGCAATCTGCACTCTGAATCCCAGTAATTCAGAGTGAACTACCTTACAAGACAGAAGTAGCAAGTCCCCAACCACCCATTTGAGCACAGGAAATTCCTGATTAAACTTGTAAGAAACCAGGCTATTGCTAAGGATGTGCAGAGTTCATGTACCCAGACAAGCCAGATGCTACCTTAAAACACCCCCAAAGTTCCCAAGATGGGTTAGCATCCACAGATACCTTGTAGAGAAAGCATTCAAAGGGCTAAAGGCACTGTTCTGTCCCTTATTCTTTAGGATTTATATTTAATTTTGTTATAGACAGCATCACAGTGTTGGTGGGAAAAGGCCTCTGAGGGACCGGCTCACCTGGAGGTGCCCTGGTCCCCTCTCCCAGCAGGGAAGATGAAATCAGGGAGGACCAAGCAGTCACTGGTTTTGTACAGTCACATCCTCAGGTCCTGGCAACAGCAGACACCTCACCCTGGCAAATGGCGTGTTCATCCCCTGGGCCCTAAGGATATCTCAAGGGATAAAAGCCAGTGGCTTTGTCTGAAGTGTCCTTGTCCTTCTCAAGCACTCCCAGAAGCTAAGGAGGACAAGGAGCAGGGCACCTCCTGTTCATGCTGGGAGAGAGAGCAGCCTCACATCTCCTGGAGCCACAGCTGTAGGCATCTATGGGTGCCTTCTGAGCAGGTGAAGGGTAACTATAGGCCAATTCATTAACTGTCTCCATGGGAGCTACTGGTCACAGGACTGGGATTTTCAAGAGGCCACAACAGCAGCAGGAGATGGATCAGCGGATCCCACAAGACCGTCATGTAAGCTAGTGTCTGCAGTGGTAGATCAGAGGTGAGGGAGTCCAGCAGGGCTATGAGGTCTCTCTCTGGGTTGCTTTCCCCTCTGATTTTGTCTCCTTTGGGGCAGGATGCCCCGTGCACAAGGACCACACGTTGGTCAGCACCAGGCCAGAGCGCACCATCCGCACACACGGCCCAGCACTGCAGCTAAGAGCAGGTCTGCGGCCCTGTGCGTGCATGGTGACAACATGGTGTCAAGATCAAGAATGGCCCATGGGTCATGACCACAAGCAGCACCGTGAGCTGTGCTACCCCATCCTCCAGCACCCCTGGCAGAGGAGCGGGGCTGAACGGTTCCAGGTGCTCCTGGGAAGGCCGCGTGGTGTGGCAGGCCCTGAAAGCAAGGCCTCAGCAGGCTGGCCCTGCAGCTGGGCCTGGTGAGCATTGCGTGCTGTCCCAGCATGTGCCATGCTCACTCTGTGTCTCCCTGTGCCTTCGGCAGCCCCTGCAGTGCTGCTAAATGCAGAGCATCTTTCCAGGCCTGCTCCTTGCCAGCAGGCTCTGTGTGAGGCCAGCGCAGTTTGCTTGCACAAGACAACAGAAAGTGATTTTTACACTCGACAACAATGAAGTATTCTTGCATATAACAACAAATATGTGCTTGCCAAACTTGATGCCTGTTGGAGAAGCCCTTAAATCCACCAGCTGCCTCCCACCCTATCCCAAGGGGGGCATGCAATGATCTGCCTGTGTTCTGGTCCTGCCTGGCGAGGGACATTCTGGGTGAGATGTTCATGCCCTGTGGGAAAGCAGCCATCTCAAACCACAGCGGGGAATGCGAGCCAAGAGATGTTATTGTGGTTTGATGGTGGAGAGGAAGACAGAGAGGACTGAGAGAAGGAGAGGCGGGCAAGGTCTGCATGGTGAGCCCCGGCCCCAGCCGAGGCCATGCCAGCGGGGTGAAGTTGAGCCTGGCATCCAACCACCTCACACCAAGGCACTGCACAGGGACAGGCAGGGGCCAGCCCAAGCTGTGTTGTCGTGACTGGGCATTTCAAATGACATCACACAGGCTTTCCAGGAATGTTTGGAGTATTTCATTTCTTTCCCATCCCAGTAGCGTCATAGAGCTAAGATCCACTGAACAGGCCTCAGCCTTGTTTGCTGCACTTCACGCCATGCTGTGGGGCTGGAAATATTGCTGGGAAACTGATTTGGCTGGATTTTATCATAACTGCCAGACTGGAAATTGTAGGTACATTTGGCAGTGTCCCTCAGGGCCACATGTGGTTCCCACATTGCAGGAGGCACAACCCAAGGAATGCTGAAAGATAGCCTGGCACTGCCAGAAGCCCATCTAGAACAAAAGCTCCACCTCATCCACCTGTCCAAGTAACTACAAAAAAAAACCCCATACATAATAAACCCCAGAAACTGCACACAGGGAGCTTCAGACTGAACAAATTGAACATCATCACTTCTCATTGCTTTTTTAAAGGTCTATCTTTTCTGGTCTATAACTGAAAAATGCCACTGATAAAACACTTGTATTCAAACAAAGCCACCTGGTTTTGATTCTGATACTTGTGTTCAATGAAATGATGATGGTGATGATGATTATTTTTCCAGAACAGATCTTTCCCTGTGTAAAACACCCATTTCAGTGAAACCCTTTTGTTCAGTGCCTGCTGTGAGGAGCTGTGGAGGTGGCTGAGGACCAAACCCTGGGGTAGGCAGCCTCCCATACCAGGCACACTGTGACACTGCCACACGAGAAACATGTTGGCTTTCCTACTGCAGCCAGCCCCAGCTTGGCCCCAACCATGGCAGCAACAGGGCTGGCGCTCTGTTAGTCGGCATGGGTTCCCCCTCCCCTTGTACGATGCTCACCCTGGCTATGGCTAAGAACACTCAGGCAAATATCCATAGGTGGTATTTATAAATTCAGAATATGTTTATACTGTGATCATATATTGCATTTCTTTAAAAAATTTACGATTATAAATTACATTTAAAATATAATTTTGGCACTCAGCCAGAGATGGACTTCAGCAGGACACAGAGACGCTTCGGCTGGACTCAGCACGGCAAAGTGTGAGTTTACCATACCTGCCTTGATGTCACATGGTGCAGGAACACATGGCCCAGGGCATCATGAGGGTGTGCGTACAGTAGACACCCCACTCCTAAATGTCTGGCCTATAAATGCCAGAATCTTCCCGTACGGAACTAAAAACATTTATTCTGGAAGAGCCCAGAGGCTCATGGCTAAAGGCAATAAATACAGATTTAATTTCATAGTTAATGCCCTGTCCAGGGTAAAACGCTCATTTTTAATATCGTTGCCTGCGACCTGACATTACCAACAAGATGTTGCAATACAATATCTGAGTCATTGCGCAGGAGATAATGGTATTTTCTTGAGTTCAATCTGGAGGAGAGCTGGCCCCATTAATCAGACTTGAAAAAGCAATGCCAAAGAGTCTGCCAGAGAGTCTGTCTGGCCTACTCCAAGCACGTTACGTGACCCAGGGCTGTAGGGAGAGGGGGGAGAGTGTGAGCAGACCTGGATGTCACAGTGGGGGCTCTCCTGGCCCATGGGCACTGCCTTTTTGGGGTCAGCCAAGAGGCTCCTGGGTTTGGGGTGCAGGGACAAGGGAGCAGCCGCATCCCTCCAGCTCTGCCTTTGCTTTCATGCTACCCCCAAAAGATGTGGTACCCCATAGTACAACCAGGGGACCTCAGCACAGACAGATGAGGAGTCCGAGTGACATGGAGGAACTCGTCAAAGTGAAAGGTCCATCAGCAGGCCTGAAAGTCCCATGGCTGAACGTCCCAGGGGGGCCAACCACAGAATACAACATTTGGTGGAGTGACTGAGGCAGCAATGTCCATTGTGGACAGGTCAATAAACACTCCTAGGTAGGGACATGGGGAAGGAAAGCAATGAGGAAACATCCAATGGAAGGAATACTGCCATTAAGAGCATGAACAGGTCTTGTAGGTCTCCACAAGGGAGAAAGCTGAGCAAGAGATGGATGGGGACTGGGAGGAAAACCTTCCTGGGCTGCCTTGAGCTCTGGGAGTGCTAATGGAGCTCAAGAGGACTGGAGAAAACCAGAAGCTCTCTTGGGAATAACGGGTTTTCTTTTCTGCAGGCAGGCAGCAGTGGCTCCAGTTATCCTGCAGCACCAGTGTGGGAGGCAGACCTCTCTGGCAGAGAGCTCTTGAATCTGGCAGGCAAAACCAGGATCTTTGCAGAAATATGCAATGCACTTTTAACACTGAGCACTATTGGCCCATTGGACCAACTTGCCTAGTGATGCAGAAGATTTGCTTTCAGCAGAAAGGCTTTAATTCAAGATTGGGTATCTCATTGTAAAATAAATGTTTTTTCTTGACCAGAATTTACAGAGGGATGCCGGGATCAGCAGATGAAAGTCCCTGGCCTGCTGTGCAGATGTCAGAGTAGATGATTCTTTCTGCCTATGAAAGTCAGTAAATGGCTCTGCAGAAAGTCAAGGCGTGAATGAAAAAGTGACTCATGAGAATGAGACACGTCAACTGCTGAAACTGTACCTCCAGAGGCAGTGTGCCATGGCTGGGAAGAGCAGAGTCTGTAAGACAGAACTCAGCACACCCTGGGGTCTATGTCAGAGGAGGGATGAAGGAAAGCACCGTGTTTGTCAAGGCTCCATACAAGCCAACTGCCTTGATGGGGAGGTACAGAGTTAGAGACTGTGCTGAAACCTCATTACCTGCCTGGATGGTACCCTGTTAGTGGGCATGACCTCAGAGACCCAAATCTATAGTCTGAGTGTCCAGCTGCAATTTGTGAAGAGTTACTCTCAGCACCACAGTTAAGAGAAGATGAGAGCCCACAGACCATCATCTAAGCTCTGCGCACATTTCAGTAAAAAGCAAGAGATTGATGATGGATACCCATTTGCAGATAATTCCACAGGACACATCAGTGACTCACCATGACCCAGACACTCTTCTGCTCCCCAGCCTGAGTAATGCACTTGATAAGTCAGAAGGAAGGGATGCCATCCAGAGGGACTTGATAAACACAAAATGTGGACCCTCGTGAACCTAATGAGGTTCAACAAAGCAAAGTGCAAGGTTTTCCACTTGGGTCACGGTAATTGCAGGTATGTAAAGAGATTGTGATAAGTACTCCTTGAGAGTAGCCCTGCTGAGAAAGACTTGGGGGGCCTGGTAGATGAGAAACTTAACATGAGCCATCAGCGTGCACTGCAGCCTGGAAGGTCAGTGGTTAATGTGGGCTGCATCAGAAGAGGGGTAGACAGCAGGGCAAGGGAGGGGATTGTCCCTCTCTACTCTGCCCTCCTGAGGCCCCAGCTGGAGTACTGCATCCAGGTCTGGGGCCCCAACACAGAAAACATGTTGAGCTTTTGAAAAGGGTCCAGAAGAGGGCCATGAAGATGCTCAGAGTGCTGGAGCACCTCACCTATGAAGACAGGCTGAAGGAACTGGGCTTGTTCAGTCTTGAGAAGGGAAGGCTGGTGGAAGACCCCACTGTGGCCTTCCAATATTTCAAGGGAGTTTAGTAACATGAGGGAAATCAACTTTTTACGTGGGTAGACAGCGATAGGATAAGGAGAAATGCTTTTAAACTTAAGGAAGGGAGATTTAGATTAGATGTCATGGGAAGTTTTTAACAGAGAGAGTGGTGAGGTGCTGGAACAGACTGCCCAGAGAGGCTGTGGATGCCCCATCCCTGGAGGTGTTTAAGACCAGGTTGGATGGGGCCCTGGGCAGCATGATACAGTATGTGATCTAGCAGCTGGGAATCCTGACTGCAGTGGGAGGATTGGAACTTGATGACCATTGAGCTCTGTTCCAACCCAAAACATTTTATGATTCCATGATGCTATGAATCTATGATTTGGCGATCTATGGACATCTGCCTGCCATGAGCTGAGCACCTCAGCAGGGACATTCTCACCATAGGCATCCTGCTCAGAATGACTGTCAAATGCTTATTCAAAAGTTTTGTCAATGAAATGTGGTATTCTAGACACCAAATTCATGATTTCAATAGGAAATATTCATTTCCCATTGGAAATAAAAAATAAAATAAAATAAAATAAAATAAAATAAAATAAAATAAAATAAAATAAAATAAAAAATAAAATAAAAAATAAAAAACGAAGTTGGCTTCTCAGTTAAACCTGAACAACTTCAAGGTGATAAAAGAGGGTTATTAGGGAAATGTGGAAAATTAAAAAAAAAGTTTTCATAGAATCCTAGGATGTCCTGGGTTGAAAAGGACCACAGTGCTCACTGAGTTCCAACCCCCTGCTATGTGCAGGGTCGCCAACCAGCAGCCCAGGCTGCCCAGAGCCACATCCAGCCTGGCCTTGAATGCCTGCAGGGATGGGGCATCCACAGCCTCCTTGGGCAACCTGTTCAGTGCGTCACCACCCTCTGGGAGAAAAACTTCCTCCTAATATCCAACCTAAACCTTCCCTGTCCCAGTTTAAAACCATTCCCCCTTGTCCTATCACTATACACCCTCATAAACTGCCGTTCTCCCTCCTGTTTATCCACTCCCTTCAAGTACTGGAAGGCCACAGTGAGGTCTTCCCGGAGCCTTCTCTCCTCCAAGCTAAACAAGCCCAGTTCCCTCAACCTTTCCTCATAGGAGAGGTGCTCCAGCCCTCTGATCATCTTAGTGGCCCTCCTCTGGACCCACTCCAAGAGCTCCATGTCCTTTCTGTGGTGGGGGCCCCATGCCTGGACACAGTACTGCAGATGGGGCCTCACAAGAGCTGAGTAGAGGGGCACAATCACCTCCCTCTCCCTGCTGGCCACCTCTTTTTAATGCAGCCCAGCACACAGTTGGCCTTCCGGGCTGCAGGCACACACTGCTGGCTCATGTCCAGCTTCTTGTCCACCAGGACCCCCAAGTCCTTCTCCACAGGGCTGCTCTCAAGGAGATCTTCCCCCAGTCTGTATAACTACCTGGGATTGCCCCGACTCGAGTGCAGCACTCTGCACTTGGCCTTATTGAACCTCATTAGGTTTTCACTTCTCCAGCCTGTCCAGGTCCCTCTGGATGGCTTCCCTTCCTTCCAACATACTGACTGCACCACTCAGCTTGGTGTCATCTGCAAACTTGCTGAGGGTGCACTCAGTGCCACTGTCTATCGTTGATGAAGATGTTAAAGAGCACCGGTCCCAAGACTGACCCCTGAGGGACACCGCTTGTGACTGGCCTCCACCTGACACAGAACCACTGATCACAACCCTTTGGCTGCGTCCAGACAACCAGTTCCTAATCCATCGAACAGTCCATCCTTGAAATCCACACCTCTCCTATTTAGGGAGAAGGATGTGGTGAGGGACCATGTCAGAGGCCTTGCAGCAGTCCAGGTAGATGACATCCACCACCCTTCCCCTGTCCACCGAAGCTGTCACTGCATCATAGAAGGTCACCAGATTGGTCAGGCACGGTTTGCCCTTGGTGAAGCCATGCTGGCTGTCTCAAATCACCTCTTTGTCTCCTATGTGCCTTATAGGAGGATCTGCTCCATGATCTTCCCAGGCACAGAGGTGAGGCTCACCGGCCTGTAGTTCCCCGGGTCTTCCTTTCTCCCTTTCTTAAAAAGAAGAGTAATGTTTCCCTTTTTCCAGTCACCGGGGGCTTCACGGTTTTGGACTAAATGTCTGAAACTTCAGTTGCCAAAAGAGACAATGCCATCTTCACAGCTCTGGACTTCAGGCAAGCCCCACTTTACTCAAATTAATATACACTTTGACCAAAAAAAAAAAAAAAACCCAAACTTTTTATGAAAACATCTTTTCTAAGGAACAATTCCCATTTCCCAGTTTTGTGACCCTAAAATGCATGCCAAATGTCTCTAAGAGTCAATGTTTTATTTTATTTAACTGAAAAGCAGAATGGCTGTAAAGTGAGTATTTAAAGTGAAGCTCTGTTCTGAAAATACATCCACTTAACGCTAAAAAGATTCGGTTTCACAGAGCTGAAAACAATTACGAAGCGAATCAATTGGGAGAAGTATTTAATCAGAAAAATGTGAATGCTAACTGGGAATTGTTGAAAAACATTTTACGTGTTGCCCCAAAACCACAATCCCACAATTGAGAAAGAAGGCAACATTGGTTAAAAAAAAGACTCTGGCTTGTGAAAGAAGTGAAGACAACTGTGAAAAATAAGAAAACCATATATAACTTAAGAAAGGGGAAACTGATAATAATGAATGAGAAGTGAGAAACTGTAGAAAACTGATAAGGAAAGCCAAGAGCTGAGGACAGTGTATGTGTTGCAAACCTGAAGCCGATGAGAAGCAATTTCTCAGTACAAAAGGAATAAATATAGCTCTTCTGAAGTTGTTGTTTGTGTTAGTCTGTCTCCGGATGGAGGCACTAGAACAGTCAACAGCAACAGAGGAAAGCTGATGTTTGCCAGTGTTTGTGGAGCTTTTGGCTGAGCCATATCCTGGCAGGCCAGTCAGCCTGGCATCAGCTCTGGGCCATCACCTCTGAAGGCTGCCATAGCATGCAGCGGGTGGAGACTTCAGCTGAACAAATACAGTGAATGCTAATTCACATAGACTTATGGAAAACAGGACTTGTCAGACAAAGATTCATCTTTTTCGTGAAATTACAAGTTTGATTGATAAAAATAATATTGGTGGTGTAATATACTTAGACTTCTGCAAGGCAATTGACTTGGTACTGTATGACATTTTGATTAAGAAACTAGAACAATACACAATCAACATGGCACATATTAAATAGATTAAAAGCTGGCTGGGTAACGTGTCTCAGAGGCAATAGTAAATGGGAACTCCTCACCCAGCAGGGGTGGATTTAGTGGAGTTCCCCAGGGGTCGGTTCTTGGCCCCGTGCTATTCAACATTTTTATCAATGATCTGAAAAAATATTAAATCATCTGTGGTAAAGTTTGCTGATGACACAGAGATTGTGAGACTGGCAAGTAGAGAAGAAGCCAGATCACTGATACAGAATGGCCTGCATTGCTGGTTAAACTGGGCACGAGCAGATTGTCGATATCGCCAAATATAGTCATACATCTTGGAACAAGAAGGCAGATTATGGTCATGCATACAAGGTCATGCATACAAGGTCATGCATACAAGGCAGGATGCTCTGTCCTGGGAAGTGGTGGCTGTGAAACCATGGGGGGGGGGGGGTTGGTAGAGCTGGGACTGCACCCTCCTCACACATGAAGGTGCCCCAAAAGCTGCAGCACATCTGGAGGAGCTGGAGGGGAAATCAGAGAAATTACATGCCCCTGCCTTTGGGTGCCTGTGCCAGCCAGCAGCTGGCTGTGCTGCTCACCAGGACATTGAGAGACTGGAAGAAGAGCCATGAAGATGGTTAAAGAGAACTGACCTTGCAATGAGAGACCTTGGGAGCTTAATCTACTCTGCTAGCCAAAAAGCAGGTTGTGGGGTATATGGACCACGTTTGTTTTCCCACAGAAGACTCTCCAACCTAGCAGTTAGAGTTCTTCTACAATCTGATGTCCAGAAGCTGAAGCTAGGTGAACTGGAAGTAGCAATGTGGCAAAGTATTACTGGCATACCAGCAGGGGTAATGAACCACTGCAAGAATTCACTTGGACACTGTGGGAATCTCCATCATTAGCAGATGTTACATCATGCTTGGTTGCTTACTGTGACTCAAGCAGGAGAAGATCAGGGCTCAGATTATACCTGGTAGCCAGAGTAGGTAATCACAACGATATCTGCAGTCCTCATAGTTCAAACAGCTCCAAAAAGGAACTTTGAAAAGAGTTTCATCACTACTGCGGACTGCCCGTACCTGCAGGTGGGACTGAGTCCTGCTGTTCCCTTTCAGTCAGACACCACCAATAGCAAAAGCTCCAACGTAACATTTCTTCTGACGACACATTCATCACACAAAATAAATAAACAAATAAGAAATCCTAGACGTGCAGTGAGCTTTAGAGCCAAAAGAAGTGAATTATTGCAGCAGATGAATTAAACCATGAAGCACAACAGAAGTGACCTCTCTTCTTCCCAAGACTTGCCCCTTAGGAGCACCTCTTGCCAGGAGCCTGCAAGCCGAGTGTGCTTTGAATTTGGTTCAGATGTGTTCAGATGTGCGGTGACCTGGTGGGACTGAGCTACTCGGTGGGCCCAGGGGTGCCCAGGGTCTCCAACACGAGAGGTCAGCTTTCAGAGGAGAAAAACAGTCTGAAAGTGAGGAGCTATGAATTTAGGAATGGATGGGCAGCTGGAAGGTGCACCTTGTGCTGAGCACTGGGTCCTTGGCACCTGGTGACTTCTATTCCCACCCAAACTCTTCTGATCTCACACCAGGGTGTCTGTAGCCTCTGTCTTACTTTGCCATTTGCCTCTTTAATCACTCTGGTTTTTCTTTCATTACTGCCCTTCTCCATCATTCTCCAAATTAACTTTTTTTTTTTTTTTGCAAAAATATCAAGCTTGTGTTCTTGACCATATTCCTTTTCAAACTCTTTTTTTCAATTCAAGTTTAACTCAGAACTGGGCTTCCTTACAAAGCTTGGCTCTGTGTGCTCCTGCTTGAGCTCCAGCCGCCCCTGATCCCAGGGCTCTGTGCTGGGGTCAGCCTGCTCTGGCACTCCCACACCTGGCTGAGGAGTGCTGTTCAGGAAGCAATTCTTCCTGCGCTAAGTAGATGTCTAAAGGAGGGCAGATCATTCTGGGGCCAATGCTTGGGTCACAGTCGCAGAAAAAAAAAAACTGAGGAAAAGTTGAAAGGGGAAAATCATGTTGGATACAAGGAAGAAGTCTTTTACAGAGACGGTGGTGAGGCGCTGGCACAGGTTGCCCAGAGATGTGGTGGGTGCCCTGTCCCTGGAGACACCCAAGGTCAGTCTGGACGGGCTCTGAGCACTGATGGAGCTGTGGGTGTCCCTGCTCATTGCAGGGGAGTTGGACGAGATGACCTTTAAAGGTCCATTCCGACTCAAAGGATTATATGATTCTATGATTCGCTATCTAGAAAAGCCAACTTCTGCACAAAGAGACTGTTGGCCAGGGACTGCCGTCACTTAAAGCCCCAACCCTGAAACAGCACATGGCATATGGAGCCAGAGGGAGCAGTGTGTGCCCTGTGACTGAAAACCTCTGGGTGCTGCTCCCAGTAAAGGCAGAGGAGTGCTGCTCCCAGGAGGAACGTGAGGACTTCAGAGCCTGTACCCCGCACAGACCACAGCATGGAGATGGTCACAGAGATAAGCATGGCCATGGGATCCCCACAGAGAATCAAATCTTGCTCCATTTCACTGGGGCTTCAAGAACTCTGAAGAATGGGTGGAAACGGGCAGCTCGCAGAACAGTCCATGGAGGTTCATTATCCATGCTGCAGTAACAAAGCAGAGGAGCAGGGGAGGAGAACCAGCTCCTGGAGCCCAGCATATCTGCTTGGCCCTCATCCTGCCTGCATGAGCCCCTTGCCTGCTGCTCAGCTGTGGGGAAGGGGCAGGAAGAAATGGGCACCTCTCGCCTTCCCGGGGCAAGGCCAGGCTCACCCACAGCTTCCCCACTGCTGTTCCCAACAGAGAGAGCAGCTTTGGTTTGCTCCAGCTGCCTATGTGCCAACATCAAACATGTTTTACAACTGACCTGCAAAGAATGTGTGTCACTGAAGAGGATATGTAGCTCTGGAGAACATAAAACACAGCTGTGCTGTTTAATTGTATCTCATCCACCCGATCGGAATAACAGGCGAAGATGATCTAAGGGAGATAACTCTACTGAGTGTGTTAGGAACAGCTCCGCTACCTTCGCCAGTGGAAGATTCTTATAAATTCACTCCTCCTGCCATCCTTTTGCAAAGGGTCAGGAGATGTACTGACAATAGCAGCATGCAAATATTTCTGAACTTGGCCACACGCTGAGCAAACACTCTGGATAGCTTCACGAGTAGATTAAAATGCCAGATCAGCGAGCAGTGGTGCACTTTAAATACGCTCACTAATTTATTAAGTTTATTCTTAGCAAGCTTGCAGACTTCAGAAAGTTAAATTTCTCAGTGACAAATGGCTTGGATGCTGGGCAGCCAGAGCAGTCAGATGGCCCCGGAGAAGGCAAAGCAGAGGAGCAGATACCACCGAGCGTTCTGTAGGGGTGAAAATTCCCAACGGAAGGGCCTGCATGGGCTTATTGTCAAGTCTGCTCTACAAAGAGCACAAAACCAGGGCTCTTGGCACATCCTACTCTTCTCCAAAGAGCTGCTGCCTCCCACTCTGGGCTTAGACATCCCTTATCTCCTTCTCTAGGCCTGGCTGTGTGCTGTGGGTTAGCTGCTGGGTGCACCAGACCTTGGGGCACCCTTTGTGTCCCGGCTGCACCAGCAGTCCCTTGTGTTCCAGGAGCTCCAGTCATCCCAGAGGGTCGCCTCCTGCAGCAGGGGTGCACCAGCCTTGTGGAGGTGTCCCCAGTGGGACACAGCAATTACCAGAATCTCCAGCTGGCAGCCCAGCACCACGGCTGTGTCAGCTCTCTGCAGCCCTGCAAACCTGGGGCAGAATCTGGAGTAGCAGAGTTTCCCTAGGAGGAAACCAAGGCCAACACTGCTCTAGAGATATTTATTTTTAGGATCCTTGTTCAGCTTGAACCAAGGAGTGTGTTTGCAAACCTTTCTGAAAGGCTGTGTGTCTGACTTTCACTGTCACACTTCCCTGAATGCAAAGCGTGATGGCTCTGGGCTGACACGGAGACACAGTCCATCACTCAGCAGCAACGTCCAAGCCCTGGGACCCTGGTAGGAGTGCAGTGACACCAGGTGACACATGGACATGACACCACACCTGCCAGGGGGCCCTGAGGCTGCTGCACACAGCAGTTGTGCACCTCCTTCACTGCTCACTGCTAAAGAGAGGACGAAATGGTTTTGCTGCAGGAAAGCAGCAGAGCAGGAAGGGGACACTCACAGCCCCAGGATCGCCAGCTGCTCTGCATGACTGGACAGTGGAGCACAGTGGGACACAGGCCGGGGGCCACCTGATGGATCAACCCTAGAGAAACAGCGAGGAGCAACGGCACGAGGATGTGCAAGCAACTGCACGAAGGACTTGTCAAACTCAACCACCACCCGAAGGACCACTTCTGCTGTTTGAACCCCACTTAGCAGCTCGGCGTTCAGTGAGCCTTTCTGGACCAGACACACCCCAGGCGATGGGGCGGCCTCCGGGGATGGAGCTGTTTGTGAGCGCTGAACCCGGCGACTCCAAGCAGCACGCTGGGACAGCTCCTCGCGCGGCGATGACAGCCGCTGGTGGAGATGCCTACGTGCTGTTTGTGGAGCAGAAATGAGACGCTGTGAGTTTTCCAGGGACAGAACGCAGCGGGGCCCTTTGAGCTGGGGCTCACAGCTCCGCGAGGCTGTTTCACAGCCTTTGCCACATCTCTGGGGAGTTATTATTCATCGTCTTGCTTCAGAATGGAGTCGAGCCTCCACTGCTAGCGCTGGGAGCAAAAAGACTTTCCCAGGAACGTTTCCTAAGAGGAGACCAAATCCCACACGGCACTGCAACCCTCCAACAACTGCGCACGCTGTTATTGTTACTTGCACTGCACAACGAGCTGCCGGACCCGTGGCACGACGCGCTGCTGCGGGTGGTTAAACAAACTCCATATGCCCCGTCCAGCAGCTGGCTGGCCGATGTCAGAGCCCTGTGAAATGACCTGCTCTGACAGCACTTCTCCTGGTGATCCGCTTTGATTTATGGCCTTTGCCTGCCGTGCAGATAGGGAACAACACACACACATGTACCGAGGCTGGATCTGCACCATGTGCTCTCTTCAGCTCCTTCATCCCCACATCCCTCTGCACAGCAGCTAGTTCCTCTAGGAGTGCCTTGAATCAGACTCCTACAGTGAGATGCTCAGCCCAGCTTCCTGATGCTTTGCTCTTCCTCAGCTGCAGTTTTGCTCCCAGGAATGCAGGAAAGCTGCAAAACTCTGTCAGTTTGGGAGTAATGCTTTGCAACGTGTTGTGGGAATGCTGCCAGCCCATGGCTCAGAGACTCATCCTAAGAGCAGAGATGCCCCCCTGGTAAGGTCGTACCAGACTGCCATCCTCAACAGGTCACAGCCTCTGTGCTTTCTTCCCCACCACTGGCTACAGCAACACATGGAGCAGAAGGCCCTGGGAGGCTTGAAGTAAAATGGTAGGGTAAATCCAGCTGTGCTCTTAATGGGACTGGTAGAGCATGAAGAGAGAAGCTAATGGGATGGGCAATGCCCACAGGGTCACAGAGTGCCCCTCTGCCTCCAGAGCAGAGCCTGTGGGCATTTCCCATGGTGAGAAACCTCCCCGGCTGCATGCTCAGTGCTGGGCACAGCAGTGGGAGCCCATGAGGATCAATGCAGAGCTGATCAGGGCCCACACCTGTCCTGGGACTCCGGGCACCATCACAGAGCAGCCCCAGGGAGAAGGCCCAGAACGGGCTGGCCATGGGGTGCCCATGTCTGTCACAGCCTCCTGATGAGGTCAGCAGCCAGGAAGGCCCTGGGGACAGCTGATAAGCCCTCAGTGTCTGCTCCAGCAGTGCCCATGCGAGCTGGGTGTATTTTTGGCTTGAGGTTGGGTCATAAATCAATATGAGTCAGAAAATGCAGTTAAGACAGAGTTACATACCCTGCCCTGGGGCCTTCTCTAGGCCAAGGCCAACAGCCCCGAGCTGCTGGCTGCTGTGTGCCCAGGACATGGGCACAATGGACACAGGCAGGTCCCAGGTGCAGGTATATGGCAGATGAAGCAACCTGCCTGGACAGTGGGATGCACTGAGACCCACCATCAGCTGCAGGCAGGTGAAGAAGGGCTGGGCCATCACAGGGCCACCAACAACTCTGCCTCAAAGTAGAGGTGCTTCTACAGCAGAGACAGAGCATGGAGGAAGACTGTGGGTTGCAGACTTGCTAAGGAAATCACCCTGGATCACCTCAGGCAAAACAAAAAAAAATAGGAATTTGCCTCCTGTCCCCTTCCAGAAATGTCCCTCATGTAACTCACCACAGCAGTGCTATTGTGAGTCTGCAGAACAGCTGCACATCACACGAAGGAGTCAGACACAGTGCCCTGATGTGCTCTTCTCCCTGCTCCCCTGCTATAATCTTACTGCTCCTCTCCAGTCTTCCCACACAGGGATAAAGAACTGAGCAAGATCTCTGCACCCAATGCACCCACCAGCTCCTAGGACTGGCATGAGTCCTTCAGAAGAAATCTCCTATCCCACACGTCTGCCTTCCCGTAGACCCTGAGACCAGGGGAAGGAAGCAGGCAGAAAAGATGCACTTTGGGGACTTCCAAAATGACAGCCTTATCTGTGCAGTGCTCACATCCTAGGAGCCAGGCAGGGGCTGGAGGAGCCCAAAGTGGAGGAACTGGGGGACAGGCAAGCACTGGTGCCTCCGCTCTGCTGGGTGCGAGGCTCTCAGCCATGCTGCAGCACAGCTGTGCTGTGGGCCGCAGGAGCAGGGAGCACTGAGCTAACACTGTGTGTCGGGTCCCCAGGCCCTGCTGACCGAAGAGCTCAGCCAAAGCAGCTGGGCTCTGGCCTGGCACATGGCACTAAGATGACTTGGCAGTGTGGTACCCAGCCCTGGTACCTCGCAGGGTCTCCTGACTGGCTCCCAAGCTGCTGAGCACCTCCACCAGGGCCTGATGTGCAGTTGCCACCCCTCTGTTGATGCAGCACAGGGTACCACTGGCCTTCCAGCCTCCAAGCGCACACTGCTGGCTCATGTCAGATTTTTGTCTGCCAGAACCCCCAAGTCCTTCTCTGCAGGGCTGCTCTCAAGGAGATCTTCTCCCAGTCTGCACACATAACTGGGATTGCTCTGACCCAACTGCAGTGCCCTGCACTTGGCCTTGTTGAACCTCATTAGGTTCATGTGGGCCCACTTTTCAAGCCCGTCCATATCCCTCTGGATGCCATCCCTTCCTCCTGTTGTATCAACTGCACCACTCAGCTCGGTGTCATCAACTAGCTTTGCTCCTCTCCAATAACAAGTGAGAAGGCCAAGAAATAAAGCAGGTACATTCCGGGAATGCTGCAGAAGCAAACACTGCATGAATCACATCAGGCAGCGTCTTCTTCCCAAAAGACATGCCTGTCCCCCCGGGGAGGCAGCCTTCCTCTGAAGCTCAGGCCCCGGAGAGGAGGACAGGCTCTGCAGGAGGACAGGTGTCCGTGGAGTGGGGGAGCAGGGTAAGCACCAGGCAGAGGGAGGCTGTGCTTCAGCAACGGCACACAAAGAGCCACGCAGTGTTCCCTGGCCCCCTTCCCTGCCTGCACCCCCCTCTGCCAATGACCTCAGCTGTGAGCCCACCCTCACCAAGAGAACACTTGGATGCCATAACCCATCAGCCTCGATACTGAAATGTCTCTGACACAGGAGCCTGAATGCCAGCAGGCTTAATGCAGCCATATACAAAACAGAGTGCCCAAAGAAAAGCATCAACGTGACAAGGTTGCAGGAAGAGACACAGTTCAGTAGGAGCGCCGGACACGGCACTGTGGCCTGGAGAGCAAATACAGCACAGAGAGGTCTGGGATTATTAGAGTGGTCGTCAGTGGATGCCTACACAACAGGAGGGATGCTGGAAAACGGAAACAGGGTCAGAGAGACAAAGAGAATGGGGCTGGCCTCCCGTTCACCCCATTATGTGCAGCTCTGCAGCCACCAGCACAGCGCTGCAGACAGGTTGGTGTACCGGGGGACACCTTTATTTGGAGATGGGGGTGAGCATGAGAGGGCCCATCTCCTCCTTCCCATCTCGTGGGGCCGTGCCAGCCCAGTGAGGTCCCTGCTGGTTTCCTCTTGGCTGCGAGGCTGTGAGCGCACTGCAGAGCCGTGCCAGGCTTTTAACGTGCGCACAACGCCTGCACAGCAGGACGGGGCCGGCCTCCAGCCCCAGCTGCCATAAAACGGGAAATAAGGGAATTGGAGCGAGACCGCAGCGACCACCGAGCAGCCGCCACTGAAGGGCTGGGGCACCCTCCTCCTGCAAGACAGAGATGCATCGCCCCACGCTGCCGCAGCAAAAGCATGCGTGGACCACGAGAGGAGAAGGATCAGCACAAGGAGGAGGGGGAGGAGGAGGCGGCTCAGTCTCACCAGGCTCTGCCCTCTCCGAACGCCGGCAGGGAGCAGGGCAGCCCCTCCGTGCCCCGCAGCAGCCGGCGCAGCCCCCGCTCACAGCGCTGTGCAGTTTTCTGCTCGTTACAAGTTTTATGAAAAGCTGTTGGCAAAAATGCACGTTTTCTTTGGCTGCATTTTGCACGGATCTGGCAAAAATGTAACGTTAGTGTCTCCCCTTGAGAGAATTTTATTGAGTGGAACAAAGTTGGATATTTTTAGCTACCCATTGTTAGCTGAAGAACAAAGCCATAACTAAGATATTTTGTCTCTTACACTGAAACGGGACTATCAGACAAATCCATGTACAGTCATATGTGGCTGCCCATTCAGATGGAGCAGAAAAGAAAACCTATTTTTAGCTCGATGCTCCACACAACACCCGCATCGCCCCTCCCTGCGCCTGGACCACCGCAGCCCGGGGCAGAGTGGCACTCGGAAGGGGCTGTGGGGCCTTTTGCCACCCCTCGGGCCACCTGACAGCTGACCTTTGTGGGACAGATCACGTCATACCCTTCTAAAACAAATTTCTTTCATCCATTTTTCTCCTATTTTTATTCTTTATACGCAGAGGTGGGCTTTACCCGTAGGCAACAGGGAAAAGTTGACCGGGATGCAGACGGGTTGCAGCAGAGCAGTGGCTGTAACAGCACAGAAGCCCCAACCCTCAGCTCTTTCCCCAACACCTGCAGACCCCTCAAGAGTGATAGGGGCCTGTGGGCAGCACTGCAGGGAGTGGAGAGATGGGCACAGCACAGGGATGGATGGGCACAGAGCAGCATGGGCACAGCACAGGGATGGATACACAGCAGAGGTGGATGGACAGCACAGGGATGGATGCAGTGCAGGGCTGGAGACAGTGCAGGGATGGCACAGCACAGGATGGGCACAGCATAGTACAGGCACAGCATAGGGATGGGCACAGTGCAGGGATGGATACAGTGCAACATGGGCAAAGTGCAGGGATGGGCATAGCACAGGGAGGGATGAGCACAGTGCGGGACAGGCAGAGAGCAGGGATGGATGGGCTACAGCACAGGGATGGCACAGTACAGGACTATCACAGCAAAGGGATGGATGGGCACAGCACAGGGATGGCCAAAGTGCAGGGATGGGCACAGCACAGGAATGGATGGTGGAGGGACACAGCACAGGACAGGCACAAGGCAAGGATGGGCACAGCATAGGGATGGAAAAAGCGCAGGGACGGGCACAGTGCAAGGAAGGATGGACACAGTGCAGGGATGGGTGGGCACAGCACACCATGAGTGAAGTGCAGGGATGGGAAGAGCACAGGGATGGATACAGCATAGGGATGGGTGGGCACAGCGCAGGGATGGATACGGCACAGGGATGGACAGCACTGCTGTGCTCCGCACAGCCCCGCTGCGTTGGGACCCTGCCCTGCTGCCAAGGCAACTCCCGAAAGCATTAACCCTGCAGCAGCAGGAGCCCCGCGCGAGGCCAGCAAACCTCCCCGGAGCGCTTTTGCAGCTCAACAAACGAGACGAACCGTTTATGTCAGGGCGCATTTTGCAATGCATTCATTTAAAAAGAAACAAAGCCGTCCATAAACGCCCCGGATTTTGAAGCGTGAGCGATGCCGGGAGCTTTTACTAAACAGTTTCTGCGGGTCGCACTGATGAGTCACAGTGAATTGGCACTAAGCGGCCGGTGCAGCCGGCCTGACCCTGCACGCAGCCCCGCCGCCGAAGCAGAAGCACGAGGAGCAGGAGCCGGGAGGGATGCAGAGGGGCTGAGCGCTCGAGAACCCTTCCGAGCGGCTTCCAAACGGCCGCCGGGCACTCACGTGGCCCTTCCCCATCATCCTCCCTTTGCAAAGATGCATCCTCTCCTCGCCGTGCAGCGGTGCGGGGCTGCCAGGTGCGCGCGGCCCCACCGCCCAACAGCCCCCGAGAAGCAGCGGGAGCGCGCCCGGCGGGGTGGGAGTGCCGTGTGTCGGCCGAACTGTGAGCAAGCAGCCGGAGCGCAGAAAGACGTGGAGTAGGAAACGCAAATTACCTGCGAACTTTTCAGCTGAGCTACAGTGTCCGGGAGGAGATGCGGCTTTTGGGGCTCCTTGCTTCCTCCGCGGGTTAGGGCCGCTTTTATCAGGGAGCAGTGATTGTTTTTATAAACTCGCAGAGCACAGTAAGAACCGGTTTAAAATAGAGTGAAAGGAGCCGGTGCGGATGGAATTAGACAAACTCTGCGAGCCGCTTTTCCAAAAATAAATTAACTTCTTGCAGCCCGCGGTGCGGAGCGGGGAGGCCGGGGCTGCGGGGGGGGCTCACCTTGCCCGGCGCTGCCCGGGGGCGGGGAGGGGCCGGGAGCGGTCGGCCCGGGGCGGTGCGCGCTGCCCGGTCCCCGCTCTGCGCCCCGCGGACGGCCGCGGCCCCGACGCCGAGCGCGGGTGGGACCCCGCAGCGCCCCCCGGCTGCGCGGAGCGGCCCGGGAGCCCCGAGCCCCAGCCCGGCAGCGCGGCTTCGCCCCGACCCCGGCAAGAGTTAAGGAGGAGGAGGAGCCTCCGCCGCCCGGGCTCGGGGAGCAGCGGGAGCCGGGAGCTGCCGCCTGCCCCGCGGGCTCCGCCGCCTCCACCTGTCCCTCTGCCCGCGTCCCCGCCCGCCGCGCTGCTCTCGGGACGGCTGCGGGGTCGGCGCGCATCCCTGGAGCGAGGGCCGCCCGATCCCATCCCCACTCCCACGAGGAAACGCGGGTGCTCGGGGCAGCTCCTGGCCCCCATCGAACCGCACAGCACGCCGAGCTGGAAAGGATGGGCAGGGATCACCGAGTGCAGCCCCGATGGCTGAGAGCGGTGTCCCAGCGCGCCCTGAGCTCCGGCACCGGGCCGTGCCCACCGCCCTGTGGGGCACAACCTTTCCCTGACCCCCCGACCCCGCCCTGACGCAGCTCCGTGCCCTTCCGTCGGCCCTGTCGCTGTCCCCACGCTCAGCGTCCCTGCAGCCAACGCTGCCCCGCACCCCGCAGCCTCCCACGCCCACGGGAGCACCCGGCTGTGGCCGAGGGGCACCGAAGGAGGTTTTGGGAGGAGCACTGCAGGGGAAGGGGAAGGGGGTGCTGGCAGGCCCTGCTGCTGTATGCCCCAAGGGCACAGCCTCACCTCGGGAATTGCTCTTTATCACATTCTTTGCATCAGCAGATCCTAAAGCACTCGATTTCTCCAGGTCCTTGGGAGTGAAGAACCAGCAGCTGCCAGGTGCCCTTTACCTTCAACTTCCCTTCAAAGCCCCCCAAAACCACTTTCCCACCTTTCCTGGGCTCAGGCTTGCCTCGGCCATCCTACATGTCTGAGCACAGCTGCCCCAGGGCAGCATCTCTCCCCTACCCGAAGTCACGCTTTAACCTCAGCTGTCAGCAGGGAGCATCTTTCCACAGCAGCCCTTCTCACCGGCACTGAGCTGTGTTTTCCGAACATGGGAGCAGCCCAAGCAGCAGATTCTCTGCTCAGGCTGCATTTCCCCATAGCCCCAAGCCCGCAGTCCCCCCAGGGTCCCTGCCTATGCCCTCCCAACCACCCCACATATCCTCTCCCAGCAGCTTCCTCCCCTGAGATGAAGGTGTCCCCTCCCCCTCACGCTGTGTGTGCCATCACTGCTGGGGATGGCAGTGCCTGCAGTTCTCCACCCAAAACTTTACCTATCCAAAAAACAAAACAAAACAAAACAAAAAAACCCCACTCTTTTTCTGATACCAGCAGTTTGCTCCCTTGGAGAACCCTCCATGGATGTGTTTGTGTAGAGCCAGCAGTCCCTGTTCCATCCCCTCCAGGGCAGACAGGATGCTGCTCCCCGCTGCAGGGAAAATCCTTTTTCTTCTATTTATTTACATCTGGCTCGCTGTAAATTCACCCGCCTGTGAACCTGCAGCTCACACTAACAAATGGTGTTAAACCTTTTGGTGTGTGCAGCAGCCACTGATGGGCGGACGTACACTGTGGGGAGATCTCCCTCACCCTCCCACAAATCCTCATCTCCCTCTAGGTTTGTTCATATGGCATCAGGCAAGTGCAGCATTCTGCTCTTTGGCCACGGATACCATCAGCCTTCTAAGCAGTAGGGGCACACAGCTGAGCCACGTTCCACTTGGTGTCCACTGGGAAGCCCATTTCTGCAGAGCCCCCCCACGTCCCGGTGCCAGGGCTGCTCCTCCACAGGTAGATGAGGGTTCCTCCTCAGGAGATCCACCCCAGGTTTGGATGAGGCAGAACCAGGGCTCAGAAAGGGTTGTTTGGGAGCAGGAGGCTTTGGGGAGGGAAGCAAAGGGAAATGAGCATTTCAGAGCGGAGAGGGTGGTGTTTCTGTTCCAACTGGCAGTGCAGTAGCTGCACTGATTTAGACTGTTATCATTAGGGCTCAGAGTTAACAGACCATGATGTGCGGTGGAACAACACTTTCTCAGAGCTTTATTGCATTGCTGCATTGCTACAGGGGCCACTGGGCTCTCACTAGAAGCCCTTTGCAACACAAGATCCCCTTTGCAACCAGCTCTCAGGCAGGGCAAGATGGAAATGGGGCAGGGAAGGAAGGAGAGGCTGCAGTGGCTGCAGATCCATCCCACGGCAGCTGCACCACACGGCCACACCGCTTCTCCACCCCCAGCCCCCCTTCAGCAGCATGCTCAGTTTATTTTAGCCAGGGAGATGGAAGACGGAGAGCTGGAGGATCAGAGAGCTTCGGGGTGCGGGAGGGGGGCGGTGGGCCCGTGCCTTCAGCACGTGTGACATGCGCCTGGTGTCACTGAGCACAGGGCTGTGTGCGGCGTGATATACGAGCTGTGGGCTGCGGGCTGCAGCTGGAGGAGCTCGGGAGGTCCCTCTGTGGGGCACGTGGGCGGGCAGACCCCACGCTGGCTGCCGGACGGAGCTGCTGGGATGCAGCCAGCAACCGTGCAGAGCGCTTTTTTATCGCCTTTCTCATCCTCGATTGCTGGAAGGGTTAAACACCTCCACTGCCACCCTGCCTCGCCAGGATTCCAGCCCTGTCCTTGCCCCACACATTGCAGGTGCACAATGCGTGCACCCACATTCCTTGACTGCGTGGTGCAGGGAGCCCACTGCAGGTCCCGCAGGGCTCACAGTGCATGGCGCATCCCCACAGCGGGGAATCACCCCGAGCCTGCTGGAGAAGGAACAGCCCAATGCGTTCACCCCAGTGGAATAAAAGCCATGCAGAGCTGTGAGCTGAGGAGCACAGCAGCCACCTGTCAGCACGAGGTGGCCCCTGAGCAAGGAGATGTGGTGCCTCCTACCTGAGAGGTGCCTGCGTGTCTGTGGGGTGCAGGTGGGGTGCCCAGGCAGCACCCGGCTACTTCCAGCATGGCTCAGCACTGGTGCAGGAAATCTTGTGTTGCCTCGAGTGTATTTCAGCCTTGTGTGTGCAGGGAGGGTGATGGCGTCTGTGCAGAAAGGGCTGATTTGCACCAAATTCTGATGCATTACACACATGGCTCACTCAGAGCTCTGCAGCAAGGTGGGCCAGGGCACGTGCCACCCTGCTTCAACCTAAGCCCCCCCATCAGCCAGCATGGGGAGACTGGACAAAAAATCCACACCGGAACTGTTCCAGTGCTGCTGTGCCCTTCTGCTGTACCGCACCGAGCCCAGCCCCTGACCCGGTGTCAGGTGGATACAAGGACTGGAGACAGGGACGCCAGTCCAGGGGCAGCAGGAAGGGCTGAATGCAGCAGCCATGCCCTAAGCACGTGCAGCAGGCTCCCCAGCCCCTGCTCTGCCCCTTCCTGGGGACACAGGCACACCAAGGGAGCTGCAGCCATCCAGCCAGCCAACCCTGGGGATGCCTTCCTGCGCTGAGATGCTCTGTCCAAAGCCAGCAGTGCAGCTCAGCCACCTTCTGCGCTGATGGCACCCATGCACACACGGCCATGAAGGACATGGAGCCCCGGTGCTGCCATCCCCTGCACCGCTCCGGGGCTGCTGGCATCTGAAGGGATCCCACTGTTTGGCCTCAGCGCAGAGCTCAGGACCGGGGTGCGGGCAGCGCAGATGCAGCCAGAGATGCGCTCCCCACACTATTCTTAGGAAGGGTAAAGTTTATACAAGAAATTTAAGCTTTAAACCCAGGCACCATAAATAGTCTATTTTTCAAGGGCTGCAAGTCAGTTGTAGGCCGGCAGCCAGAGCCAAAATTTGGCAGCTGTCTTTGTTTAATGATTAATTAAAATGAGGTAACAAAACGAGACGTATCTATTAACGAGGGTATTTGCAGCGTCAGTAGACGATTCCAAATGGCTGATTTTTTTCCCCTTTTAATCTCCAAACCTCTCGTCAGGAAAACAAGCTCTTCCTCGGCGGCGGTGGGCAGGGCTGTGCCACGGCCCCTCACCCGGGAGCGGGAGGGGAGGGTGTGCAGGCACGGCTTTATCTTTATGGTCCTCTGCCTTTAAACAACGCGAACCCTCCACAGAAAGATTTTTCCAGCTTGGAGATTTTATTAGAACGTCAAGTAAACTTCAATGGAGAGACCCTTGGCTGTGACAGGGGAGGGGGGGGGGGGAGGTCTGAGCGTCGCTCCGGCCCTTCGCCCAGCACGGGGTGGTGGGTGCTGTAGAACAGGGACAGAAGCAAGAGTGCTGGAGGCAAGGGGGCACTTTCCACATTCTCTGCAAGAAAAATGGGGTCCAATACACATCCCCACCCTTCTCTGGGGGAGCAGCTCATGCTTTGGGTCAGCTGTCAGCAGGATCCAGCCCAGGCCCCTCAGGGAGACGTCCCCAGAGCATCAGTATGGGGAAGGCGCTCCCAGCCATCACCCAACGCCGGGGACGTTCCCAAGCTCTGAACACCCCCTGGGGCACACGGCCACCTTGCGTGGGGTGTCTGTGGCCAGAGGAGGGTTAACGCGTGCAGGGGGGTCCGGAGGCAGCTCCAGGGGGTGTGCAAAGCAGGTTCACCCTCCCCGGGGCTCCAAAGGCCTCACCACATGGGAAAGCACCCAAGTATGAGGAAAAGGGAAAAACATCCCAAAATAGTTTAGTCTTGTTTTCTGCGCTGAGACGCCCAGACAGGGTGGGAGTTCTGGTTGTGTCTGAGCTAAAAATTACAGTAAATAGCAAAGTGGCTGCAAAGCCCCACGTTCTGGATAAGAAGGACACGTGCAAACGCCGCCCGTCAGCGCGAGGACATTCTGGAGATGAAGGCCCATAAATAATTGAGGGGGGGATGTGGAGCTGTGCGAGGGGTGAGCCCCAAGAGCCTGCTGCAGTATGTCCTCTGCCCAGCGAGTCTGGGCTGGCAGTGAAGGGAAAATGTGGGGACTGCTGAGAGCACGGCCAGGACCCTGTGACCCCGTAAACATGGGCAGGACCCCGTGACTCCATAGCCATGGGTAGGATACTGTGTCCCCATATCCAAGGGCAGGACCCTGGTGTCCCCGTATCCACGGCCAGAACCCTGTAACCCCATACCCATGGGCAGGACCCTGCGTTCTCATACACATGGCCAGGACCCTGTAACCCCAAACCCATGGGCAGGACCCCGTGTTCCCATAAACAGGGGCAGGACCCTGTGACTCCATAGCCATGGGCAGGACCCTGTGTCCTCATACAAGGACTAAGGGGCGAGGAGCAGCCTGGCAGCAGGGAGATGCCGGCTCTGCCCGCTGGTCGGAGAACTCGCGGTCAGGACAGACCCACTCCGGGCTGTTTCGCTCTCTCCGCGCCAGCCCCCAGCCGCAGCTCAGCCGCTGGTGAAACGCTGTGCGAATCCCGGCGTTACGGGGCTCCCTCCAGGAGCAGAGAAGCGCTGCGGTCGGCCCGGGCACTGCACTGTGAGCAGCGCGCAGCGGAGGCGCGGTGCCGGCCGCCACCTATGGCCGGGCCCCGGCAGTGCAGCAGCGGGCGGGGGGACCGCTCCTCGCCCCGGGCCCAGGCCTGGCCGGGGAGTGGGGTCGGAGGAGGCTCTGTGATCGGGAGGGCTCCCGGCGCTCAGAGTTTGGGTGCTTCAGGAAGGTCTGGGAACAGAAGTGGGGCTCTGTTGACTCTTGGCGTTTAAGCTCGGTCTGCAGTCAGTCTCCCAGAATCGCGGCCCTGCTTGCCAGAAGCACACACTGGGGGTGACAGCAGTCCTGTGGTTGGGCATCAGTCTCGTCTTTGAGACCTGGCTGTGATGTGAAGCTGCCAGCCCCGGGGAGCTCATGCAGGCTGCTTACCATGGTGGGAAGGCGTTTCTCCACACAGCCTGTTGTTCTCCAATGGCCCCAGAAGCACACTGAGCCTTACCTGCCTTTGAGACGTGGCCCTGAGGAGCCCCCTGGTCTGGTTTCAGCGCGGTGAGGCTCAGCCCTGGGGCTGGCAGCTGGTCGCTTAAGCACGGTGCTGTCTCTGCGCAGCGTGATCGGACCCAGATCACTTCTCTGGTGGGACAAAACCAACCTCCCGGGTCATGCAGAAGGAGTGCAGACGTGTCGGGAGAAGGGAAAAGCAGAGCACAGCAATAAATCCTCCTAATTCAGAGGCAGGGGCTGCTCTCTGCGTGCCTGCAACTTGCCACATCCTGCAGCTGTCAGGGGAGGAGTTGAAGGAGAAGCTGGGCCAGGGAGCCCAGAAGGGATGGGCTGCCAAGGCTGGTATGAACCAGGCCCAAAGTTTGCAAGGAACAAGGAAGAGAGAAGAGGAGGAGGGAATGGTGAGGCTGAAGCTGAGCCTGCCTGCATGCTGTGCCCATGTGCTCCTGTATCTCTAGGCTTTTCTTAGCATATATCCTAGAGTTAAATCCCAGCCTGATTTCTGCTGTCTGTCCCTCTGAAGGCTCGCGTGACTCAAAGTCAGTGACAAATTGATGCTAAATGATGCTGGATATGTTTTCATGTGTTGTGGACAGAGGACAAAGAGGAAATTAGAAGGCAAAGGACCTTATTCCTCCTCGAAACAACAGAAATTGATTTAATTGACACTTTGATAGACAGAATTGAAAATAATCAAGAGCACCTGCTGCTGAGTGCAGGGTGTGTGCTTCCCCCTCACTGAAAGAGCAAAACCCACTATCCTCATGGCAGGGGTGACTGGGAGAGAGAGGTTTGCCTCTGCAGGGGCTCAGATCCATCCCCACATCTGCTCCTCTACCAAAAATAGGGCCTGGGGTCCGGATGAGATTACAGATAAGAAATGTAAACTCTTCTTTAATGAAACTCCCCAGGTTATACCTTGCTGTTCACCTTTGCTCCCTGAGATCACTCTAAATTCAGGTATTTCTGTGGCCCAAGGGATTTTTTTTCTCATTCCTCACTAGTTGCCTATATTTTCTCCTATATATTTTCTATCTCTTCGGAGATTTTACCAGCCAAGGCAGCCCTTGTGATGCCCAGTTCCAACCTGAGGGACTCTCCCTACAAGTATTTTCATTATTAGTGAGAAATAAGTGCTTTTTAGCAAAATGCCACTAATCTGTGGGATAAACCACCTGAAAGTTCGGCTCCTGAGGTACTGTGGGCATACCGAGCTAGAAATAATTCACCCTTATGTTGTCAATGCAGATCTACCTCAGCCATTTCAGTCCTAGCAGACTGATCCACCTGCTGGCTGTTGTGATGTTCTTCAGTGGCACGACTCTTGGGTACACGAGCATCTATGTGACATACCTTTACAGCCACGTTTTCCACAAGGGGCAGCAATACCTTTCCACAATGCAGTGACCCAGATGGGATTATCCCTGCAATGCCAGTTGTTCTGCCTCCATATCTGTAACCACACTCATAGAGGCAGTTGCCACCATCCAGGAGTCAGTGTAGAGGTAGAGCACTGCCAGTTCTCTCATTCAGCAGTGTGTGAAGCCAGCTGGGTGGCCTTCATTTCAGCAAATTGACTCGATTCACCTTCTTCAGCAGCTTCTGCAGCTCACTGTGTAGGACTCCATACAGCAGCCTTTCACCTCTGATGTTTTTCCACAATGTGACAGGACACATCAGTGAACAGGGCATATTTCTTTTCATTTTCTGGCAGTTTATTATATCCTAGAGACTCTTCAGCATGTGTCACCTCCTGTTCTGGTGATACTCCAAAATCTTTGCCTTTGGGCATGTCCATAATGACTTCTAAGTTTCCTGGATGACTGAGATTCCCTATTCAAGTCCATTGTGTAATCAGTGCGACCAACTTACTCTACATAGGATAAATTGCATGATTTTATGATTCTGTTCTGTAATTCAGCATTTGTGGTCAGACGGCTGGCAGAGCTGTTCCAGGTAACCCACTTGCTCCACCACTGCCTGCTTCCACAGTGATGCTCAGCTTCACACCCCACTGCGTTTTGGCAGGAGCTTGGGTTGACCGTGGCACCCCAGACTGCTGATGATCACTTGCAGGCAGCCCCCATTAACACTGCACATAGGAAGTTTGAGCTAGGAGTGACATGGGAAAAAGAGAGCATGCAGACAGGAAGCTGCAAGCCCATCCAGCCCTTCCCTGGTCAGGAGACAGGTTTGGATGTCTGTGGCCTCAACTAGAGCAGTGAGCAAGCTCTTAGCAGAGAGGTGGGGGTTCCTCCTCTGGCGGGTACTGCTGATTGCCATAGCAGTGCTGAACAGCAGCGTGCTCTCCTTGTGGGAGACACAGCCTTGCTCCGCTCTCAGCTCCTCAAGAGCTGTTGGATGTGCTCCTTGTGCCCTCCACAGCCAAGAAGAGCAGGGCAGAGTAGGGCCTCCTGCGTCCAGAGGATGCTGAAATAGCAAAAGCCATTTTCAGTCAATCCCTGTAGCAGCATGTAAATGGTTCTGAGAAATACAGAGATATCTGCAGCTTTAGCATCTCTTGGTGACTCCTGGGCCTTGCCGCCATCCAGGCAAAGCTCACTGCCCAAAGCACGCACAGATTGCAGCTCTTATTTCAGAGAAATAATGGATAGCTTTAAAATCCAGGAGTTAAAACTGTTCCCAACTTTCATGGTGCCATGCCCCAGATTTAAACACAAGATCTTTTGCAGCTGAACCAAGCACTGTGTCTGTAAGCCAAAAGATCATTTTTCCAGGAAATCAGAAGGACAACAGTTAGGCTGGCAAAATGTATGAGCCATTCATTTCCTCAATACTACAGGGGCTAAACTTTACTTCTCTGCAAACAAACCTGTAGGACTAGGACCACCCTCCCCCATACAAGGACTGAAGCTGTAAACGAAAAGCCATTTCCTTCTGAATCAGTCTTTGAAATCCCACCCCAGGATGTGAGCTGCTCAGAAAACACTGTAAGTGAAATTGCAAAGGACAGTCCTGCACTGTCCTGCTATGAACCTTAGAATGGAGAAGAGATCTCCTTCTGTGAGATCTCATGAGCCTGTTGAGGTGGTGCTGTGCTGCAGTTTTGCCTCTTTGCAGAATTTACTGGAATCACAGCTCTAAATACTGCATCGTGCACAGAGCCAAGCCAGTAAAGTTGGACAAAATTGCCAAGGAACCATTTGACTAAAAATACCACACAGTATCACTTGGTTACCTCATCAACCAAAGAAACACTGGCTGGAAATCCCATGCCAGCTGGTCAGAGCCCTAAGAAAGCTTTTCTGCTCCCCGGGGTGTAACAGAACTTGCTTTAGGTACAGAAAATGCGTTTGAGCAGAAAATCATTAACATGGGGAAGAAATGCAGGAGGGCAGGGCCGCACAGATACAGCGTGCACCTTTAGGAACCTCAGGTGTGTTTGGGAGGCAGTTTAGGAGCCAAACTGATGTCCTGCGTGGCTGCAGGAGCAGAGCAGAGCCAGAGCTGCGGGTGAGCTTCAGGCTGCAGGACTGTGGAAGATGTGCACGAGCAAAGCGCTGCTGGAAGGAACCAAACCTTTGTTCCAACCAGAAAAAGGAAAAGGCTCGTTTGAACTACTGCACGAGGAGCTTGGGGAGATGGACAATGAATCATATAGGACTGACAGAACGTCTGTAAACAGCCGTGCTGAGAGCTGCAGGCCTGGCACTGCGGCCTGCGAAAATGAAGGGAAAAGAGAACGTTGGCACTAAGAATAAAGGGAGACAGTGTTTGGAAAGCAGAACTCTGAGAAAGATAAGGTTCGTCTTTGGAAGCGAGGAAGAAAGTGGATATTGATGGTTGGGACTGTTTACGTCGGGTGCTCCGGTGACAGTAAAACGCAGCGGTTATGTTTGAAGCACACACAAAGCCGCAGAGCACACAGCCCGCCCGCAGCCACAGCTACAGAGAGCCGCCGCTAAGCCCCGCCCCCAGGCAGGAACCGTCCCATTGAGTACCTCCGGTCACGTGATAGCAGACGTCCGCCGGGTCGTCTTTCGCTCCTCATTGGTTCGCCCTCATCACGTGGTGAGGGAGAATGCCGGAGCCGCTGCGCTCTCATTGGCGGCTGGTGGAGTTCCGGGGCGGGGCGCTGCACGCGGATGTGGAGGCTGGCGTGGACGCTGCGGCGCGGTTTGGCGTGGGGTGCGGGCACGGTCATGGCCGAGGGGCCTTCGGCGGCACGGCGGCCTAAGGATGTCCCGCGGCACGTGTGGGCCCGCGAGCGGCGGCGCAGCGCGGGCACGGGTCTGTCAGGGCCCAACACCGTGTACGTGCAGGTGGTGGCGGCCGGCAGCCGCGACGCGGGCGCCTCCGTCTACGTCTTCTCCGAGTTCAACCGGTGAGTGCGGGGGCCGGGGCCGGGACCGGGCCGGGGCTGCCGGCCCGCGCTGATCCCCGTGTCCCTCAGGTACCTCTTCAACTGCGGCGAGGGGACGCAGAGGGCCATGCAGGAGCACAAGTAAGTAGCGAGGGGAGCCGCGGGGGGACGTCCCGGGCCGCACCGGCCCCAGCTTACCGCCCTCGCCCCGCTTTGTCCCCAGGCTGAAGATCTCGCACCTGGACAGCATCTTCCTCAGCAGGGTGGCCTGGGCCAACGTCGGCGGGCTGCCGGGTGAGTGGGTCCTGTCTCCCCGTCCGGCCGCAGGGGCGGGGCTCGGCTCTGCCCGCAGGCTCTCGGGAGCTGTCAGAGCCGGCGGGAGGTGGGGGTTCTTTAGCTGCGGTGTGGCACCGCCTCAGGGTGCAGGGCACGGCGGGGAGGGCACTGCATGTCTGCGCACATGGCTTTGTGGGCCTGAAGGCTTCAGGAGATGCTGGTGCTGCCTGCTTAGGGAGCTTTTTGATCTGAACTGAAAAGATCCCGGTCCACCCCTATCCTCAGCATAGGGTGACATTCAGACTGAGTGCTTAGCATCTTGTCCACTGTACTTTGGCTCTCTCCAGGAAACGGAGAGGTTAACAGCCTGCTCAGGTAACTTGTCCCGCATGATGATGATCAAGGTTTATGGGTGCTTCCTGTATCTGCAGAGATGAGTAACTTGTTGAAACCACCACAAAGCTGAGGCAAAATTGAGATTGGTTGCAATTTCAGGTCTGGTCTTCCATGAGAAGCTCTGACAGTGAGAGGGACCTTCCCAGCAAGATCCACTACCTCTTTGTTTGGCTGTGATGAAGTTGTTTCTCTGCTTTGTTTTAGGTATGATCCTCACATTAAAGGCTATGGGGCTTCAAAGGTGTGTCTTCCTGGGGCCACCAAAGCTGGTAAGTAGTGGAAGCCTCCAGAAAGGGGACAGGAAAGTGTCAAATATTGGAGCTTACCTTTCAATTGGGAGAAGTGGTGTTAAGGCCTCTCACTATAAGAAAGACACTGAGGCAGTGGAGCGTGTACAGAGAAGAGCAATGAAGCTCATGAGGGGTCTGGATCACGAGTCTAAGGAAGAGTAGCTGGGGGAACTGGGATTATTTAGTCTGGAAAAAAGGAGGCTCGGGAATTATCTTATAGCTCTCTACAACTGCCTGGAGGGAGGTTGTAGTGAGATAGAGATCTGCCTCTTCTCCTGTGTAGTTAGTGATAGGACAAGAGGGAATGGCCTTGTGTTGCACTAAGGGAGATTCAGATTGGATATTAGGAAAAATTTCTTCTCTGAAAGAGTGGCCAGGCGCTGGAATGGGCTTCCCAGGGAGGTGGTGGAGTCATCATCCCTGGAGGTGTTCAAGAAACATTCAGTTGTTGTTCTATGGGACATGGTTTAGTGGGGAAATACTGGTGGTAGGTGGACGGTTGGACTGGGTGATCTTGGTGGGTGATCTCAGGTGATCTTGGAGGTCTTTTCCAACCTTGGTGATTCTATGCACCTAAGGCAGTGGATCAGCTGAGTCTGAGATGCTGTTCTGGGACAGAGCCAACCTGAAGACTGTACCAGAGACGTTGAGTTTTAAAAGCAAATCTTCTCTTTTACATACAAGACAGCATCACACTTCTATTACTTAAAACTGACTTGTCAGCTCATATTCTGGTAAACCATTTTAGAAAAAAAAAGGGCAGTTCTTCTGACTGTTCTTCTTCCCCACATTTTAATAGAAACTTGGTTTCTGAATACCTGCTTAAGGCAATCCTTAGCAGTCTAAGGCCACGTCTAGGCTTACATTTCTGTTCCTCACTGTCATTTAATTTCCTTGTAGTATCTGCTGGGTAGTAATGGTGATTCAAGGGATGGGAGGCACTGTTCTTCATTTTCCTTTCTTTCTGTGAATGGGTGATGCCTGCTGGGGGTGGGTGGGACACCTGCCCACTGCTTTCTGGCTGGCTGAGTGCTGCCCAATTTCTTCTGACCAGATATTGAGCTTCTGATTTCATGAAAGTAAACTGTAACTTCTGAAAGTTTGCACTGCTGAGGGATAGTTTACCGATTCACTCTTTTTTTTTTTTTTTTTTTTTTTCCCAGCAAAACTACTTGAAAGCTATTCGTCTCTTTCCTGGGCCCCTAAAAAGAATGGATTTAGGTATGTATGTTAGGGATATGCAGCTAATATAAAGCTGTAACTTCTGCTTTCAACTGTATCCAAAGTTGCATTAGGTACTACCACCTTCAGAATAAATAGCTCGGGGTTAGGTCCCTTCAAATCCAACCCAAGAACTGTCTGGAAGAAAAATAGTGTTTCCAGGTCTGGTTGTGACAGGCAGCTGTCAGTCTGCCCAACTAGGATACGGAACTCGGCTTCAAAGCACTGTTGAGGAAGTTTGCTTCTGGAGATTACCAGTGAACTTGCTTACCATGGTGTTATGGACTGTGTTTTGAGGACATCAGGCTTCTAAGAGCTTTAATTATTCTTTGATCCTTGCACTGGGGCAGAAAAAGGAAAGGGGGTTGGTCATTCTGTGTTTTTTTTCTTTCTTCAGTGAGGAAAAGATGCTTTCCTGATAGTAATTCTTGTAGACTATGAATCTCTTATGAACTTCTTAATGCCTGTTTTTGTTCTCTCCCCAGCTGTGCAGTTGCACACAGAGCCAGAATACAAGGATGAGACAATGACAGTCCACCAAATACCTCTAGTAGGTGAGTGTGTGATGCAGTAGTTAAACAGGAGAAACACTTGCTCATTAATTATGCTTAAGGTGATTGAAGGAGCAGCTTCTGTTTGCAAGCCTGAGTAAGCAGAGGTTTAAGAATTTGCACGTTTTTCTCAGCAGTAAGATCTCTCTCGAAGAAATGAGACATGCTGAGTCAGCTTTCATTTGTTCCTTTAGAAGTGTGCTTAGAATGACGCGTGTAACATGGCTGAATTTTGGCTTTATTAGCCAGCTGAGTATTCTTGCTGCTGAAAGTTGCAATACTTCAAGAACAGGCATAGTTTTCACAGTGTCTGGCTGTTCTGATGGAATCTGGAGGATGTAGACGACAGGTGGCAACTGAAGACCAAGTCAGACTGGTGGAAGGGTTCTGTAGTTTGGTACAGTTTGAAGGCTAATATCACATAAGTGGAAATGCTGCTCTTGCTTTTCTTGTTTGTCCACTTTGCTTGAGAGATTTTTGCCTGTTTTTCTTGGATTTTGAACAGGAAAACCACTAGCTGCTGAAAGTACATTTCCTCAGAGTCCTGGATTATCAGCCCAAGATGGAAGTAGCTCAGAAAGTGACACAGAGCCTGGATCCCCAAGAGCTGCGCAGCAAAGCTTGGATGAGAGCAAGGAAAAAGGAAGCCCAAAGAAAACAGGTGAAAACAATGGAACTTTAAATTTGATTGACCTGAAACCAGGCTAAGGACATTCTTTTGTCCTCTAAGCTGTTTGCCTGATGCAAGTGAGATCTGTACAGGAGCTCAGCTGAAGGCTTACATGGAGCACAGTGAGGTCTAGTACTTCAGGACCTGAAGCAAAACTAAGAAGGCCTTAACACAGGGCATGATTCCTGCGTGGAGTTGTGGTTAGGCCTTGTATTGATTTGCTCCTGTCTGGAGTGGGTTCTTCAGCCTTTGTAATGTAATTATGAATGAATGCTGATAAATGTTCAGACATGGGTTTTACTTTTGCTTGTAGCTGAACCTCTGGCCGTAGGTGCTCAGGACACTTTGTCGATGGGCTGCAGGTTGGCTGGATGACGTTAAAACATTCGTTAACGTTTTAATAATTCATCTTGGCTTAAGGGAAAGTGATATTCAGTGAAGACATTCAGTAATTTTTCTTTTTGTTGCAGATGGTGAACAGAAGCATGCCAACAGGCATCCTGATCTGGTGATGGCATTCCTTTGTAAAGTAAGCCTGCACACAAAGATACCTTGCTCAATATTGCATCTTGCTAGATGGATTTATTAGTAAATAGTGTTTTCAAGCAAAAATCTAGAAGCTTTATAGGTCTACTTTCAAAAAGGCAGGAGTAGTATGAATAGAAACCAGTTAAAACTGGTAGGTTTTTTTTGCTAACACTCTTTACTAGGCAGCCAATTAAGAGTATACGAGTTCTGTTTTTGCTGTATGCTTATACTATGGAAGTCTATCCTGTCTATATCACAAAAGAAGAGAGAGAAGCAACAGCCTGATCCTCAAAACCCAAAAGATCTGGTGAAAACTTTTTGGGAGTAAGTTAGACTAGTGGCAGGGGAACTGGCAATAATAATAATAATAAAAAAACCTACTCCTTCCTTGTCTGGAAGGTGATTTATTAAAGATCTGCTGTTCCACATCTACGGAGTGTGATACGCTGGATTCTTCATTTCTGAACTGGAACAGTGGAGAAGACTTTGTTTCACAAAATCTGATATTGGAGGGAAAGGGGGGGAACAAGAAATCCCTTGGCTTCTCAGGAAATAGCTAAGCTGGACATATAAGGATCTTATTTCCTGGCATTGCTTAATGCTCCTT
The DNA here is from genome assembly GCF_016699485.2 of Gallus gallus. NCBI lineage: Eukaryota > Metazoa > Chordata > Aves > Galliformes > Phasianidae > Gallus > Gallus gallus. The sequence goes on from NC_052549.1 coordinate 1,661,391, forward strand.
TATTTGGTTGATTAATTCTGTTTTAACTCGTTTCAGATTCACCCAAAGAAGGGAAAATTTTTAGTTCTTAAAGCACAGGAGATGGGTCTGCCAGTGTAAGTATGAGAGCCCTGCATGGGGAACGGGGCAAGCCCTGGCGTATTGAAGATGTCAAGCTAAATTTTCAATGGCCTTGTTTTCAGGGGAACACCAGCCATTCTTCCTATAATTACAGCTCTTAAAAATGGGGAGAGCATCACTTTTGAAGGCAAGGAGGTAAGATGCTTATATGCTTTCTGACTGGGTCCAGTGAAGGAGGGGAGATTGCAGTATTTTTCTGTAGAATGCTGCGGTTATGAGTGGGCACTGGGACAGTAACAGTTTTGTTATTGTTCATTTTTTTTGCTCTTGATACAAGGGTGGGTGATAGTTTTCTGCCTGTTGTTTCTCATCTCTGCTAAGGTGTTTGTATGGCTTTTGGTGTTTCTGAGCTTTGAGTGGTTACTTTTGGTGGCTGGTCCTTGTTTTCAGCCCCAAGTTGTTGCTGAAGTTGGCTCTTGAGGAGTGTCTGTTGGAGGATGTTGTGGGGGTGTGATTAAAGAAGTACACTCTGAAATGTGTTCATTTCTGACTATGAATGTCTCTGATTTGCTGGGGCTTGTCTCACTTTCCCAAGCTGATCCAGATTTAGATGTGAACGAGTGGAACTGATCCCTACATATTTTATATCTGGGACTTGAATGCTTGTATAGCCATTGTTCCCTCCTTACTTTGCCCTTCTTAGAGCACAGAGGCGAAGTGAGTCTTAATCTCTCAGACTCTAGTTAGAAGTGAGAGGCGGTCAGCCCTGGCAGTGTCCCAGGTGATCTGTAAGTGAAGACCATAACCTGGATGGATACAACTGACATATCTTTGTGTCATAAGAATTTAGCAGAGCTTCTTCTCCTAAGCAGGCTGTTACTGGTGTCTGAATCTGCACTGAGTGCCCAGAAGCTGCTGAAGTTCCCTTTGGTTTTTTTCTTCTAAGACCAGGATTGCGTTTGTTGTGACACAGCAAAATGCAAACTTGTTCTTGTCCTGTCCTCCCACTGCGTGAGGACTGCACTGTGGTTTTGCAGCCTGCTGGGGGCTTGCTGGTAGAACTGCTGAATAGAGCTTGATGTAATGATGCACAAAGGGCTGCTTGTACACCTTCATCCCACAGTGTGATCTTTGTATATCTGTCTGCAGCTTTCGCCTGAAGAACTGTGTGCCCCTGGTGATCCTGGCCCAGTGTTCATTGTGTTGGAATGTCCCCATGAGGGCTTTGTGGACGCTGTCTGTGAAAATGAGACCTTCCGAAGGTAGCGGGGATGGGTGACCTGAAGTGTTTGGGGGAAGACGTCCATGCTGAGCCTTCTAGAAAAGGCAGGTCTATTTGTAGGACCTGTGGGGTTCTGTGACAGATCTGTCTTCCCAGGGCTTTCAGGGGAGGAGCTGGTGGGTTGCTATGGAGCAATGCTGAGACTCCTGCTTTTTTTGTGCAGTGAGTCTAGATGCTTAGTCTGCATGTAATATCTCCATGAGATTTGTGCAGAGGCACGCTGAGCTTCTGAAAGGCTCTGCAGATGTTGCTTGTCTTGTAGGAGGACAGCTGCTCTGGGTCTGAGAGTGGATATGTCAGCACATAACTGTCTTAGACCCTCACTGTGAGCCTTAGACCCCCTGTGGTGGATACTCTGGAGCTCCTGGGCTGTGCTCTTGAGATCTGTGCTCTGCTTGCTCCTGGTGGAACATCTTCAATAGTACAAGAGTGGAATTGGAGTCAGTGCCAAGGTGATTAAGGATCAGTGCTCATGTATCCTTTCCGTATTTGAATGTGCTCCAGGTACCAGGAAGGACTCAATGAGGATAAGGTTGCCTTGGTTATTCACATGACTCCAGAGTCAGTGCTTCGGGACAGCCGCTACCAGCAGTGGCTGGAAAGGTGCGTGGTCTTCTGATTGCTTGGCTTTACATCATTACTGGACAGCAGCGTGTTCTGATGTTGTAAAGATTTTCCCAGAGTAGGTGTTGGGTGGCAGCAGAGCTCTGTCTCAGATGAGATTTTTAGCAAGTGGCTCAGGTGTGTGCATATGCCAGTGTGGGGCTGAAGCTGTTGTATATTTTGTCATCCTCTTATAGATTTGGACCTGGAACTCAGCACTTGGTGCTCAATGAGAACTGCTCTGCGGTGCACAATGCGCGCAGCTACAAGATCCAAAGCCAGCTGAACCTCATCCACCCAGAGATCTTCCCTCTGCTCACCACATACCAGATCAAGGTAGGTAAGGCCCTTCCTGCCTCTGTACCTCACACCCTTGAGTGAAGAATGTGTTTCATGTTGCATTTCTCCCTGCAGGAAGAAGAGGCTGTATGTAGTGTGCCCATTGTGCGAGGAGAGTGCCTTTTGAAATACCACTTCAGACCCCACCAGGAGTGGCAGAGGTCAGTGGGAATCTTCTTGGCATCTCAGTTTTTTGCGTGTTGGGCTATAAGATGTGTTCTGAGGGGTGTGTCCCTTCACTGAAAATCTGAAGTGTAGGACACAGATGAATGAATTGCTGATTAAATAATTTGGACAGTAGTTTGGAAGGTCGTTTTCATTCCTCACTCTTGAAGTCCAATATGCATTTCTCTATCCTCTGCGTTTGATCTCACATGCTATGCACCCAACTGGCTGTGGTAAGGAGAGACTCCTCAGGAAGTCAGGTGAAAATCTTACCAGACTTTGTGTTTTCAAATGGTATTAGAGCTGAAAGCCCCAGTTGATTAAACAGAGCAAGCTTCTGCACTGTCACTTGCTTAGTGTGCAAGCAGGAGAAGGTGTTGGATGAGGCTCTTGAGGGCAGAGAGTTCTGTGATGCACTGTTTACTGTGACTCAAAATTATGTCTCTTTGAGTAGAACAGGAGACCCTAGACGCTAAGAGGAAATGGTTTCTCTTCAGGGTGTCAAGGCCTGTAGTAGTGTATGTGCACTGATGCAGAATCAGGGGACACTTCAGCTTCTGATGAGTGCCTGGAGCCCTGTCAGGTGGTTGCTATTCTTGCAAGAGTCTTGCTGCTTCCCATGACGGGCCATGCAGTGCCCCCTAGTGTCTAGCTACTCTCTGAGCCTGGACAGTGCCCAGGAGCATAGTGCTGTTATAGGAGCTTAGGTGGGATGGTTATTTTTGTAGGGCGGCTCAGTCCTGCCTGACCTTTCTAGCCCACACCATACTCATGGATATCTTGTCCCACTGCTCGAAATGGAAGGGGTATTTGACCCTTTGTTGGAAGGCTGTTTTGGCACAGTAATTTGTCATGTTGCTTTGAAAAGTGCTGTTTTTTCAGTTGCTTGTCACCCCCCCATCCTGATACCTGGCCTCTTCTTTCAGAGATGCTGTGACCGTCTGTGATCATGATACATTTGTTGCTGAAGCCCTGGATCTCCCTAACTTCCAGGCTCGTGTGAAGGAGTGCAAAGAGAGCCTGCCTGCTGTACCTGGTAAAGATCAGCAACTTGTCTTATCTCTGTGTAATGGCAAGCAGAAGGTCCTGGTGAGCCAGTGCTTTAAAGCTCAAGTCAAGCTGTGAATGTGCAGGTCTTCCTGCTGCCCAAGATGTGCTATGAGGTCCTCCAGGAGCTGTGCAAATTTCAGGCTGAGTTCAAACTGATTTTAGCTTATACCTGTTGAATTATGCAGTCTTCTGCTTCTGCTGTTCTAAAGCTGCTAGGTTTGGGGATTGACCGCTTGGGGGCAACTACAGACAAAGCAGCTGCGTGGTGTTTCTCTGTGGTGATGAGCTCTGCTTGTGTTGAATGCTGTCACAGCAGGCAAAGTACGAGTCCTTATGTTTGGGAAATACCCTCCTCTAGAAGCAGCTCCCTGTGAAGTGTTCTCTAAATTTCAGTTGTCCTGTTGATAGTGAGGCTTTCATGGTATGGTGCAGCACCTCTGACTCACTGTCTGGATCCTGATGCAGGGAGTTAGGGCAGTGTGGAACAGTAGGTACATCCCTCTTGAACTGGCAGCTCTGTGTTGGCCAGTGAGATGAGTCCTCATTTGCCTGCCTTGTTATCATAGAATTATAGAATGCCTGGCTTGAAAAGGACCACAATGATCATCAAGTTTCAACCCCCTGCTATGTGCAGGGTCGCCAACCACCAGACCAGGCTGCCCAGAGCCACATCCAGCCTGGCCTTGAATGCCTGCAGGGATGGGGCATCCACAGCCTCCTTGGGCAACCTGTTCCAGTGCATCACCACCCTCTGGGAGAAAAACTTTTTCCTAATATCCAACCTAAACCTCCCCTGTCTCAGTTTAAAACCATTCCCCTTTGTCCTGTCACTATCCACCCTCGTAAACAGCCATTCCCCCTCCTGTTTACACACTCCCTTCAAGTACTGGAAGGCCACAATGAGGTCTTCCCGGAGCCTTCTCTTCTCCAAGCTAAACAAGCCCAGTGCCCACCTTTCCTCATAGGAGAGGTGCTCCAGCCCTCTGATCATCTTAGTGGTCCTCCTCTGGACCCACTCCAAAAGCTCTGTGTCTTTCCTGTGCTGGGGGCCCCAGGTCTGGATGCAGTACTGCAGATGGGGCCTCACAAGAGCTGAGTAGAGGGGCACAATCACCTCCCTCTCCCTGCTGGCCACCTCTTTTTAATGCAGCCCAGAACACAGTTGGCCTTCCGGGCTGCAAATGCACACTGCTGGCTCATGTCCAGCTTCTTGTCCAGCAGGACCCCCAAGTCCTTCTCCACAGGGCTGCTCTCAATGAGCTCTTCCCCCCTGTTTTTATAACTACCTGGGATTGCCCTGACCCAAATGCAGGCACCCCTGTTATATGCAGCTATGCATTCTGCTTTGTTTTCGTGATTGTACCTGTTTTGTTTTCTGTCCTCCCATGTCAAATTCTGGTGCTGTGGGAAAGCTAGATGCTAAGGTGAACAAAAATGAACATTCCAGGTGCACAGTCTCTAGAAGTGCTTGGCTGTTGAACTGAACAGTGTCTGACTGAGCAGTACATAGATAATGCTTACAAACTCGTGCTTATTTTTGCAGGAAACGGAAATCCTTATCCTGAAATTGTGTTCTTGGGAACAGGGTCTGCAATTCCAATGAAAATCCGAAATGTCAGTTCTACACTGGTAAATACTAGGTAAGTCCATGTGTGTTTTGCTTGGGGAGAGGCTCAGTGTCTCCAGGGTGTTTCCCAAGGGTTATTTTCACCAGTGTGCTGATGACGCAAGGAGAGTGCCCCTATAGTGGATCTGTAGGACTTCTGTCTCAAGCACCTGTCTGTGTAGGTGGGGAAAGCTCGAGAGCTACTTGTAAAGACAAGCATTTAATGTCTTCGTTTTGCCATTTGCCCCAAGGGTGTGTTCACCATCAGCATAACACCGGAATGAGCTTTGCAGATGGAACAGTGTCTAGCGCTTTGGCTAGTAGGACAGTAGCAGCAGAGGTGGAGCACTGATAGCTCTCTGCCCTCCAACCCAAAAGATCCCCTTCCCTGAATAGACCCTGCTCAGAGCTCATCCAGTGGCTGTCTTTGTTACTTGTCTTGCCAGCTCTACCCGATCCCTGCTCTTGGACTGTGGGGAAGGAACGTTTGGACAGCTCTGTCGCCACTATGGAGAGCAAGTTGACCAAGTGTTGTGTAACATAGTAGCTGTGTTTGTGTCTCACATGCATACGGATCATCATTCGGTAGGTTATGTGTTGGAAGGAGAAGGAGCTGTGTGCAGGCCTCTCTGCTGTTTGAGATCCAGATGTAGCTGCAGCTGATGAATGTAGGCTGCTCTGCTCTTAAGGCTGCGGTTCCCCTCTTGTGCTCCCCAGGCACTACTGAATCTGTTTCTAATCCCTTTTTGCTTCCTGTTAGTGGTCCCTGTAGATTGTCTAGAGATGTCTTTTTATTTTTATTTAATTTATTTTTAAATCAGTATCCAACCCAGCTTCTTTCGGTGCTTTGCAATAAATCCTCACAAAGGGATCAGTTGGTGTGTTCTAGATCAGGCCTGGTTGGGGCAGGCTGTTTGCTGGTCTCCTGTCTCTTGTCTGGAAACCAGACTGAGAGTGTTGTGTTGGCTGGAGGCTTTCTGCTCTTCCCTCTTCTGTTGGGAGCAGACACTGCAGCTCTGGAAGGGTGGAGAGGCATGGTGTTGTGGGCTGCTGGTCACCAGCTTGTTGCAAAAGTGGTGACAGTGTTCCAGCAGCTTAGTATGGTGCAGCTACTGGGGGAAAAAAAAAAAGGTGGTTGGTACTTCAGACTGTAGATTTTCCTGAAACTGCACCTTGCTGAGCTGCTGTAGCACTGCTGACACTTATGTTCCTGGGTCTTTCTGACTACAGCTTGCTGTCTTTTCATCCCTTTTGCAGGGCTTGGTGAACATCCTGATGGAGAGGCGGAGAGCTTTTGTAAGTTGTGCTTTTGTTTCACTGTTCCCAAGTGTACCGTAGAGCAAGGGAAGGGGAACTTTTCCTATGTGGTGAAAAAGCACCTTCTTTTCTCAAGGTTTTCCTTCTCTGTGATTTGGTGTCTACCTAGTACTGATTCTCCTCTTGTCTTTTCTTTTGCAGGCTTCCCTTGGTCAAGCTTTTAGTCCTCTGTTTCTGGTAGCACCTGAACAGATCATGCCTTGGCTACATGAGTACCACAACAACTGTGAATCGATTCTCAGAGACATCAAGTGAGTTTTTGTGTGGTATGTGAGGAAGTATTCCTGCTGGGTCCTTATTCAAGGCAAATGACTGTCATTTGTTCTCCCTGTCATTCTACTGAAGGCTGCTCTTTGATACTTTTCACTGTGCAGGACTGACGTGTGCCTTACAGAGGAGACGAGAGGATCTGTTACTTGGTTGTGCTACCTAAGAGGGGCTTGCTTGCAAATTAGGGAGTTGGGCTAGTGTGAAATGACTCCTGAAACGCAGGGTGTATGACAGTGGGGAAGAAATGATTGGATGAGCTACTGGGGCCCTGGATAGCAAAAGCAAGGGGGAAAACAGATAAGTGCACATCTCGTTTGTCAGGCAGTGAGCAGAGAATACACGTGTGTGAGAAAGTCTGCTTAAAGGTGAGATCAGGTTTTACTTTGTTCCTGTCCTTTCTTTTCCCTTCCCTCACAGAATGATTTCTTGCCAGTCCCTTGTGAAAGGCTGTGAGAACATCAAATCTAAAACCAAATGGTTTATTACTTCTCTATTAGAGAGCTACGACTTGGCTGAGGTAAGCTGACAGCATCTTGTGCTACAGTAAAGGGCAAGAGAGAATTTGAGGTCTAATGCTTACGTTCTTGTTTAGTTTCAGACTTGTGAAGTCCAGCACTGTAAAAATGCTTTTGCATGTTCAGTGATCCACAAATCTGGATGGAAAGTAGTATATTCTGGTGACACAATGCCCTGCATGGCCTTAGTACGAATGGGTAGGTGACAAAAACCTTCTCTTTGAAGGACCTCTTTGAGTATGACCTTGAACTGTCAGTAACTGAAGTGGTCACGCCCAGACTCTTTGTACTATGACTGCAAGCCAGTGAGGGGCTCTGGGTACAAATGAAAGTTCACTTGCTTATTTAGGCAACTGAACTAGTGTGTGTTCAGCTGAAGATGAAATATGTGATCATTTACACAGGGAAAAATGCTACTCTGCTGATCCATGAAGCAACACTGGAAGATGGAATGGAAAAAGAAGCTATAGAGAAAACACACAGGTGGGGTGTGTTTTGCTGTCTTATCACTACAAGGAAGGTAAAACTGCTGAGCTGGGCTTTGACCTTGGATCTGGTGGTGAGGGACCCAAGGCCTGTAGGTGGTTCTGGTGAGCTTGGAGCTCTTCAGCACTAACATTAAAGTGTTGCTCACTGCACCAGCTCTGTAACTCTCTTTTGAGCATCCCCAGAGAGAAATAGGGGAAGCTTTTAAATAGACAGTCAATTTGTAGAGTTGCTACTACCCGAGAGGAAAGGCCCTCAGCTTGACTGCACTGCAGGACTAAGCTTGGACAGTAGAAGGGTCATCCACACTGCTGTCAGCTGTCTGTGTGATTCAGACTGAGCTTGGCAGCCAGGGGTACTGCCTGCTGCCCCCAGTAAAAGTGGTGGGGATCTTGAGAGCAATTTGAAGTGAGTGAGCTGGACTTGCTGGCACCCCTGGGTTGTGCTTTTGTCCCCAGGTTGTGAAGCACTGAAAAGCTTCGAGTTAATTAGCATCTTTCCTTCACTCTGAGTCATATGGAAGCTAGAGACTTGCCAGCTGTGCAAGCAGTGCCTGGGCTTGTGTGTGCAGGCAACTTGTGCCCAGCAGGTGGTGTATAGTGTCTAGTGTTTGCTGTTGGTATGATGCAACATTAGCTGCAAGATGCAGCCTGCTGTTCCCTGTTGGAGGAGCAGCATTGGCTAGTGTGTATGATGTGCCGTGTTCCTGTTCCTTTTGCAGCACAACCTCTCAGGCAATTGAGATTGGGATGAAGATGAATGCTGAGTTCATCATGCTCAATCACTTCAGCCAAAGATATGCCAAGATCCCACTGTTCAATGAAGACTTCAGTGAGAAGGTTGGAATTGCATTTGATCATATGAGGGTAAGTTTGGAGTTTTTCATTCAGACTGTGAGAAGGGTTTCAGTGCTACCTGGGGGTGGCTGCTTAGCAATGAAATTTTCCATTTCTAATAATGTATCAACACGCTATGTCCTTCTGAGAGCAGTTTCCTGTGAAAACAGCTCCTTTTATTTCTGTCAGCAGCTATCATCAACATGGGAGAGAATGGGTGGCACAGTGCCCAATTCTCTTTAGGACAGGTGCTGGCGGCTCTTGAGAACAGAAATCTATTCTTCTGGATGGTTGCCTCACGTCACCTCTGTTGTTTGTGCTATTGCCAGCTAAAGAGATCACTTCCATTCCCTTTCCCTTCTTAATTGATGCAATGCCTTATTGGCTTTCTGCAAAAGATGTCTGGGATCCTAAACCCTGTAGTGCCACTGTTGTCCTGACTGTGGGAGCAGCACACTGGCTGATCGAAGCCCGTATGTACAGTGTGCACATGCTTTCCTGTGAAGAGAATGTCAATAATTTGGTATAAGGGATTGGTGCACTGGCTGCTGTAGGGGTTGTAAATGCTCACCTGCCTGGCAGCTGCGAGTCATCACCAAGGTGAGGGCTTCTCTGTGCTGGGTACCACCCAGAGGAAGGGGTACTGCCCTGCTTGCTGAACTGCAAAAGCCTGGGAGCGAGGGCTGGCAGTTCTCAAGCAAGTGCTCTTGTGCCTAATGTGTTGCAGGTACGGCTTGGTGACTTTTCAACCATCCCAAAGCTGATCCCACCCCTGAAGGCTCTGTTTGCGGATGACATAGTAGAGATGGAGGAGCGGAAGGAAAAACGGGAGCAGCGCCTTCTGAAGGAGGCTGCAGTAGTCCTGGACCAACTGACAGGTGGTGAGAACAAGAAGACGCCATCCCAGAAAAGGAAACAAGATAAGAACCATCAGGAAGTATCAAACAAGAAACTTAAAAAGCTTAACACAGTAAACTGAAGGAAAAGAGGTAGAGAACGCTCCGTGCTCTATAAGAGGTGCCCTGTGTTGCACAGGCCTCTGGGGCTGGCAGTGCTGGGGAGCCTGCAGGTACCATGGGAAGAGGGGCTGGCCTTGGCGGCTGGATGAGCTTGGTTGTCAGTGGATCTCTGTGGGCTGAAGCTCCCAAGCATGCTGTAGGCAGTGCAAGTCCTGTGGTGACAGTATTTACCCTTGCAGCTCCTGTCCCTGGATATCGCCGGTCCATGTGTCGTTTTTCTTTTAGCCAAGAGTTCTCTCTGAGCTGTTTTTAATTTTGGTTTTACACTAGAAGCTATTGGAAATGCAGCAGCAGTTACAATCTTGTGAGTTGTAGGAGGTGAAATCAGGTAAGCCCTCATAGGGCTGTGGACTCTCCAGAATTGGGGGGAGTGGGGGAGCTCTCTCTGGTTACCCAAGGGATGTACCCCGGTGCCAGGACCTAGGCTGTAGGAGGAAATTTCAAATAAAATGGGACCCAATTAATTGCTCTTAGAGATTTAGGTTAATTTAAGGACCTGAATGCTGCTGTGTTCCCATTTTATTTTGGTTTTCTTGATTGATTCCTCCCCTACCCCCATCAGAACAGTTTTCCAAAACCTTCATTTACAATCTGAATAAACCACTCAACATCAAGTGTTCTGATTAGATTGTTAATGAGGTGGGGGTTAACAAATAACTGAATTGTTGGAGAGAATGACCTTATTATTGTTACAGCACCCTGATCAACCTCACACCTGCTGCAGATGTGCTTTGTGCCAGCAAAACCACGCCTGCTTCTGCTGCCCTGCGCTGAGGAGCTGTGTGTTGGTTTGAGATGGCAAACACTGGGAGCAGCTTTTGCAGGGCTCCAGAACAGACAACTGTGAACTGCGTTAGGTGTACTGTGCAGTGAAGGTGGCAGAGCGAGCTGATGGAGGACAGGAAGCTGTTAAGGGAGGATGGGTGATGGTTTCTCTGGTTCAGACTTCTGTAATTGTGTGTGGGTTTGAGGAAGGAGGGATGAGGGAAACACACTGGAACAGGTTGCCTAAGGAGGCTGTGGATGCCCCATCCCTGCAGGCATTCAAGGCCAGGCTGGATGTGGCTCTGGACAGCCTGGTCTGGTGGTTGGTGACCCTGTACATAGCAGTGGGTTGGAACTGGATGGTCATTGTGGTCCTTCTCAACCCAGGCATTCTATGATTCTGATTCCTGGCTATTTCAATGAAGGAGTTCCTTCTCAGAAGCTACTGCTGGGCCCCCACGTGCTCAACAGATGGTAGCAGTGCATAGTAGAGATGGCTTTATTTTAAGGGATAGAAGATAAGGGCAGCAAAGCATCTTAGTAGGTCAGCTATGCTTTGTTGTTACACTCGTCTGAAGGGCCCCGCGTTGTGTCTGCTGGAACAGAGCAGCAGGTGCCAGGCTGGGTGGGCTTACAGGGTCCCATTGCTGCACGTGTCACTGCGGGCACAGAGAGGGCTGGGGGTTACTCGGCTTATTGCTGGGCTGCCACAGCTCCGTGTGCTGCTTCTCGGAGAAGTAAAGACGGACCTCTTAGAGAGGTGTCAGAAATGAGAAAACACGGAATCGTTCTCACGTCGAGGTACTCGTAAGAAGCAAACAGTTGCGGTGGAGGCCGCGATCTCCGGCTGCCCCGGGGCTGAAACGGAAACCCGGCGGGCGGGGCGATCAGCGGGCACTGCCCGGCCGTGCGCTGTGCCCCGCCGCCCCGACTCGTCCCCCGGGCAACCGCGGCTCCTCCCCGCAAACAGCCGCCGCATGGAGGGCGCGGAGCCGCCCGCTGAGGAGGTCCCGGACCCCCGCGTCCAGCGGCTGCTGCGCTGCGCGGCCCGGGCCCTGCGGCTGCCGGCGGGGCGCGGGGCGGGCGGGGGCGACGACGCGGCGGCGGCGGAGCTGCGGGCGTTCGCGGCCGGGGCGGCGGGGCGGACGCTGCTGGCGTGGCGGGACCCCGCGGGACGGCTGGCCCTGGGACCTCCGCCGCCGCCAGCAGCCGCCGCCCGCCCCAAGTCGCTCTTCTTCCTGCGGCCTCCCGGGCCCGGCGAGCCTCTGTGCGGGGATCTGCCCGCTGACGCCCTGCAGCACTTCGCCGCCCTGGTGGAGGAGGTAAGGCAGGAGAGCGGGGCGCCGGGCCGCTGCGCGGGGTCGGCTCAGCGCCGCTGCGCGGTTGGGCCGCGGGAACCCCGCCGCCCCTCCATGGGGTCGCTGCACGACGGGCTGAGGCGGCACGGAACACAGCCGGGGCCTCGGGCGCCTCCAGGGATGGGGCACCCACACCTCTGTGAGCAGCCGCGTGCCTGCGCCTCTCGGCCTCTGGGTGAGGCGCTTCTCACAGGAGGCCGCTGAGAAGTGAGGAGGAGGAGTTGCTGCTCCATTGAAATAAACTACTATAAGTGATAAAGGAATGGGAGGTAATACAATATAAAAGGAATCGAGTAATAAATCAAACAAATGGGAAAGGGAGCATCTCCTAACTGTGTGCTGCAGGCTCAGCGGGGCAGAGTGAAAGAGAATGTCCTCATATCACTGCATCGCTCTGTATCTCTGTCCCCAAAGCCATGTGGGAAGGGCCGGAGCACACTGGGTCTGTACAGAGTCATAGAATCACTCGGGGTGGAAAAGACCTTAAAGGTCATTGTGTCCAACCAACCACAACCAAACCAAGCTACCCTAACTCTAACAGTCCTCTCACTGCATTGCATGACGCCACGATGTGGAATATGTATGGAAAACCATGACAGTATCCACCCTCTATTCCGTATCATTGTTATGCCAGAATTGTACAACGCCCACATATAAATACATGCAAGTAATAAACAATAATTAGCATTATATACATATGCACATGTGTACATGAAACTGTTGACTCTTCTCTCCCAGCATCAGGTCCCCTTGAGGTACACAATGAACGTCCCCATTACTTCCTGTTACCCACCAAGTGAACCCAGGTCCCTGGGCAAAAGCAATCTTCTCCCCTTGTGCTGTTCCTAAATTCTTACCTTCAGGCCAGTCTATATCAGTTCCAAAAGTCCTGGACAGTGGGGGTTTCCTATTCGAGCCTGTTGTGTAATCAGAGCTATCCACTCCAAGTGGCATCAGTGGCATGGAGTGTGGAGGGGAGCTCCCTTTAAACATCTGATTCAGCGCCATTAGTCAAGGTGCCAAAAGGAGCTGTGCTGCAGTACCAACCACTCTGGAAGCAGCCCAAACCCACTCATCGCTGCCAGTATCTCCTTTTCAGTTGGAGTGCAGAGCTCTTCAGGTCCTCTGTATCCTTAACTCCAAAACCTGAGGGGTCAACCTCAGGTCTCCCCTGGTGCCCTTTGCCAAAGGTTGCAGATGGGGCCCAGCTGGTACAGAGCAAGCTCTTCCACTGTGCCCTGCCTGGGCTGGTCCTACCGCTCTCTTCTGTTTCATTTGTTTGAAGGCTTTTTGTTGTTCAGGGCCCCTTACAAAGCCATTCTTCCTTGTCACTCCATGGAGAGGGCTTACAATGAGGCTGTAATCTGGGATGTGCGTTCTCCAGAAACCCACAGCACCTAAGAAAGCTCGTGTTTCCTTCTTGCTGATTGGTGGGGACATAGCAGTGATTTTGTTGGCTGCTTCCATTGGGATGTGACCACGTCGCAGTCCCAAGAACTGGATTTCCTACCGGAAGGTTTTGGATTATTTTCTCTCCTTTCTCAAAAACTTCTGCTGTGTTGCCCCACACGATAATGTCATCCATGTACTGCAGGCGCTCAGGGGCTGCACTTTGCTGCAGTGCAGTGTGAACATCAGTTTGATGTTCCAGGTCATTGAATCCACGCTGAGAAGTTCTGTAGGATGCTGACCACCAGACTGGGCTTCCAGGAGCAGGCTGTGGGCTCAGCATGGCTGGCAGTGCATTACTTACTTGGGAGCTTTTGTTCTGGCTTGAGCTGTGTGGCTGTGCTGAGTCTGCACAGACAGCGGTTTTTGTATCAGGATCTTGTTTGTAGATGATGGCAGGTAGTGTATGGTACGTGTTGTAAACACCATCTGTTACGGGGGGGAGGGGGGGGGTTGGGGTAGGAACACTCCATTCAGCACTGTTAGATCAGTTTTCTGGCTGTCTCCAGCTGCTTGGGGGCACATTTCAGGCTTTTCTCCCTGCAGCCTCTGCAGATGGATGCAGTGGTTCCACGGGGAGCAGATCGTGCCTGGGTTTGGTCCCACTTATTGCTCAGACTTAACTTCAAGGAAAACAGAACAGCGATACAAGGTGGGGAAAGGGGTGGGGGATTGAGGAGGACCTTCAGTTTCCTGAGGCTGAGGGCACATGTGGCTCTGGCTGCTGCAGAGCACATTGCAAAAGGCCTTCTATCAGCGCTGCTAGGTCAGCCTTAGAAGGCTTTGTCTGGTGGGAGGAACAGCCTGTGCCGAGCAGTGATGAAGCACAGCATGGCTGGGGATGCCTTCTGCCTGCCCCACACAAACCCTCCTTAGGGCTGAAGAGAACGCGCCTTCTCCGCTCTGTGGAGCTGGGGGTTGTTCTGAGTGCAGCTCGTGGTCTAACAAGGAAACAGGCAGCTGGTTACAATGACGAGCAGCCCACAGGATTTAATAGTGGAAGATCTCAGTGGTAATACGTGGGACTACTGAACGTGAGCTCTGCGTGCCGGGGGTTGGGCATCCCGCAGTGGCTGATGCTGCTGTTCCCCAGGCCAGTTGTGTGTCAGCAGTGGCTGCAGAGTCACCGGCACCCTGATTTCCCAGGCACATTGCTGACATGTTTTTTTTCTGTTCAGATTTGGGCCAACTTGCAGTTGTTTTTTACGTTTTCTTACTGCAGTTCACCCTGCTTTCATTGGCTTCAGCCATAGCTGCACCCAGCAACCCCCCGGTGCCAGCAGCACAGAGGAATGGCATTGGTCACCAGGGACAACTCAGCTTTGTCAGTCTGCTGCCACAGCCTGGAGCCAGCTAAGCCAAGGCAGAGCCAGCCCTGGCAAGCCCGGGCAGCCCAGCAGGCCTCTGCTGCCAGGCTGGTACCAACCTTTGGCTGTGCAGAATGGCAGGAGTCATTTACTGGGCTGCAACTTGGAAAATATCCAAAGAAGTGGCCTGTGCTGAAGAGCTGCAGTGCTGTTGGGAAGGAGACAAGGTGACCCTCACCAATGGGGGGATCCCAGGAGGTTCCAGGATAGCTTTCCTCTGAACGAGGGGGGTTCAGCCCAGCCCTGCTGCCCTTGAAAGTCACCTGAAAGCTGTGCCTCTGCCCTGCCCGCTGGCAGCGAAGCTGGGAGTGAGCAGCAGAGCTGTGCGCAGGGGAATGGAGCCCACACAGCCTGCTGGTCCGTGCAGCTGCCTCCAGTTGCAGGTTTGGAGGTGGGGGCAGCTGGAGCAGCTGCAGGACCTGGCTGCTTCCTTTGTCTGCTTGTTTCTACCCTTTTCAGCTCTTGGATTTGGGGGAGGTGTAGTATTAGGGTTTGTCATCACGTGCCACTGACCTCCTTCCGTGAGAACAGTGCAAAGATATCTGATTTTTCACCTTGCATACAACAAAACAGCCAAGTGGAGGCTGTTGAACACCTTCCCATCCAACTTGACTGTCCTGTGCCCTCCTGGTGAAGGCAGGGCCCTCAGGACAGTTGACAGTGATGAGCAGTGCTGGGAAAGAAGAGCAGAGAGCTTTTTTACATCAGCATTTTCTTACTCCTTTTGTGCCTCGTGATGCTCAGTGATGCACAAGAGGTGTGATGTGGAGAGGGCTGAAAGTCGTCACCACAGCCCTGGTCTGAGCCTGGGCAGCAAGTTTCATTGATAGGTTTCATCCTTGGCAACATTTGGGATCACCAGCAAAGCAGGTCTGTGGAGAGGTCCTTTCCTCCTGCACTGCCCTTGTTCCACACAGGCACAGAGCTGCTTGGGCCAGCAGTGAATTCAGGTCTCCAGCCTTGTTTGAGCATGGAGCTCGGAGCCCGGTGACCTGGCAGTTTCCTGCAGCACTTTTTTCTCCATTGGTTTTTCACAATTCCTTCTGTAGGTGATTGTGCCCATCCTGACAAACAGGAAGAACCATCAGGGCTGGCCACGGGTGGTGTCACAGGACATCATACGTCATGTCCACAGCTTGAAAAGTGCCGTCTTTGTGGTGGTTGGCCAAGTGAAAGGCAAGACCTTGCTGCCTCTTCCAGCAGGCTCAGAGGGAATAGAGAACATTGATCTGGAACACGAGAAATTGTGAGTATCGCTGCTTGCTGTCCTCTGCTTATGTTCTGCTGATGCATATGCTGTGTTCTGGGAAGCCCTCACCAATCATAGCGGCTCTCATTGCTCACCATCATCTGCTACTTATCTGGACTGCCCAGACGAGTGTATTTTGCTCTACCTGCTCTCTACTTTACAAACTCTGTCTCTGGAGAGTGTGTAGCGCTATAAGCAGACAGGTACAGCTCAGAAGGTGATGAGAAGTTGTGAGCATACAGCAAGGCAACAAACTTTGTGGAGAAAACAAACTGTGAGCAAAACCTCTGCTGCTTTCCTGTTACCTAGGAGTGGGAAGCCAGGGGTCTCCTGGCCAGACTTTCTTCTGGCTTCAGTTTGCCAATACATCCCCCTCGGCTGCACTGCTCAGAAGTTGTGTGACCCACCTGTTCATGGTTAGTGCTGCCTGCTTGGTCAGGGCTATTCTGCCTCCTTTCAAAATCAGATTTATTATGGAAAGGTACCTGAAACAACAGCTACAACTTCCTGCAAGTTTCTGAGCTGTTTGTGGTCCCACACAGAGATTGGAAAACTGTTGCCTGTGTCCTCTTAAGGAACTTCTTGTGAAGTGGGGTGCCTTACCAGACACCCACTGTGTTTCCTTGTGTTTCTCTGTGAGACATAGATGAGCACTGTGATTCTCTGTTGTCTCTGTTCATGGTTAGACCTCCCTGCTGGCTGTTGTGATTCTGAAGTTCACTTCCAGTCCCTGAGGGATGACCCCCAGGAAAACCACCCCAGCATCTCTGTCTGGTTAGCACAACCTGGGGAGGCTGAGCCCCTGCAATAGCTTCAGCAACTGAAGCATCACTGTCCTTATGCTAGTGTTATGTCAGGCAGGGTGCTCACATTGCAACTGTGGGGAGCTTCCATCCTGGTCCCCTGAGCAGCCAGCCCAAAACTGGCAATCAAAGGGGTTTGAATGCTGCATTCCTTTGAGGCTGGCCCAGGGCAAGGTAATAAAGTCTGGGCAGCATGTGGTGGCAGATGCCTTTGCACATTGTGTCATCCCCATCCCTGGGCTGCGTTTGCACCCTGTGGGTCCTCAAGAGTATGTTAGTGTATGTGGTATGTTAGTGAGTGTGATGGGACTGATCACTCCTTGGACTGGACACGGTGTGGGTGGGATTGCATGAGACTGCACTCCTTCCCAGGCAGGGAGGTGACCTGTCCTGAACATACCTGCCCAGCTATGTGGTTTCTTTCCATATTAAGTGAGTTAATGACAGTGGGTGAGAGCATCCTGCTGCAAGTGTGGCTCTCCAGACTGGACACTGAGCCCAAATGGATCTGATGGTTTGGGAATGGCTATGTGGAGACTCTCTCTTCCACCATTCCTTTTATGAACCTTGCCCATAGAAGTGTACTGTTGCCTGGATTACTGTTGAATTTAACTCATTTTCTCCAGATTGCAATTTCTGCATTGAAGTAACAGCAAAACCTTAGTTCTGGATGGTTTTCTGGTTTTGAAACATGAAGCTGGACCTTAATCTGTAAAATGTAGCTGCCCTTGTGATCATTTGAAGCAGATACAGCTGAGTTTTAAGCATAAACAAGCAGAAATCAAAGTTAACCAAGCAGTCTGTTATTTTGCAGCCCGGAGCGGATAGATAAATCTCTTGTGCATGCCACGGAGTCGGCTATCATAGACTGGAGCTACCAGATCCAGAGAGCACTGAAGAAAGAGTCCTCAGAGCCTCTCCTGCAAGGCAGTAATCCCAACCCCAAGGTGGAACTGGAGTTCTGGAAGAACAGGTACCCTGGGCAGCCTGGCTGGAGTGTGGTGGGCGCCGGTGCTGGCTGGGGGGGAAGGAGCCTCCTCGGTGCCTCTGGCAGAGCTGCTTGACCAGTTGCAAAGGGCGGACTGCCTTGGATTCATATAAGGACCTGAGGCAATGAGAATTGCTCCCACACATAAAATACTCCTGATCTGCACAGTGCCTTTGAGGTCACAGGGCAGATGGTTGCATTTTGACTTAGCCATAGCCCTGGTGTCACATCTTTTAGAGTTTTGGAAGTGCTCTCACTATCACAGTTCATCAGGAGCCAGCCACAGCAGTAAGAGCTGATGGACACCTCCATGGATCTGTCTTCTCTTCTCAGCCCAAGTAACCTATTTTTTGAGGTCTAGATGTCCCACTTCATAAGAAATAGAAATCTGATTCTTTGTCTTGGAAGAGGTAGTTTCTGTGCCCTGTGCTAGGGGCTGATTAGTGCAGCCACTATCACTAAAGTGGGTAATGAGGGCTAATGAAGCTTTCAGCCTTCTCAAAAGCCATCTTTTATTTTTAAAAAGACTGCCAACGTTAATAGGCTCTGTCAGCATTTTTTTTTTAAATTCAGAACTGGTTTTCATAGCTCAGCCTCTCCTGGCTGGAATGTAGTAGTCCTCTCAGCCACTCTGGGAGCATGTGTGTCATCAACAGGCATGTGATAGATCTAGGTGGCCAACGGAGCAGCTGATGCTTGGGAAGGGGTTTGAGACATTGCTGTCCCTTTATGGCCTGTATGAGACCCTGCACCCTGCAGCAAAGTCTGCAGAGCCTGTCTGCACCACAGCAGTGTGGATGAATTGAGCTGATACTCACTCAGCTTGTGAGCTTGTAATGTCTTGGTTGTTGCAGGTGTGATGACCTGGAGTGCATTTACAGTCAGCTGAGGACAAGGAAGGTTAGGAACATGATGGAGATGCTAGAGAGAGTTGAGAGCAGCTACTTACCAGCCTTCAGAACTATGCTCATGGATGTTGAAGCAGGTGAGATAATGGTGCAGCTTTGATATATCTGTATGGAATGACCTCTGGCCTTTGTTCATATCCTAGTTCTACTGGTTTCAATCCTAATGTGTGGGCTTGGTCCTTAGGAGTCCACTATGACCACAGGGACTGCAACCACAGTGCTAGTCCTGTTTTGTGGCAAGAAGTTGGTTTGCTTGTGCTTTTGTTTCTATGCTTGGACAAGTGTGATCACTGTTCTGTTGAGCCAGACCTTTCCCCAGGGTCAGGGTGAATGGATTTGGGAATTCACTCTGTTGTAGTAAAGCAGTCACAGCAATCCAGCAGGACTCATCCGAACTGATCTGAAACACAGTGTATCTTGAGACTTCATTTCATCAGCTCCTGTGGTGTCATTCTCCAAGACTGCAGTTTCAGGACAGCAGGACAGTTCTCACAGCCAACAGAAAGCACACAGGCCTTCGTTAGGTTATTTTCCAAGCTTTGGCTGCTGCAGCCCCAACCTCTGTGGAAGGGTAGCAGCATTTCAGACTTTATGATAAGCCCTTTGGACGTGATGATTTCAAGGTCACCCCTTCGCAGATCTCATTTAAGGGTTGGCAGTGGAGGTGAGGGCATCTCTTGCTTGAGATCCCTGCCTACCTGAGGCCTTCCGAAGGTAAGCAGCTCTTTTCCTTCATTTCTGCATCCACAGCTGCTGCACTTGGGCTTGTTCTCATTTGCTGTAGGCAAAGACTTTGCCACCCTGTTGTTATCACAGTACTTTCCATCCTCTTATAGCATTACAAGAGTATTAAATCATTTTTTTCATTAATGAGAAAACATACAATGAAGGATTTTTTTTCTCCTGTTAGTGAAACAAAGTTCTACCTTTAACATGCAGCTACATGAAGATAGCGAGTGAGTTTTGCTTAGGGGAGTTCAGTTCAGCCAAAAGAAATACTGCAAATTCCCCTCTGCAGTGAAAACCAGCAGCACTCTGCTGCTCCATCGCCTGCATCCCACTGTGAGTGACCATCCATGTTCATCTTCATCCCAGCTGCTCTGTGGCAAGAGGAAGCTATTCAGGCTTTGCCAGCTGTGTTCATGCTGACGGATAATAATACTCTTATTTACTTCTTCACATGGAGACGTTCCTTTTTTTAAGGACGTATTACAGTATGCACAGGGTATGGGCAGTGCAGATCACTAGGGCTAGAGAAGTACCAACTGTATAAGGAACCAAGAAATCATTGTCAGTCTAATTAATTCTTTAATAGCCTAATCAAAATACAAAACATGTTTGGTTTTAGTACTGTTACAGCAACACCAACTGGATAATTTGGATTGTAATTGTTAAATCCCATTACAACACAGTTCAGATTGGTGGTGTGCTTTTTGTGCTGATGTCTGTGTCCCTGGGTCTGTGCAGGGGGGTCAGTGTTGTTAGTGGGGGTTTCTTCTTCCTTCACCTTGGATTCTGGGGTTATCTTCATATGTACTTGGTACTTCTGTCGCTTCTTGTTGGTCTGTAGATATAGTTGCATCATGATCATATGATGTCATTCATGTTTTTGCTCTGTAGGATTTTTCTCAAAGGTAAAACTACACAGATGTACAAAGTTGACTCATGTCTGTGTGGGTGAAAGCTTTAGCTTAACTTGCTGTTGGACAGCTGTGCTGCACAGCCAGGATGAGTGGGATTGTGGTCACTTGGGCAGCTGGCTGCTATAGCTTAAAGAAAAGCTCAGGCCAAGACAAGCCCTGCAAGGCCCCTCAGCCTGTGCTGCATGACAGGGCCTGCAGGCTGGCGGAGTGATGGCAGCACACATTTACAGCACTCATTTTCCTGCATCTCACTGAGAAGTTCCAGACCCGGCTTCCATCTCTGTTGGTTATTGTCGTAGATGAGCAGTGGTCCTGGGCCTTCTTTGGCACCTGGGTGTCAGAGTACGCTTTGTGGTTGTTGGGGTGGTTTGCACCATGTGTAGGTGGGTCCCATCAACTCTTCTGCTGCTTCACACAGCTTTGAGCGAAGCCCAGGACATCCACCTGCACCTGAAGCCCCTCAGGCGCCCTTTGGAGGACATAGAGAGGACTGATTTCAGCAAGGTGCAGCCACTCCTGCTCCCCCTGCTCCACGTGGTGTGCTTGACCTGGGTCACCTCCAAGCACTACAGCCAGCCTGCACGCGTTGTGGTGCTGCTGCAGGAGATCTGCAACCTTCTCATCCAGCAGGTGTGTGGCCATCACAATGAAGCTTCCAAAGGGAAGTTTTCTAAATATAGTCCCCTCTCTCTTCCACTCCCCCATCCATCCCTGGCAAAATGATTCTTTCAACCTGAAACATTCAGCGCAAGAAGTGACCTCCTGGGTGTGATTTTGCTGTTCCAGGCCCTGGTATACCTATCTCCAGAAGACCTTCTAAAAGGGGAGACGGAAGAGAGTATGGGCAAGGTGCAGATGGTGCTCAGCGTCCTGAATGGATTCAAAGAGACATTTGAGGACAGAAGGGAAGAACTTCACACCTACTATAAACCAGACCAAGAAGTGAAGGAGTGGGATTTCCATGCCACGATGGTGTTTGCAAGGCTGGACAGCTTTCTGAAGAGACTGGAGATGGTGGAGGTGAGAAAATTATTGCAAGCCTTAAGAAGAGCTTTAAAGCCCTAAGTTCATTTGTTAACACCTTCGCTGGATGCCTGGGGATGGGATTACTTGCTGTTAGGTCTGCTGGGACTTTGTTTTACCTCATCCTGCCCAGCTACTCAGTTGTGCCCTTCTGTTCAGGTTGGTAGGTGTATTTGTTCTCCCAAAGAGTCCTCTTGGGCTCCTTGCTTGTGTTGGGCCAAGAGGGTGGGGGTCACTGGGGGCTGTGGATCAAGCAGTGCCATCTCTGAGTCCACCTGTCCTGCTACTGCTGTCAGACACCCACAAACTGCGTTCTGACAGGCTGGGAGGGGCTGCCTCTTCCCCTTGGTTCTGTGTGACCTGGGAAGAAGCTCACCACGTCATCCCTTCGTGTCCTGCTGGTCTGCCAAACAGGGTGCTGCGGCTCAGGGGTATCCCATTTGCCTATTCAAAGGCAGATCAGGGTTGTTTTATTCCTCTTGTGCTCTGCAGTGGAACAGAAGGTTTTACTAGTCAAAGTAAGCTGTATATTTTTATGCATTATTTAATTAACTGTACTCAAAATCATTGTGACTGATGTCTGTTTTAAAACTCTTCATAGCGATGATTTCCAGTAAGATTTGCTGTGCAGTAAACCAAGTTATGCTGGCCAGCGTAGAGATTGTTAATAGGCACAGAGTAACTGCGGGTCATCGTGAGGACAATATGAGTGACACAGTAATTATGCACTGTAACTCCACAAAGGCTCTGGGGCACTGTTTGCTCATTGCTTGGTTACTTCGAAAATGGACTACAGAAGAAAGCCATTATGGAGGGTTTGAGCTGCACATGTACTGACATGATGGCAGAGCTTTGCAAGACTGTCCTACACCCCCAGGGACAGAGAAAGGCTGCACAGTGTGCAGTCAGGTGGAGGAGCTGGAAAGGGGTGAGGAGTGAGCTGTAAAATAAAAATTAAAAGCAAAGGCACACCAGCCTGTTAACGAGGAAGGCTTCTGTCTCCCACTCTCCTCTTTCCGAGCAACCTGGTAAGATAAAATGAGGGGCAGCTATTATCTCTGTTTTTTTTTGCCTTACAAAATAACTGTTGAAGTGAATGTGCTCTTTCTACACAGTGTACATGTATTTGTTCCCAGAATTTCATGGAGGGTACAGTTACTCTGGTGCACAGGCAGCCTGTGAGCACGTGCAGAGAGGAGGGCTCTTCCCTGCTTCATCTGACAGTTTTGCTTTTCTTTTCTGCTGTAAAGCTGCTGCCTGGCTGGGGTGGCTCTCTGGTAGCACTCTGTACTCTCAGTGCAGGAGGGTTCTCAAAACTGTGAATATTTAGCTGCCAGAGACCTGCAAGGAATAGTTCCCTTGGTTAGAAGCTGTTCCTGATGAGCCTGGCCATGGCTGGAGCTGCAGGTGCACAGCATCTCCCCACCTCTGCATGGAGGGAGGTGCCAGAGCCTGGCAGTAGCCTTGGCGTAGGTGGAAAGCTCTGGACCAAGGGCTGTCACCCATTCAGCTGCCCATGTGGGGTGAAGCTCCCTTGCTGCTTAAGGCTGTCCCTGGAGCTCAGGATGTCTGCCAGTGCATTCCTGTGCTTGAGATCAACATGCTCCTGGTCCTCTGAGGCGGAAGACCTGCACCAGCGCTCACTCATGCCCACCAAGAGTCCTGAAAGGGAAGGACAGGGTGGTGGTTGTGCTGCTGCCATAACTGCATGAGAGGAGAATTTCCTGAGAGGTAGCGCTGTGGGATCAGACCTGCTCAGGATGTGGAGGGTGGTAAGGAAAGAGCTCACCGGCCATCTCAGCAGAGATAGGTCTCATGTTTTGAATCTGCCCCCTAAATAACCTCAGGAGCAGTTTCTCAGTGGGCACGGTGTTTGCAGTGGCAGCTGCAGCTCCCACTAGGCTGTGAGCAGCCAGTGGTGCCCATGGTGGGTAAAATCTGGCTCCCTGCTTCCTGCTTGCACTGCTCAGTGTGTGACTGGGAAGGTTCCTGTGCATGGCAGCAAGTGCAGCTCCCTGTTGGGACAACTGTTCTCATTGTCTTCTGTCAGTGTTATAACCTGTGTGCATCTCCTCTCACTTTGAAGGATCTCCTGGCAAACGCCTTGGATCTGATGAAGCTGGAGAAGATTGAGTTCAGTGGATTTAAAGGGAAGGCCCTGAGTCAGCAGGTCCTGGACATGCATGAGGAATTCCAGGAGGCATACAAGGTCTTTGCAGAGCGAACCTATGACTGCCTCGACCTGACCAATGCGGTAGGTGGGACTGGCCTCTGGGAACTGCAACACCACGTGCTTGTTTCCAAAGCAGTGATGAAGAACTGGCTCACACGCACTCCTTCCCACCTCTTCCCTCCTTTTGTTATGATCTTATCTCTCACTCTGGGGAAAACACTGTCACTGGGTGCACTGGTCCTGCAGACATATGGGAGCTCTTGCAGGCCCATACCTGGCATGTCCTGCCAGTTCAGGACCTTAGACCAGTGCAGCTGGGATGCCTGGATTTCTGTGCATTTTGCACACTCTATGTGGTGCTTGCTGGAGTGTGTGAACTGTACCAATATCCACATTATTTTGTTTCCCAGCTCTCAGTTCCTAGATTGCCTGATGAAGGCCAGCTCAGGTAATCTCAGGGGATGTCTTTGCTCGTCTTGCTGCTCACATGATGTCTGGTGCTCTTGGCATTCAAGGATTCCGTGTTTAAATAGTCATAGTGCTTTAATTAAAGGATCATTCCCAAACCTCTGAGTCATGGCTCAGTGAGCATCCAAATCCCAGGTGCTCACAGCAGCACGTCACACAAGTAGGGCACAGCAAGTGAGCCACTGTACTTGTGGTCTGCATGGAAACTGAAACTCCAGGCTTTGACACCAAGCAGTGTGGCCTGTGCAGGCTGTGAAGGAAGGGTGGGAATGGAATTTCTCAAGGGATCTGTGTCAGGATCTCAGCAGGAGAAATCAGAGATCTTCTGCTTGTCCTGTTTGCTAAATCGAGTTGTCAGGACATGGTTAGGCTGCTATGTGCTTCCAGAGGAGGGAGTCCTTCCTCCTGTCTTGCTCTGGGTTGTGCTGGGATGATGGGCGAGTGGGCTGGTGGTGGGATGCAAGGCTGGTGTGTCCTTCCTGTGGGTGATAGGGTCTATATGGCACAATGAGGGCAGCTTGCACTTCACCCCCTGTAGTTCCCAGTGATGTCTTTGCAGTGGGAAGCACAAACCCCACTGCTGCCTGGGAAGGTCTTACTTGAAAACTGCTTGCTCCACATCACTCCTTGTTCAGGATAGAGGATGCAGAGGGAGTGATGACAGTGGTTCCGCAGGGGCTGGCTTGGCTTTCGTGACCCTTTGGCCTCTTGAGTCACACTCATTCTTTCAGTGCTTGAGTTTTCCACTCTCTGTTACTGTGTAGAGACTTTTTTTTTAGCTAAATCATCTGGTCTTGCTGAAGCAAGTGGTGGCACTGAACTGCCGGTGGTGGCAGTAGTAAAGCTGTTGCCTTGCACTTTGTCTTTCCAGGTAAGAGACACACAGCCTGATTTTTATGTGCTTTATCCAGATTAGAAAGGCTGAAGCCTTGCAGTTTGTCAAGTCCAACCTTTAATTTTACTTGTAGGAAAAATAAAACAAGATTTTACTCTTCAGCTTCAAAGAGTTTATTACCTTTAATCAGGGCAAGGGAAGCAGTGCCAGAAGACAATGGAAGTTACAGAAATGAACTGTTGAGGTTTGAAAGGAGCTCTGGAGATCACATAGTCCAACCCCCTGCTCAAAGTAGGGTCAGCTAGAGCAGTTAGGTCTCCAGTTAGGTTTGGTATCTCCAAGGGTGGAGACCCCACAAGACTCTCTGAGTATCCTCAGTGCTGTTTCACAGCCTCATGGCTTGCTGTTTTGCCTTCCTACAGGATTTTGAGCAAGATGCCTTTGATTTCCAGCAGAAAGTAGAAGACATTGACCGGCGCCTGGGGACTGTTTTCATCCAGGCCTTTGATGATGCCTCGGACTTGGATCACACCTTCAAGGTTTGTCACGACGAGACTGGCAGCTCTGGGACAGCGTGTTGGGGTTTGGGGGTCACCCACAATCTGTTCAGCTGCGGAGCTGGCAGGAGGGTGTTTGCTGACAGCTTTGGAAGTATTTCTGCTCTTCCCATTAAGACACAAACAGATTAGTGTGATTGTTTTTCCCCCCTTTCTTTACCTGCTTGTTCACCTCTGCAGCTGCTGGAGATGTTTGGGAGCCTTTTGGAGAGGCCAGTAATCGCTGCGGATGCTGCTGGCAAATACCCTGACCTCATCCGCATGTTCAGCAGTGCCTTGAGTGATGCTAGGCTGATCTACTCCAGGCACGTACGGGCAGAGCTGGAGCTTGGTGAGTAGAAATTGCTGAGTAAGGCTGATTTATTAGAGCTGGATTTGGATGAATTTTGGGAGGGGGTGGAATAATTTGTGTTTTCTGGGGAAACCAAAACTTCTAAGCTGCGAAAATGTACAGCCACTGTATCTCCTAGTGGAAATGGAAATGCTTGGGAAGTATCTCTGTTCTTAGTATTAAAGCAAATGATCTACCAGGGTGGGGGGCAGATATCGTGTGTGTGTGGTATGTAGCTGGGAATGGAGATACTTGCTGAGGTTTTCCCCAGTAAGGCTGTGACAACAGTTTTCATTATCTAACACTGGGTGCGGCTTTGATCCTATTCATGTGCTCCCCGATATGAATGCATGGTGTTTCTCTTCTAATGCTGTAAATGCAAAGTATGAAAGTGGGGATTTGTGGTAGGAGTTTAATCAGCCTTCTCCAGGTTTAGTTTTTCCCACCTGTGCTGTAACAGGAATGAATGGGTACGCTTGTGGAAGATAACTGGGCCAGACAGGGTCCAGAGATAGTGGAGCTGGTGGAATCAGTGCAGGCTAATAAAAGGAATTGGAGTGATTCGTGGAAGGCAGGGCCCATCTTTTGCTCTGTATTTGAGGGGGGTTGTTCTATGGATGTTAGATAAGATGGTCAGAAGTAGCTGCTAAACAAAAGTCCCTATATCAGTGTTTGTGGGGAGGGGGGAATTCTTCCTAGGCAAAGTCTGCCTCTGTATCAGCTCCATTTCTAACATGAGCTGGGCTTCTTGATTGATCAGAGCCGTTCTCAGATGCTTGCGTTTAAGGGAGAGAACTGGGAAATCAGCACAGTTTCATGCAGATGAGTTGCTTTTCATGCCTCTTTGAGGTTAGAAGGGCAGTGTTCAGTCAAATGCAGTTTCCGTGTTCCCCCCAGGATTCCCTCCTGTGCATAAGAACATGCCGCTGGTAGCTGGAGCGCTGCGCTGGGCTCAGGAGCTGCGGGCGCGGATCCAGGCACAGTTCGGTCCCTTCAGACACATCACACACCCGTGCGTGGCTGTGCCAGATAAGTTGTTTTATGACTACCTTGGTATCTTTAATCAATCTGGTTTTCTTTCTGTATCAAACATCATCCAGTGCTGATTGCTGAAATATTTCTTAGTCAAAGAGGTGTGAAGTGATAGCACTGGCTCTTTTCAGCTTGCCAGCTGTTGGTTTTTAAGGAACTCGTTAGGTGAATTTGTTTGGGAGTGGTTAAGAGGCATGGTGGGATACTGCATGGGCTTTTCAGCTGTGCTTCTAGGTTGCAATTGCAAGGCACGTTGGAACGTCTTCCCCTACAACCCCACTCCGTGTGTGCTCCAGAACCTCCCTGGGAGCTGCTCAGGCCTAGACTGCAAGCCCCAGTTCTGGTATCACCCAGTGGAGGGCAGAGAGATGCTGGCTGGACTCAGCTGGGCTGGTGGAGATGAGTTTCAGGTTGGTGAACACACAAGGACTTGTCCTGGGCACTGACAGAAAACAACTTGCTCAGCATCAAACAAGGGAGCGATCTCACAAAACCAAGGGAAGAAACTGTGCTGAGATACTTTTCACCCCAAAGTTTGTTATTGTGGGTCTTGGAGAGAGGTGGTCTCACACTTGCAACTGCCAGACCTAGTGGCACTACTTGTAGACTTCAGCATTCCTGAAACAATGTGTGAAAGCCCCATAAGTAAAGCTATGTCGGACCCAGAATAATTGAAGGTACCCTGGGGATTGTGTGCTGTAGCTCACCGGAACAGCTTTACTTGTGCTAGAGGCTATTCTGAGTAAATGAATCCAGGTTTTTAATGTGCTTATCCAAAATAAGCCATCTCCATCACTGTCCAGTATTTGTGGTCTTCTCTCACCTTGTATTACCATTATGTAAGTGCCTTTAAGTGCAAGTCATTCTGCAGCAATAAAGACATCTCTGCGGTGAGACAGGCCCTTGGCCCATCCCCAGCACAGCGCCCAAGTTAGCACACACATCTTGTTTGAATCCAAATGGCCAAGTTTGTAATCCATGAAGAAGGACCCAGATCTGCATTTCACATTGATTTTCTTTCCTCTGTTTGGAGTGGTTGATAACATGCCTGCAGCAGTGGTGGTGTGGCTCTGTTTCCTACAATGCAACTTGAAAGAAGGAAAGGATTAAAGAAGAAAGAAGTTGGTTTTGCTGGGGCTTGGTCAGTGCTTGTCCAGCAGTGACCTCTCAAGTGCTCCCTGTGTGCTCCGCTGAACTTGCAGTAGATACCGATGTCCTTTGAGCTCTCTGGGAATTTGCTGGGTTTTAAATGTATCTGGTTTTTATAAAGTATTCTCCAAAATCAACAACTGTTTTCAAGAAGCCTTGAACCTGGGCTAAAATTGTTATCAGCATTACTTTGCCTGCCTCCATGGGTGGCTGGGGTTCTGCCTCCTGCACTGTGGGGTGCTCTTCCCCACTCTGATGGTTTGTGGGGCACAAATCTGGCACTACAAATAGCTACGTCCAACATGAGCTGCGTGCTGCTTCTTTCTGAGCCTCTTTGGTCTTAGAAAGTGCTGGCTGGTAAACAGAAAGTTGCCATGCTCTGTGCAAGTGCAGCATGCGAAAATGGGAGTGCTGCACATGTTAAATAGGCCAGCCTTCCTCCAGTAGCATTGATTCCTTCTTCCCCTCTGATGTGTGGTTCCTGTTTTGCAGTTTGTCATACAAACGCATGAGAGGGGCTGTCCAACCCCCCCCCCCCCCTCAACTTTTTGTGCAGCAAAACACTTCTGGGTGATGTGGTGGGGTGAAATGCAAGGTCCTCAGCTGGCTAGAGTCTGTCCTACAAACTGAAGGATGAACTTAGGATCTTAGTGAACTTACGATCTTAGATCTTAGAGTAAATACAGCCTACAGTCTTGCAGAACTACATGTAATGCTAAGTTTGTCTGTTTTGCTACCAGCTGCCTGGACTCTCCTGAAGGAAGAAGGGTGTTGGAGAGGTATGAAGAAATGCTCCAGTTGCTCGACAGGTGAGTGGTGGGGCAGGCTATGCTATAACTGTACAAAATAATGTTCTCATCCATGCAGCCTACCAGCATGCTTGTCGGTCCAAAGCCTAGGAATGTTCCTTTCTAAGCCAGAGAGGGTCTTCTGATGATAGATGAGGAGGAATCCTTTTGCTGTATGCCACAGTCTTCCTGTGATGTCTTGCAATGGGAAGATTTCCTGGGAGGAGCCTAGCAGAAGCACTGGGAAAGCTTCTACTGGGTGTAGAAGTTGCTATGGTTGAAAACCTGGACTGACCAGAAGTTCTGCTGCTTTTGTTCATTCCCAGAGTGTATCTACACTGCCTGTAATATGTATTTTCCACAACTCACAGTGGAGTTCATTGTCACTGACTTAGTATCTTAAAGTTTGATATTAAATCTGAACTGGTCACTCTGGGCTTTCCCTTGTGAAGTGACAACCTCCCCAGCCAGGATTCGTCTCTGCAGAGCCTGCTTTTTCCTGGCCAGCAGTGCAGGTAGCTGAGACACAGTGCAGGTAGTTGAGACACAGGATCCCTGGGAAACACAGGGCAGGTGGAGGCAGCCTTGGTCCTGATGATCAAACCCGCTCTCCCCCCCAAAACACTGCGTAATTATGATGCAGCCTTTCAGAAGAGAGCAGACCAATGGTGAGATCCTTGGTGACTTCCATAGAAATGCTTTCTGGGTGACATTTCCCAGAGCTCTCAGGTGACAACATGATTCAGAAGAGACTTTGCTGTTTGGGTGCTTGTTGCTATTCTTGTCATGTGAGCTAATAAGACCCAGCTTCAGCCTTCAGAGGTGTCACTGAGTTCTCCAAGTGCTGGATCTCCATGAGAATGATGGTTTCTCACTTCTCTAAGATAAGTGAGTGCAGTGGTATCCAAGGATTTGTATGGGTGTAGACACCTGTCCTGCTTAGAAACATTGGAAATGCCCAATAGTTACTTACCTGTTACTTCTGGCCAAATGCCTTAGAATTCTGTCTCCAAATCAGTATCCTCTGCTAAAAGTGGTATTTGAGTGCTGTTTGTCCTCCTGATTTGATAATGTCACTGCTTTTTGGGTGTCTGTCTTCGAAATCAAGTTAATTGTGGAAATGATGTGAAAGGTTTTTTTTCTCATCCTTCATGTTTAACTTTCAGAAGTGGGCTTGGCTTCATCTGCTTATACGCCTGGTCTGCTGGCTAAATAGCTACATGATGAATGTGTATTTTTTTCCTGCAGGTATCAAGAAAAACTGTACATAAACTGGTCCCAGACAGTCTCTGAAAAGTCACAGTACAACCTCACTCAACCACTCATCCGGCGAGAGCCAGAAACCAAACTGCTCACGGTCAATTTTGATCCCCAGGTAAAAACTACTGCCTGCTGCCTTTCCTGCCTGCCTGCAGGTGTCTCTTCCTGCTGGGCTTTTTATTTTTTTCTCAGTGGGCTCCACTATGGGAAGGTGATTGAGTGGGTTTGGTACTGGATCTGTTCTGCTGACATCTGTGGATCCCCTTCTATAATGAGTAACGTAAGTGTAG
The DNA here is from genome assembly GCF_016699485.2 of Gallus gallus. NCBI lineage: Eukaryota > Metazoa > Chordata > Aves > Galliformes > Phasianidae > Gallus > Gallus gallus. Next base: position 1,691,375 of record NC_052549.1, read on the forward strand.
CACTCTCTGTTGCCTCTGTCTCCTGAGAAAATAACAGGATTGAGGTTTAAGCAGATCAAATTCTAGTGAAAATCAGTTATGGGAAGTAGCAGGGTACACAGATGCTTAAGTGGTGTCAGCATCTCCAGATTAGACTTGGTACTGGTGTGGAGCACTGGAGCTTGAGCTGCAGAGTTTGGTTCATGTCCCAGAAGGGTATAGTATAACCCTGGAAAGGTTTATTTTGTTACAATAGTATTGTGGCTGTTAGATTCTTCTACTGAACTGCATGAGGCTTAGAACAGATTTAGGGTCTTTTTCCTGTACCCTAAGATTTCCTCTAAAGCCTGTCTTGAGCACAGTGAGGATGGACCGTCCACCTTGCCCAAGGTAGAATCTGGGCTCCAAACCATCAGAGTGTGTAGACTTCCTGGGGCCTGGTGGGAGCCAGTAACTGGGAAATGTAAAAGTGCCATTTAATGGGAGAAACAAACTCTCAGGGTCATGGGGCACATTGGCACCAAAACCTTCCCACTTTCCTGGGGTATGCTGCAGTTTTAGTGTTCAGGTTTTCAGTGTTTAGATTTTACAGCTCATTCAAACTTGGCCCTAAGTCAAAGGATTTGTTTGTCTCCTTGGAACCTCCTTTCTAAGTTGGGAGCCAAGTGGTTTTGGGATGTTTTTTACCCTTCACCTTCGGGAGAGGGTTTGGAGCTTGTGATGTGCTGAGCATTCCTGCTCTCATCTCTTGTGCCAGCCTTCAAGTGCTGCTGCTCTTCTCTTCTTTGCTTCCCACAATGAGGACAGTCTGATGTCCCTGTATGCCAGTTAAGCTCCTTCATTCCCTCCAGAGTTGATGGGAGCACCTCACTTTGCCTCAAGGGATGTATTTGCAACCCTCCAGCATGGAAGAGTCTTCCAGAACTCACCTTTCATGGAAGAAGGGGAAAGGAGGACTGTATTTTCAACTCCATGTTGGGCACATCCCATACCTTCCACTACAAAGAAGAGGGAAGGGGAACTTGTCTGTATCTCACGTGCCCTCTTGTTCCTTCAGCTCTCCCAACATGTGCAGTTCCTGGAGCACTTTACCATGCTAGCTACTAAATGCAATGAAGATTTTTAGTCTTAAAAGTCATATATTATGCTGGAAGACCTTACTGTTCCCTTTGTTACAGGCTTGCATTTATATTGGGTTTATAATTGAATAAAACTCATTAATCCAACCAGTCATTGCTCAGACTGGGGCAGGGAGAGGTATCCAGCAGAAGGCTTGGCTGGTAGGTAGGCACACTGAAATGGGAGGATTTGACTCGTTAGGTTTGGGCCCTGGTGTTTGTTTTTTATGTCAGTCATCTCCAGTGGACCAACAGAACTGGTCCATCTTTCCCTTAGATAACTGTTTGCTAAGCTCTCAGACAAGAATATTGCTAAAAAAGTATTGGTGAGGATGGCTAAGAGAACCAGAGTTCGTTGTGGCTTTTAAAGGCTGCATGGAGTTTACTTGCTTGGTAGTTACCAGAGCTGTCAGTCTTTGATTGGAAAGAGAACGGGTGACAGAGGTCAGTGGAAGACAGTACAGACTGAGAAGTGTCTAGGTGCTTTTCAGAGCATGCTGATTTATCAGCAGAATAGTAGGAAAACCCTAAAATGTTCATAAATTGGAGAGTGTATGCTGGGGAAATGGAGAGGATTGCTCTGTGTTCAGCTCTCTGCCTTGGTTCTCCAGTTGGTTTCAGTGCTGAGAGAGGTGAGCTACTTGTCTGGCAGCCAGATGGGAAGCATCCCACCAACAGCAGCAGAGATCTATTCCTCCAAGGAATCGTACCGACAGATGGTGGCTAATTTGGAGCTCATGGTGAACAGATACAACAAGATCCTGAAGACAGTCCTGGAGGTTGAATACCCTCTAATACAGGAGCAGCTGCGGGATATTGACTTGAAGCTGAAAGAGGCAGAGGAAACATTGAACTGGAAGATGGAAGGTGAGTTAGCTAAGCACTGGGTAATGTGAGCTCATACACTTGGGTTTTGTCAGATTCCCTGATGTACTCAGTGTCAGTCACCTGGTTCCCAGCTGCAGTTCTCAGCCTGGAGCACAACAAGGGTTGGCAAGATGAAGGGCAGCCCCCAGCTTGCCTGCTGCTTTTCCCGTTCCCTTACTCTGCTGGCCTTGTAGGTGGGGTCCTGCTGCCTTTGGATTCAGTCTGGAGAAGGCCAGATTTGGGTTTGTAAGAGCTGTCAAGGCTGAGGTTGAAGCCTCTTTTGCTGCCTGTGCTAACCACCCAGTGCTAGTCCAGGCAGCACACGTGTAGGTGTGTGCCTGTGTACCTGGGGCACTACTTCCTTCCAGTATGCAGAGAGTGGGGACCTTTGGCCTGGCCATGTGGCACTGGAGTGGGCTTGTCCCAGAGAGAGGCAGAGCCACCTCGATAGCTTTTCCTTAAGGATGAAGTACTGCAGCTGGAGTTGGGTTTTGCATGACTTTGGGATGATTTAACTAGTGTTCTTGCTTGATCAGTTTTAACTGCAAAGCAAAGCAGAGGAAAACAATTTGTTTTCTCTTGGTGAAAGCAAACTGCTCACTGGTGGAATATATATTTCTGTCATCAGGCTTGTGGTATGAACAGGAACAAACGTCCTCCCTTGGGAACATGCAGAGCAGAAGTGCTCATGCTGAAAAGCTCCATTCAGAGAGCTCCATTGCACAATAAAGATGGAGGGATTTTCCTGCAGATAAGCCTGAAGCTCTCTGCATCTAAATGCAGCCATTGCTGGTTCCTGAGACCAGGTTGGGGTGCAAAGTCCCTGCTCCAGTGATGGTGACAGGGTTGCTTAGCCTGCTAACTGTGCTATGGCTTGCTGGGGTAGGATGGAGCTCACAATGGCTCAGGGCAGGAAGCTGCTGTCAGTTGACATGGTAAGTCTTGCAGTAGTGATGAGTGAGAAATATATGAGACCTTAGGGAAAAAAATGTCAGAGGCTAATCTTAAAGATGTGAGAGAGGTTGGCCCAGCAGCTCTGAAAGCAGTCATCTTATTTCTGGCCAGGTGTCTGGGACCACATTTCCATGGTGATGGATGATGTCCATGACCTCGAGCAGAGGATGCAGAAAGCCAAAAGCAACGTTGAGGAGATCCAGAGCTTTGTGCGGTCATGGGGGTCACCCATATTTAAGAGGAAAGATGGGAAAAAGGAATCACTGCTGAACCTGGAGGACTGCCAGGACCGTCTGGAGAAGAGTTACAGCCTGGTCCAGGAGTCAGGGCTGAGGATTCATTCGCTGATGAAGGTGAAGGGGGCTGATGTCCAGGGATGTCTTGTCACTGTGGTTTCTCCATGTTTCTCTCCTCTACTGAAATTGTCCATAGCTGTTTCACCCTAAAATTAACTCTCTTAACACCTTTGAAAGTTTAGGAAGTGTTAATTAACAATACCGTTGATGAGTGGGCTGGTGTGGTTGTGTGGTGGGGTGTTGCTGACTGGGCACTGCTGGAAACCCAGCTCAGAACCGGAACGAGGGCAGCCACAGCCCATTGAAGGAGTCGTGGCTGTTGTGGAGCCACTAGAGGGGAGTCATGTATCAGGCTTCAGGGTCCTGCAAAGAGGAAAGATCTCCCTTCAAACTATTTACCTGAAAATACAAAGGCAGCTGGCTGCAGCTGACCTTTCTGTTTCAGAATTGTTGTCCCCCTGAGGAAGCAGGAGGTGATGCTGATAGTCCAGGGAGAAGCTAAGCAACAGGAGAAAAGCTGCTGTTCAATACCTTGGAGTTTTCCAGTGACATTGTCATTGCTGAGAGTTTTCTTTGCAGTGCAGGAGAAAACCCAAAGTTCTGCTTCTCACCTTCTGGACTGATGTGCTTTGTGTGGTGGGCACAGCACCTTGGCCTGGAGGGCGATGGGTTTTAGACCCAAACCACTCTTGAGGATCTCCGCCTGGCCTTGAGCTCTGGAGAGAGCTGACTGACCTGCTTGGGACACCAAGCTCTTGCTGCTCATCTTACCTTGCTATCTGCAGCCAGCAGACCTCTCACCCATTTCTCTGAACACTGAACCAGGGTGAGGGTTTTGTTCTGCTGCTGTGAGTGTAGCAAGCTCAGCCCTCTCCAGCTACTATCCAAGGGATCAGGGCACCTCCTCTTGTGGCCAAGGAGGACATGGTCTTGTGGTCATAGCAGGAGGGCTCATTAAAACATCAGTTACAAGGGAACTTTGTTCAAAATGGCAAAGACAGTGATGCTTTCAGTCAATTGTTAATACTGAGCTCATTCCTGTGAGGTTCCCTTTCTTTTAGGTGTCAGCTCTCTGCTGCCAGTTTGAGTTTGCAAGGGGCCAGAGCCCTACTCTGCCCTGTTAGGAGCTCAAGCACCCAGCTGCTATGTTTCAAACCAGGAAGTAGCAACTCTGGGCTGGCTACTAACCAACTGGCAGTGCTGTCTCGTGTGCTGAGCTGCCACACCAGCACTGGGGTGGCATGTTCTCCCATGCACCCTCATGTGAAATACATCTGAGACACTCCCTAAGCATGTCTGATGGCCCCACAGCAATGGACAGGGTGGGCTGGTTTCTGCTCTCTGCAGGCTGGACCTTTTTGTTGTTGTTGTTGAAACTGTGACTTTTGAGAGCCTCTGTGGGAGAAGGAGTGCTCAGAGGACATGCCAGGGCCAGCAGCCCAGTCCCAGTGGTGCCTGGGAGGCTGCTGAGAGGAGCAGGGAGTGGGCACACAGCCTGGCTTCATGGGGGATGCAAGGAGGAAACCCAGGAAGGATGAGTCCTTGCTGTGACTCAGAAAACCCTGAATTTCATGGCTGGGAGCTGACCTGGAGGAAGGGAGCATGGTAAGATGAGGCGGGAGGCTGTTAGCAAACCCTTTGTTTTGTCATCCCAACCATTCTGTAGTTTTGTTGTTTAAAAACCTTTTCTTGAATTTGAAAGCTCTATGATCTTTTTGAGATGTCCATTTGTAGGACAATTTTTGAGCTGTTTCAGGTGACAGAGCAGTTCCTGACAGAAGTAAGTAGTCACCTTTCTACTTGGATGTCTACGAACAACTACCTGGCTTCCAGTCCTTCCAGAAGGCTGGTACCCATGTGCTCACTGGCACGTATCCTTAGCTGTGAGCAGCCCTCTTGCATGACAGGCTCAGCCCTGCTGAATTTGAGGATGTCTTTGTTTTCTTCCAGGAAAATCAGAGCCTCTTAACTGCAGACCCAGCATCTGATGTCTGGAAGGCCTACGTGGATTATGTAGATGAGATAATCCTGGATGGATTCTTTACTGCCATTGAGTGCTCACTGAAGTACCTCCTGGAAAACACAGGTAGCTGCTGATTCCTTTCTGCTGGCCACAGCGACTGCTTCAGTCTCACTTAAGGGAAGTTTCCTGCTCTTCTTTGCAGAGAAAGCCATGCAGTGGGGTCAGTGGGCTGTGCCCAAGGGGATGGGGTAGATGACTTTTCTCTCCCTCTCTGATGGAGATTGCAGCATTTGAATCCCTTGTGTGCAGCAGAGGTGAGATGCACAGGATGGAGCTGGAGGAAAAAGCATTGCAGGAGTCAGGTCTCCCTTGCTGTTTTCTGTTCTCACTTTCCCTTGTGCCTAGAAGTTGCTCTTTTCCTGGCTTTCTGCTGTGCCTCTTGTGCTGTCTATGGCAACTCCGGCTTGGGTGGGTGCCTCCATCTCCTGGTCACTGGAGCAAAGCATTGTGCAGGGAAGGGATGGAGAGGACAGTGCACCATTTGCAAGGACTGGACAGACTAAATTGAGGAGTCATCCCAAGTCTGTACTATAGCTCAGATATCGATCCTCTCCTGCTCTCACATGTACAAAGCATCAGGGTTATGCCATCTTCGATCTGTGGGCAATCTCAAGAGCTGATTCTGCTGCTGAAAGGCAGGGAAGAAACTCAATCCTCGGGCATCAGGCCAGCAAGGAGATGAGGTGGGATCAGGAATCACTTCCATCAGACCTCCTGCCTAAGAACACTGCAGAAGTGCACTCAACTCTGCTGCAAGCATCTTGTGTTTACCTAAAGCACGTTTCCAAAAATGCTTCCCTCTTGGATGTGAGGGCGTTGAGTTGGGAATTTAAATCCAAACAGTCTTGTTAAAAACATGCACATAACTTCACATTTGAATTTGGCTTCCATTTCCAGATGCTGTGGTTGTTTTTTTTTTAATGCCTTTCTCCAATAAACCAAAGTGCCTCTTTGTTCCTGATGGTTTTCTCCTCTGCAAGTACTTGTGCCCTGTAATTGTTCCGCTCTCAGACTCCCTTTTGATTAGCTAAAGAGCCTGGTCTCTATAAGGCTTCATTCCACAACATTTTTTTTCAACCCTTAAATCATTTTTGCCTCATCTGTCCTCCAGTCTGATCTGTGGCTACTGGAACATTAGCTTTTCCTCTGTGCTGTTTGCAGGCACAGTGTCACAGGACCCTGCAAGTGGGTGTCTGTGGTCACATCTGCCAGTGTCCTTATGGGGCACAACACGTGTGTTCTGCGGTGGATCTCAGTGGTGACTTAAGGTCATTCCTCTCAACCTGAGAAAGATGCTGATGTCTCTGTTCTTCCTTACCAGATCCCAAGGCAGGGCTTGCCCCCTTGTTTGAAGTGCAGCTGGATTTAGTGATCCCAGATTTGATTTTTCGTCCCTCCCTGGACCCCGGCACAAATGATGGCTTCTATGACATGGTGGAAAGCCTTCTCAATGACATCTACCGCATCTCCTCGCTGGTGCCCAGGCTGGCCAGGCACAGTGGCTTCCCCCACTACCAGGTCTGGTAGCTGAGCGCTGCCCGGTGCCCTGCGGCAGCACGGAGGCCCCGCTGTCACTGTGCTCTGCTTCCCTCCCCCAGGCTGACATGGAGGACATGGCTGACCTGGCTGACATGCGCCACGACCTGCTGGGCCGCGTGCAGGCTGTGATGGCGGCCTGTTGTGAATACCGCAGCAGCTTCGATCGCTACTCTTACCTCTATGGGGATGACCGAAAGGAATTCTTCCGCCAGTTCCTTCTCTATGGGCACATCCTCACCGCTGCAGAAGTCGAGGCTCATGCAGAGGATGGGGTCCCTGAGACACCCCCCACCCTTGAGCAGTTCAGGGAGCAGATTGACTCCTATGAGAAGATTTATGAGGAGGTGAATCGCATCGAGCCCATCAGCATCTTCCACAGCTGGATGAAGGTCGACGCGCGGCCTTTCAAGGCGTCCTTGCTGAATGTGGTGAAAAGGTGGAGTTTGTTGTTCAAGCAGCATCTCATTGACCACGTCACACACAGGTAAGAGCTGTTCCCCCTTCCTCTCTCCAGGATCTGCATTGACAAAAATGAGTTTTCTCTGGTCTTGACTGGACATTTAGCATTTAACAAATACAAGAGCCCTACTATATGCCAACTCTACCACGTGCCCTACAGCTTCCATCCCCAGGTCTCTGCTGGAAACACATACTGCTGAGTGGGTAAAGTGGAAACACCTATGTGGACTTAGTACTCTTAATGTCCTACATGCAGGTCCTTCCAGGACCTGCTGTGTGGCTTTAGGTAGGATGTCTGTTTGTCCGTTTGTCCTGATCCAACTATTCTGGCAGTCATGAGGAGGTAGCTTCAAGGTCACAAAAAGGGGGAGTTTTCCAAACAAGTTTTGAGGTCACGTTCTTCTTGCTCTGAGTAGCTGCCTGGTTACCAGCTTTGTGCAGGGTGATGCATCAGGTGATTTATTTGAGTAGTTACAACTGAAGGCTGTTGTAGGTCTTGGATACTTAAAAAGAAGTATTTGCAGACATTTGTAGCAGTGAAGACCATCGCATGTGGTGGATGGTGTGACCTCGTTGTGGTGGTTTCACCCTGATGGGCAGGTCAGCTTCACCACGCTGCCCTCTTACTCCCCTCCCTTGAATGAACAGGGAGAGAAAATATGATAGAAAAGGCTCAAGGGTTGAGGTAAGAACAGGGAGGTCGCTCCCAATTGCCATCATGGGCATGACTGCACAGGGGGATCTACTCTATGTGGTGCGCATGGGCTGCAGGGGGACAACCAGCTCCTCCATGAACTTCTCCTGTGCTGCAGGTTTCTTCTGCGCCATACCTGGAGCAACTCCTGCCCTCCTTCTGCACCGACCCTGGGGGCTGCAGGATTCTCTCTGTGCATTTTAACACTTCTCTCTCCTGGCTGCTGTTGTGTGGCAGTTTTTTCCCCTTTCTTCATTCTGCTCTCCCAGAGCACAGCCAGCATTACTCACTGCTCAGCGTGGGTCCCTTTTGGAGCAGCTGGTGCTGGCTCTTGTCTGACATGGGGCAGTCCCATCGCAGTCCCCTTGCTACCAAACCCTTGCCACATAAGCCTAATACATGTGTTCTTTTCAGGGCTGTGACTTTGATAGATAATTTCTATACGAAGAGCTTTTTGTATAGCTTTACAACTAGGCAGTTAGGGGCTCTCGCTTGAGAGTCCTTGACTCAGCAGTTTAGTCTTCATTAGGTGAAGAATTTAAGAACACATATTGGCCCAGCGACATCCACAGAATTTAAGCAGGTTCTTGACACTGTTCTGAGAACAGAAGTGTGGCTGTGCTGGAAAAGACCAAAGATCCTGGAGCCCATCGTGCCTCTGCTGACTGTGCCCATTAGCAGGCAAGATTAAGAACAAGGTAAAGCTAGGACAGAAGCTTCCCCCAAGTTCCCTTCACTGTGTGTTTATATTATATAGCTTGACTGACCTTGAAGAGTTCATAAAAACTGCTGATGAAGGTCTGAGCAAAAAAGTTGAAAAAGGAGATTATGATGGCTTGGTGGAGATTATGGGTCATCTCATGGCCGTTAAAGAAAGGCAGAGTGTCACTGATGCCATGTTTGAGCCCCTGAAGCAAACCGTGGAGCTGCTGAAGGCGTATGAGCAACAGCTGCCCGAGGAAGTCCATAAGCAACTAGAGGTGAGTGAGAACACACAGATCTTCCAAACAGGAGCTGTCAAAGAGAATGTGACCTTAATAGCATTGCAAGAATATTTAAGACCCCACTCCCAGTCATTAGAGGGCCTCGTTGGGTAGTGTTCCTTCTATCATGGGATGTGCATTGATAGCTCTAAATTTTGGAGTTCTATTGAGATTTTCTTTTACAGCAGAGATTAAGCCTTTTGTTATGTATGAAAAACATAGAATTGCTTGCTCCAACCCTCAGCGATTACTTTTGAAAAAATTAATGCATTTTCAAATGCATCTGTTAATTAGGTTGAATTATAATTATTTTTAAATAAGCCAGTTCTTGGCAACTGTGGAGATGGGGAAGATAATGTTGGCAGAGGAGTTGCTTTCTCAAAGGACTTCAGTCCTCTTTTGGGTCTGTAAAACCAGATCTCCCTGACTCAGAGGATATCACAACAGGTTCTGAAAGTGTTCTGACACCTTTACTGGCTCTGATGAATCAGTTTTCTTTTGGGAATTTCTTTACCTTCAGTGAAGGGGACCATGAGATGAAGGTTAGAGGACATTGTGAGGTACCCAGCCAGCCTTGGGAGTAGGAAGAAATTCTTCTGTGGGTGCCCCATCCATGGAGGTGCCCAAGGCCATGGAGGGGCCCTGGGCAGCCTGAGCTGGTGCGGGGCAACCAACCCATGGCAGAAGTGGGGCCTGGGGGCCTCTAAGGTCACTTCCACCACAACCATGCTGTGATTCTATGATCCCGTCTTTTTACAGTGGAGAAGTGCATGGCTATGTGCCAATGGATACCCTGTGGTCACTGAGTGCTGTGTGCAGAACCCAAGGCTGAAAGTGGGGCCTTTCTTGGGGATTTCCTGTCTTCTGCACCTGTGTAGCAAAGACTCCCATTCTCTGATGCAGGCTTGAGTGGTAGCTGAGTGGGGTTTGGTAGTTCCCTGGATTCCTGCTTTTCCCTTCAGATGCAGGAGAGAACAAACTAATTGTACTCTTTCTGGCAACACGGAGTTGAATGGTTGAGTCACTGCCATATAGGGTGGGAAAACCAGGAAGAAGTTACTCTCAGTGCCTCTCTCTCCATGGCTGGGCTGGGCTGGAGCTGGTGATGAGGACAAGGAAGCAGCTCCATGTGTGCACTGAAAAAGCAGAGCCCTGGGATTCAGGGACAGCAGAGCCCTCGGCCAGTATCAGTATCTGGGCTGAGAATGTGGTCCAAAAAGCCTAGTGAGAAGAAATACATCCCCTTCAGAAGGAAATCCCAGGTACAGCAGGGGGGGTTGTCAGCAGCACTGTGTGCCTGCAGCTTGGCTGTAGACCTGAGGAAGGAACCAGACTTATTTAGCACCAATTTTATATACACAGGCTGGAGGGGTTTGCCCCAGAGTCCTGCTTCTTAATTAGCTCTGAAAATCCATCTGATCTGATGAGCTGGCACAGACAGCCCGTCCTCCTGCCTTCGGCTGCTCACAGCAGTCTCTGGGTCCCTCTGGGCTCAGTGTTAGCATCAGTGTTCTTCCTCAAGTATTGAGCCATCGTGAGAGCCCAGAATTTCAACGTGGGGCCCTTTTTAAATTACTGAAAATATTTTTGTGAGGAGAGCAGCTGGTTGTAAGGTGTCAGTCCTCAGTATTCTGCAAAACTCTTGTTGTATCCCAAACTGCACGTTTAGCTTTTATGTCATGGGAATATTTCCTTACAACTTACGCCGCAGATTCAATTGCTGTTCTGGGATTATCAATAAACAGATCAGATATGCCATCTATCGGGTTTCAAATACATCCTACCAGTGTTTAAATTTTGCTTGCAGGAGCTGCCAGAAAAATGGAACAATATAAAGAAGCAGGCGATAGCTGTGAAGCAGCATGTGGCTCCTCTGCAGGCAAACGAAATGGCAGCTCTGCGCAGGAGCTGTGCGGCCTTTGATGCTGAGCAGCACAGATTCAGAGAGAGGTTTCGGAAAGAAGCTCCGTTCAGGTAGAGGCAAACTGCAGCATCACATAAGGAATAAAGCTTGATGAGGTCATCTCCCAGTCTGTAGCCTTTGCATACATTTCCTACCTTCTCACAGTGTTGTATCTACAACACCTGGGGTGTCTTGTTGCTGGGAACGCTGTCCAGAGCTAGCGAGACATGGAGTCTGGGTGCTGAGTGCACAGTACTGCTTGAAAGTGGCATCAGCACTGCCACGTGGAAGTACCATCAGTGCATACTACAGATGTTTAATCTCTGCTTTGTCTCTTGGAGGCACCATTTGTTTTATGTTTTCTTCAGAAGTTGTTACAATAACATTTTTTTTCTAGGTTTGATGCTGAAAAGCCTTATCAACTGCTGGATGCAAAGAACATTGAGATGAAACAAATGGAGTCAGCCATGACCTCGATTTATGAATCAGCTGCTCTGTTTGAAGTCATGGTGCCAGACTGTAAACAACTGAAGCAGTGCAGAAAGGAGATGTGTCTTCTCAAAGAGCTCTGGGATATGATCTCGGTTGTGAACAGCAGCCTTGAGGACTGGCAGACCACCAAATGGGTGGATATTAACGTGGAAAACATGGATCTCGAGTGCAAAAAGTTTGCAAGAGAGATTCGAAATTTGGATAAAGAGATGAGGGCATGGGGTGCTTTCACAGGGCTGGACAGCAGAGTGAAGAACATGCTGACAGCCCTGAAAGCTGTAGCAGAACTTCAAAATCCTGCTATTAGAGAAAGGCATTGGGGTCAACTGATGCAGGTGACGGGTGTGAAGTTCGTGATGGACTCTGACACCACGCTGGCTGATCTTCTGAAGCTCTGCCTGCATAACTTTGAGGATGAGGTTCGTGGAATTGTGGACAAAGCAGTGAGAGAAATGAGCATGGAGAAGGTGCTGAAGGAACTAAAAATGACCTGGAGCAGCATGGAGTTTCAGTACGAGCCTCACCCACGGACAAACATCCCATTGCTGAAGTCGGACGAAGAACTCATTGAAACTCTGGAAGACAACCAGGTGCAGCTGCAGAATTTAATGACGTCCAAATGCATTGCTTTTTTCTTGGAGGAAGTATCTGTGTGGCAGAGGAAACTATCCGCTGTGGACTCTGTCATTTCCCTCTGGTTTGAAGTGCAGCGTACGTGGTGTCACCTGGAAAGCATATTCATAGGCTCAGAAGATATACGGACACAGCTTCCAGAGGTAAGAAAGCCCAAATCCCATATTTTTCTGTTGGGAGAGGGTTGAAGGAGATCCTCCATGATCTGAAATGGGATTGTCTGTAATTCTGTGTTCCCCAGAGTGGGTCTTCTCTCCGGCCGCCTCTTCTGGCAGAGGCTCCAGTAGTGCTGCAGTAGTTTCCCCAGCCCTGCCCAGGGATGGTTTTGTATTGTAGGCTGTGCCTGAGCTGAGAAGCTAATTTTCACTGTAATGGAGCAAATGCAGAGTTACTGGTGACTGAGTGCAAGGCTGCTAGTCCTGTTCAGTGCTGCAGGTGGGTTCCCTGCTTACTGGGAGGATAGGGGACCAAGGTAATAATGGAAATGCTGCAAGACCTCCAAACAGACCTGAGCCAAGCAGCTCTGGCAGCATCTGTTTCCATGCCTTCAGTGCTGCTGCAGGGTGAGAGCACCCACACATGATGTCAGGTCCTGTGTGGAGCCAGGGTCTGTCATCTAAGATGAGTGTGCAGTGTTGTCCTGGTGATGCACCACACTGTTGCTGTCCCCTTGTCCTGCTCTGTATGGACTGTTACTCCCACAGCTTTTCTTACTGGGCAGTATAGACAAGTCCTAACAACCAGAGCCACGAAGGCTGTACCATGTGCCAGCAAGCTATTAATATCTGGCAGGTATTTGATGGCATATGTGAAATCACTTCATGCTGTGAATCTGCATCCTGCTGGGCAGCTGTCTGCATCTCAATACCCACCTGGCAGGTGGCACAGACTAGAACTCAGTATTACTTTTTGGGGGATGCACCCAGGGCTGGGGAGCGCTGTGCCAGCAGGGCATGGGATGTCCTGGAGCCTCCCTGTGCCTTGTGAGGAGGGCTCAGCTCTTGGGGCAGGGCCTTGCTACCACCACTGAACGCAGGGTAGCATGGAGAAGTGCTGCCAGGAGAGCTTTGGGTGCTTTTGTGGCCTGGCTTGGGAGGAAGGGGAGGAGCAGGAACATCCTGAACGTAGCTTTATTTATTCTTCACTGTTCTAAAACTTCAGAATCCCCACTAGGCACAGAGCATGTGTGTCAGTGTGTTCCTCTGCTGCCACAAGGGGTTTCCATGCCCCATTTGAGGCAGGGGAGGGCTCTGCTTTGCAAAAGCCAGCATCCCCATTTTGGAGGTGGGCACTGATGCTCCTGTGCTGTACCAGGAGGGGAAGAGCATGCGTGGAGTCACTGTCCTTTCCCCTGAATGGAAATGTCTGCTGCTGCCATGGCCAGGGAGGCTTGTTTTACCATCTGAACTAAGGAGAGTAGGTATGAGGAGACCTTCAAAGGGCAGTCAACCCTGTGAGAGTGGTGGATCCTAGGCACTTTATCCATGGCTTCTCTGGGAACAGTGGGGAGAAGGTGAGTGCTTGTTTTGGGTATTTGGGTGGAAGAGCCCTTCTGATATGGTGGAGATATCCCTTTCTGCTCTGGGAATGAGGCTCTCAGCAGGGAATCTTTCCATCAACAGAAATATGGTGCCTCAAGGATGGGACCTTCTGTCACAAGATTAGTGCTTTACCACGAATATGTTCTCTGTTGCTTTTTAGGACTCCAAACGCTTTGAAGGCATTGATGTTGATTTTAAGCAACTGGCTTATGAAGCTCGGGAAACCCCAAATGTAGTTGAAGCCACCAATAAGCCAGGCCTGCTCCAACAACTGGAGAACATTCAGAGTAGGTAGGTGGAACTTCAGTCCCTGGATTTTGGCAGAGGCTGGGATCAGTTGTAATAAGTTAGCATAACCTGTACTCTGAGGCTTTCTTTTTAAGACTGCAGGGTTGTTTGCATTCACAAGTTGCAGCACGTCTGATCTTTCTTGAGTCCTTTTATTTGTGATCCATCACCTTGAAGCCCCCGAAGTGGAGTCTGGTTTTGTGTAGGTGCAAATTCTCATCCTGCCTATCGATTTGCACATGTACAAAAGTAGGCATTCAGCAGGTTTGAGGAACACGTGGCCTTACTGCCACCCTAAATACAACATCTTAAAGGTCTGTTTAGCAGTCCAGGCAGGAATATCTGCAGCAGAGCTGGGCCCATGTTCTTTAATTTACAGTATTATCTCTGCATATATACCCTTGGCATATGGAAGATCTGGGCTGCCTGGGAAAGACCTTACTGTCCTGAGATGGATACACTTCTCACTTAACATATGAGCTTGCCTGCCTGGAACACACTGAAAGCTTAATATGATAGCTTTTTTGTCAGTAATAACTATCCTCTTAAAATAAAGTGGTTTTTTTTAATATACATATTAGGTAAAGCCAGTGTTGCTCACAGAGGACTAGCTGCGTGTTATTTATGAAGTTTGTAAGCTCAGCAGCAGTTTAATGTGTAAACACTGAAAGATTTATTTTAGATTGGAGCAAACAAATTTCCCTTCAGGCTTCACAAACACAAAGAGCTGACTAGGTTTGAATAAGACTTTAAAATACAGCTTGTTAAAATAAAAGCAGTTATAGAAACTTTCATCCCAGTGTGAAATCACCTGTGAAAATTATGAACTTGTCTAAAACAGCAAGTCAGACTGCAAATGCTTTCCAGCTTCTTCCACTTCTGGTTTTGCTTTTTCATGAGGCTCCTGGGCTATTTGGCCCTTGGGGATACAGGGAGACCCGTGAGTTACTACATGCTATGCTGCCCTATTCAGTGAATGCTGTTGAGGACCACACCGTAGGCCCAGCTCATGCCTGACACTCTCCCATGGCAAAGGAGAATCTGCCCAACTGCAGCATGGAGCATGAGGGGATATTCTTCTGCCTGTCCTGTGCTGTTCATTCACTTTGTTTCTTCAGGCTGTCACTATGTGAGAAGGCTTTGGCTGAATATTTGGACAGGAAGAGGTTGGCCTTTCCCAGATTTTACTTCATTTCTTCTGCAGATTTATTGGATATTCTTTCCAATGGCACCAACCCACAGCTGGTAAGCATCGCTCTGTGTCACCTTTGCAATTCCAGCTGTCAGTGATATCACAGCAGAAGACCACATTCTGGGACTCTCCCGTGGCTTATCCCTTCCTTGAGTGCTTTTTCTAACCTCCCTTACGTGGTTAAATAATAATTCCTTCACAAGTGAACTTCATCTGTCATTTCTGAAAGTCAGTGCACACTGTGTTGTCAGATGTAACCCTGGTGAGGTTTGCAGATGGTTCTGAAAACATTGCTCAGAGCAGGTTTTGTCTGTGTGTTGATGTTGCCAAACCACTGGTGGTGGGTGAGCTGTGGAGAGGAAAATATCACTCTCAAAGATTCCGCTAGAACTTGTTGCTGACCCGGGATCCCCAGGCTCAGGTGCCACCTGCTGCTGGAAGAGCTGCAGACAGAGCACTTAGAGGTGGAAGGAGATGTCCCTTCTGACATAGAAGAGTCATTTTGTTATTCAGCCACTTCTTCCCAGAACAGAGACCTTTGGCGTGCCCTCGTTAGAGGGGAAAAGCACAAACTGAAGGAGGCAGGACAGCTGGTGACCAGACAGTGACCATGGCCAAGGCAGGCAGATAAATCTCCTGGTTGCTCTCCATCCCTGCACACCTCAGGGTGCAGGCTGGACAACCAACCTCCTGCCCTTTCCTGGGCTTTCTGACCAAGGACATTTCTTTGTTCCAGTCTGAGTTTTGGAATGCCAGGTATGGGGAAGTCCCTTGAAATGCACAATTCCTGCTGTTTACTTGTAGTGGGGGAACTTCTAGTTACCTTCCTATTTTAGGAAATGACCTCCATGTGTGCTTTTCCTGCACTCCCCAGATGAGCACAAACTCTTCCTTTATCGTAGTGGGCAGAATTTGGTGGAAGTTTCGCCATAAGGAGCAAAGCAGTGCTGGGGTTGTTTAGTGGTATGGGAGCACTGTCTGGAAATGGGGGCTATTATGGGCTGCCCAGAAATGTGCTCTGGCTGGCAATGCTTGGGGTGCATCATTTGTTCCAAGCTTGGCTTATCAAACTGATAGAATTTTGCAGCAAATGAAGAGTTACTGTATAAGGAATAAACTCTTTGTTCCAGCTTTCAGTAGTGGATAACCTCACCTTCAAGCTTTCCATCTAATTAGGAATGTGGATGTATGCATGGAGCAGGTCTGTATGTGCATTTGACAGTGTCATTATTTATTGCTAACCTTTACCACTGCTTGTACCTGCCTCTGCTGCTGGCTGATTTCAGCCCTCAGAGCATCACAAATACCCAGTTGATTGATGCATAAAATGGAGAGGAAAAAATAAGGTTGGAAACAGAAGATACTGTGTCAAAATGCTCCGTGGAGTATGAAAGAATTCTGCATGTTCACTGTTATTTGAATCTGTTTGTGGTGAAAGCAAAGTAAATGTCAAGTTGGATCATACATGAATATACTCTCTGGTTTTCCACTGTACTTTCAAAATCTGATCATCCCTAAAGGAGGATTAAATATACAGTGCTATTATCCTCTTGATCTGGATATTGAACTTGGGTGGATTCAGGTGTACCCAGGGCTCCTGTGGCAGAATTATACCAAGGGTTGTTTGAAGCCTTGTGGGCTGGCCAAGGTATGGGAGGTGGAGATGTGTAAACAGAAATGTCCAGATGTAAGTAAAGTTTTCTGTGGTTTACTTAACAGTTGAAAAGAGAGATTTTAATCTGGGCAGATGCAGAGTGCCAGTTTCTTCTCGGAACTGTTCAGCATCTTCCAAAGTCTGGCCCTACTTGAACATGATTACGGTCACTACGGAGGAATGTCAGCTGCAGCTTGTGAGAGCAAGCGTGGTTGTCCTTTGTGAGTCAGATTTAAATGGACAGGTCTGTTGTCTGTCTCTGAAAGCATCAGCACACCATGCATCTCAGGCTGTTCTCAGCCTCATCCCATAGGAGGCTGCCTCCGACCATCTCCCCATCCTTGGCTGTCCTTGAGAGAGGCAGCTCCTCTCTGGGACTGCTTTGTGAGTCAACCCTTGGGGGAACATCAGCTCCGGGAGACAACTGCCTCTGTTGGTGGCAGTGTGTGACACACAGTGGTCTGGTACACAACTGAATGTACAACGATCATCTGGAAGAAGCACTGGTGATCTGCTTGGCTTATATCAGGAAGGTGCTGATGTCGAGAGCCTGCAGCAGCAAATCTGACAGCTCCACGTTGGCTTTTCAGTCTCATACAGGTGTGAACTAGGCAGGACTCAATTATTTTCACTCTGGAAGAGCTCTTTTGGTCAAAGTGGAGGTCTCATAGAAGGTCTGGGCTGCTAAGCTGTTTATCATGGATCTTGGTCAGAAATAAAGATCTTATCTCATCATGGAGGAGATCTCATGACTTTTCATTGGTCCCAAATTGTCTTCTAATAGAGAGAAACGGAGATTCGCAGCAAGTCAAACTCCCCAGTGTGCTGTGAATAGGATGAAGTGGAGCAATGCCTGGAGACCTCTCATCTTTACATGGCAGGGAAAGTGGGGCTAGGAGGTGATGTGATGTTAGAATGTTTGCTTTCTGTGCTGTTACCCTGTATAGGAGATTTCTCAGTGGAGAGCTATGCTTTATTAAGGTATGTCTGCTTTCTGAATTGAGTAGAAATAGCTGGAAGTATTGGAAGGGACAGCAGGAAGCTTGTGATCCTGGCCATACATGAAAAGCTGTGGTCACACTGAGACATTCAAGAGCTCCTTTGTGAACATGACTGTTGCTGTGAGTTATGTATGGTGATGGCTGTTCTGCTTGCCCTGTCTCAATCACTTTCTACAATTCTGCCTGCAGGTACAACGTCATCTTTCCAAACTCTTTGACAGCC
Organism: Gallus gallus; assembly: GCF_016699485.2. Classification (NCBI taxonomy): domain Eukaryota; kingdom Metazoa; phylum Chordata; class Aves; order Galliformes; family Phasianidae; genus Gallus; species Gallus gallus. The sequence continues at coordinate 1,709,214 of NC_052549.1, forward strand.
TGGCCAAGATGAGATTCCAGCTGGACTCTGAGCAAAAGCCAACCAAGATTGGCCTGGGAATGTACAGCAAGGAGGAGGAGTACGTCAGCTTCAGCGAGCCATGTGACTGCAGCGGGCAGGTGAGAGGGAGAGCCTCATCCATCACAATGGTCTGGTGAGGTCTGCTCTCTCACCCCGTATTTGGGTGTATCTTGCCAGGATGTGGTAGAACTCCACTATGCTCCCTTAATGAGAGAAAGGTTGGAAGAGGTGCTTGTGTGATTTAACAGCTCCATACTCAGTGGCCCTTGGTCCCATTGTGGTTACGTGCTCACAGAATCAAGGCATTGGCATTGCAGTCCACAGTGGGAGTGAGGGCTGGTGCCTTTTTTCCAGCTAATTGGGGTTTCATTTATTCATGTATTTGTTTTCTAAGACACTTTGAATGTTAGTCTTGCATCTTGTTACAAGTATCCTCATAAGGGAGGAGCTGCACATAAGAAATAGACTAAGCTGTTCCATAGTACCTTGGCATGGGCATCTTTTGGAAGCCAAGAGTTGTTTTCTTATTTTCTCATCTTCGTTCCTTCATAGGATGAATTACTGAGCTACTGCTCAGTTTTTCTGTCCCTACAGCTGTACCTTTCTGCATCGACTCTTATAAGAAGCTTAAGTATGTATCAGCCACCAAAGTGCATGGTGGTGGAGCGTGCTGCATTTGTGCTGTCCTCTCAGTGAGGACTTTGTGGAGTACTAATTTCAGGACGAATCTTGTTCCCAAGTTTGGCAGCACTTTTTGCCTGCTGCTGGCAGATTGTACCCGAGTCCTGTCTGTGATTCTTCTTGTGGCCTGGAGGAGGAACATACTGCTCCAAATTACTCATCCGTGGAGTTCATTTTGGTTTCTCCCATAGCTTGAGTTCAAGAAATATCTGCCTGTTGATGTCTACCCATGCAAGGTGTCCAGTAGCAGAATCACCTAAATCCACTGAGCCTGAAAGAGGCTGAGGCTTGTTTAGAGAGTTGAGATGCTTGTGCCTTTCCGTATCTTCACTTAAGCCAAAGGTGCTTAAGAAGAGCAGATGTGTTACTGTGATTTAATCTCATCTCCAGGTTGAGGTCTGGCTGAATCATGTACTGAACAGCATGAGGGCTACAGTCAGAGATGAGATGACGGAAGCTGTAACAGCGTATGAGGAGAAGCCGAGGGAACAGTGGCTCTTTGATTACCCTGCTCAGGTATCTGCTGTTGTTCATCTCTTCTTGGTCTGGTGCACGGGAGGGGCAGCTCTTGGCCTTTTTCAATCCTGCCCTATCCTTATGGTAACAGCATCTCACTGGGAGCCTTCTGCTGTGCTGTCCAGGAGTGATGGATGATGACTTGTCCTTTATCCTACCATTCTTCTAACAGAGTCTCCAGGCTGGGCCCCATGGTCTGATTGGGGCTGCAGGGAAAATACTCTCGTGGTTGGTTTACAATGCTCATGGGCCTGGACAGTGCTGTGTCAAAGAGAGGTTTATCTGCCCAGAGAAGGTGAGAGATAGATGGATGGTGAAGGCTAATGAGAGGAAAGAGCCCTTCATATGCACCTCTGACAGCTTCAAGGTCTCCAACTCTGCCTCCACTGCTGTGTCTACCATGTGAAAAATGCTCATTTGCTAATAAGTAGCTGTTAAATATGTCTTTATCACTGACATGTTGTAAATGAATGTTGCTGAGCAGGTCCCTGCTGTCCTGTCTGCTGTGACTACCGTATCAAAAAACATTTAATTTCACGTCACGGATACTTCATCTTTGATCTCTCGTGGATCAGATGCTCGCAAGTGTAAGTTCTGCTGTTTTCCCTGGTACTGAGCCAACCTCTTTCCCCAGGTGGCTCTGTGCTGCACCCAGATTTGGTGGACGACTGAGGTTGGGATTGCCTTCGCCAGGGTGGAGGAAGGCTACGAGAATGCCATGAAGGAATATCACAAGAAGCAAGTGACCCAGCTGAACACCCTCGTTACCATGCTAATTGGGCAGCTCTCCAAGGGTGACAGGCAGAAAATCATGACGATATGCACCATTGATGTGCACGCTCGGGATGTGGTAGCAAAGATGATAGCACAGAAGGTTTGTGTTTGCAGCTCAGCACAGTCCTGGGCTGGGCATTGGAGGGGGGGTTAAAGGATGGAGAGACCAGCCACGTGCCATTCAGCTTGTTGCCTCAGAGGGAGATACAAGACTGATTTTTACCTCTGCAAAGTTTGCTGTGAGGAGGCAGCCCCTGTCAGAGCTGGTCTGAGTCAGGGCCCTGCAGCACCAAGGGGCTGCTTGTAATCGCTGCAGATTCATGCTGCTGGGGGGGGTGGGAGAGCAGCCCTGTCCCCTCTGCCCAGGCACTTTCTGTCAGTCACAAGCATCACACTGGGAAGCTGCTGGATGTGGTCTCAGATATGGATTTAGGAAGTCAGAAAAACATGTGGGCTTTTCTTTTTGCAGCCCCTTGATGTGGTATGGGGCCACAGGGATTCCACTGGGACTCCCTTTGTCCTGCATACCTTTGTCCTGCATACATGCTCACGGTGCTTCTGGCTGCAGGGCTCAGCTCAGCTGGCTGCTGCCTTGGTCCAGTTCGTGGTGAAGCTGTCACTGCTTTGGTTCCTCCCCTCTGCTGGTTGGAGGTGGGAAGGTGACAGTTCCTACTGTGTTGTAATGAAGGCCTGTCCAACCCCCAGGAAAACTTCATTGCAGTTACTGTTTTTGTACCAGCATTGTGTATGCTCAGCTGGGATAGATTTAATTTCCTTTGTCGAGCCTTGTATGATGGTGTGTTTGGGATTTTTGATGAAGAGAGTTATGATAGCATACCAGTGTTTTAGCTGTGGCAGAGTGGTGTCAGGAAGTTTTGTACTTCTTGTGCTGCCCTGCCAATGAGGGCTGGGGTTGCACAAGGAGCCAGGAGGGGACAGAACCAGGGCAGCTGGACCAAAGCGGCCAAAGAGTATTGCATAGCATGTGGTGTCATGCTGAGCAATAACAGCTGGGGTAGAGAAGGAAGGAGGAGAGGACACTGGGAGCGATGACATTTGCCTGCTCCTGGGAAGCAGCATTCATTCCTTATTTTGTTTTACCTGCGCATGTGGCTTCTGCTTAGCTACTAAACTGTCATTATGTGAACCCACGAGTTCTCACGCTTTCACCTTTCCAGTTCTCCCCCCATCCCTCCTGTGGAGTGGCTGCACGGTGCTGAGCTGCTGCAGGTTCCAGCACAGCGCCAGCACTCTGACACTGCACATGGATGCATTGCAGGTGGACAACGCGCAGGCGTTCGTTTGGCTGTCGCAGCTCCGACACAGGTGGTCAGATGAGGAGCGGCACTGCTTCGCCAACATCTGCGATGCCCAGTTCCTCTACTCCTATGAGTATCTTGGCAATACCCCTCGGCTTGTGATCACTCCACTGACAGACAGGTAGGTCCCCGGGAGTCACTGTCGCAGCTGGGCTGTGCCGTGCAGTCAGATACAGCTACCAAACATGGATGGGTTTGGTTTTGACACCCACATCCCTCTTTATCCATGTCCCAGCATTCCTGTGGCAGAGCTCTAATGCTCACCTGGAGGTGGTTCCCACTGGGGTATCTGTGCCTCAGATTCCAGGCTGGGATTTAGCTCACAGATTAGTATGTTCACCTGTCTGTTTGCCTTTGCTTGGGTTGTCCACAGCCCCATGCAGTCAATAATTCTAGAACACTTTCATCCTATCTTGAAGTAGACACCTACTGTGTGGTTCAGTTGTCTCCATGGGGATGCTTGGAGAGACTTAGGATGCTCTGCAATGCCCCAGCTGGCTTCCAGCTGCCAGTTCAGAAACATTCAAGTCGTCTGTGGACCCCGTGTCACATCGTCCCACACTATGTGGCATCTCAGTGGCCAGGAGCATCTCAGGTGGCTCAGCCGTGTTAGTCAGCTGAGCCAAGACCCCATGTATTGTCATGTTTTGTTAGCTATGTTGACTACAACTCCATGGCTTCTATAGGGAACACAGACACCTGTGTGTGGGCACCTCCCATGTGTCTATCATCAGCATGAGAGAGGAGCTTTGGGGCATTCTGCAGCACTCAGTAGGATGATTTCTAGGATATCTAAGCAAGTTTCTACCAGTGGTGGGCAATGGGATGCTTTCAGTTGGAGGGTACTGGGTGACAAGAGGAAGGTCTCAGAAAAGCCAGCCTTTTCCCATGTTATCTGGGATATGCTCAGTATCAGTGAGCAGTATGGGCTTTCAAATAAAGCTCAAGTCTGGACATGAAGGCCCATCAGCAGACCTTGGTGGAAGATGATGAGTATCTCTTGAACAACCTACAACCAAACAGAGGTGGTAATTAACATGGAGGAGGAAATTCAACTTCCACATGCACTGTGCTCATGTACTACTTTGCAGAACAAAGGCTCACCAGAGCATGTTGCCTCAGTCCCTTTGCTCTGCACCCCAGCAGTGACCTATTGGACCAGGTCTCAGTCTCTTCTCTTTTTTCCCTCTTTCTTTTGCTGTGGAAGATGTTACATCACCCTGACCCAGTCTCTGCATCTGACCATGAGCGGAGCACCTGCGGGCCCTGCAGGCACCGGCAAGACGGAGACTACGAAAGACTTGGGGCGAGCCCTGGGCATCATGGTGTATGTGTTCAACTGCTCCGAGCAGATGGACTACAAGGTACTGCAGCGCCTGCACCTCAGCCTGGGGATGCCTGGTGAAACCTCACGTAATCCCTCTGAGATCACTGCCATCCACCACCTCGCTCTGCTCCTTTCTGTTGCACTCCATGTCCTCCTCCTCCCTTTTCTAAGACTTGCACGTGGTTCTTTGAAAGGCAGAGAACCAAACCCCTCTCTCTGCCTCATTACACCTTTCCCTTTCCTTCTGGCATTAGTTTTGCATGTGAAATGCTTGAAAAATCTGTGTTAATTCTTCAGCTCTTGTCGTTTCTCCTCGCCGTGCTCATGGGCTGATGTGCCCTGCCAGGGATGGCTCCTGCCCTGCTTTTTTCAGGGTTCTCTGCCAAATAAAGGCAAAGCCTGCTGAACCTTCCATCACTGCAGAAGGTTGAATCATCAGGTCGAGCTTTGCTCCCTGCCACTTTGGCACGGTACAATGATTTGGTAGCCTTAGATCATATTTTATTCAGCTTATGGGCTCTCCCAGGAAGCAGAGCCATAAGTAATTCAGCACAGGTGACCTTTAAATCAAACCAGTGCACGGATGGATCAAGAAAGTGCAATTAGCAAATCAAGTGGCAAACAGCGCGGAGCTATAAATATTATAATTGAGTTGTGCCTGCTGCTTCCATGCACTTTTCTAAATACCCACAATAGGCTGTAAACTGCTAAAAATAAACAGACTGGGAAAGAAAATAAGAATCTCTTTTTTTTTTTTTTCTTTTTGGGGTTGATTCCGTTCCTAACGTCACTGCTGTAATTTTGTCATCCTGCTTTATTTTTGTATCTTTCAGTCTTGTGGGAATATTTACAAAGGCCTTTCCCAGACGGGAGCCTGGGGCTGTTTTGATGAGTTTAACAGGATCTCAGTTGAGGTCCTTTCTGTGGTGGCTGTACAGGTAAGTGGAGAAACACTCATAAATACACACAGACGAGGCAGAGCTGTGCTGCATTCATAGAGCAGCAGTAAACGTGGGAAGTGTGTGTTGCTGGTTTCACAGTGTGGTGGGTGAGAGATGATATCCCAAGGTTATCACATGCAAATCACAGCACTGACAACGTGTGGCAGTTATGCTGCAAACAGTTCTGTCTCTTCTTTTCCTTCCTGCAATTACAGCATCAGCGTGGAGGCAGTACCTTTTTCCAGATCAGTGTACGCTGTGGTTCTGTGTGCAGTCCTGAGGAATATGCTTCGTCGTTAACGTGCTGTGAGATAATTGCAGCCCATCATTTTAGAGGGCAGAAGCGTGTTATGGCTACTCAGTCTGCCATGCAGGGAGGAGAGGGGGATGTCTGGGGCTGATCCATGGCCTGCTGGGCTTTCTGGTGGTTGTTTATTGCCTCCAGTCAAGCACAGCTTTTGTATCGTATGTGACAAATACAAATATGTCCAAGATGAGTTTTCATAACACCTACCTGTCACCAACCCCATACAGTCTTTTTTCCCTTCTTTTGGTTTTCATGTGGATGTAGATTTAATCTCAGTGTCTGTAAAGAGGAGCATTCCCAGCAGAGTGGGTGCAGTTCCTGGGAGGAAAGCCTGCAGCCCCATGGTACAGCTCGGTGGCACTGGAACCTCTGCCCACCTTTAGCCTTGATTGGTGTGCTTGCCTAGGATACACGGACAGCGTGGAACTAAAGCCTAGAGAGGGCTATTTGAGCTGTGCCTGGCTGGGCTTAACTCTTTTCCCTATAGGATGATTTCTCATATCCTTGTTGGTTTTTCTGTTCAGTAGAGACACTGAAGGTCAGGCTGGAGCAGGCTCTGAACAGCCTGATGGAGCTGTGGGTGTCCCTGTTCATTGCTGGGGGGTTGGACTAGATGATCCTTAAGGGTTCTTTCCTACTCAAATGATTCTGTGATTAGTGAGTCCCATGTAATGCACATCAGCAGCCCTGGGAGAGGGGCTGGTATTGAGACCCCCCTCCCAATCATGTTACAGAACCCTGTTCTCTTGTGCTTATATATAATCTGGCACTTCCCCTCCTCCTAATGGCCAGTGGGGAAATCTGGAATTAATTTGGAATTACCTTGAACTGGGTCTGGATGTTATCCAGATCCTCAGTCACGTTGTTGTCCTCTGAAAGCACCAGGGACATACCTGAGATGAGGTGGGATGGGGAACCTGTAGCTCCCAACTACCCCAAGCGTTCGGGTGGAGTGTGGGTGTCCAGCTGTGCTGGCCAGGATGAAGCAGTTCTGACATGGTCAGCACTGAACATTTTGAGCCTTGGGGAACTTCACTGTGGAAAACTGGGAAGCTGAAGGGTTCGAGTTCTTCTTCACCCAAGTGTCAGTTGAGTGCAGAGTTTCAGGTTCCCAGTGTTTGATGGGAGGTATGGAGTCCTTCCTAGGTTTTCTTTTGGGCTCAGCTTTGTAGGAAGACATGTCTAGAGCCCAGAAATTTCTACACTCTTGTAGATGTTTCAGTCAAAGACGTTCGGAACCCCTCCGTGGACTCCTCACTCTTCTCATCTCCCTCTAAGTTGTAATTGGTACCTTATGTGACATCCCAAAGAAGCCCCAGGCGAGTACAGGCATTTATGTGTCTTTCCCTCATTTTCTCTTCCATCAGATTCTAGTTGAAAGTTGTCATTGAAAAAAAGTCTTTGAGGATCTTAAAATAAAAGGGGAAGCTGAACAAAAGAAGCTCAGATATGACTCAACTGCTAATGATTCTCTGCTCCTGGCCGGAGCGCCGTGTCTGAGGAAGGCAGCACAGCTGTCATTCCATCGCTGGCTGCTATTAGGAGTGTAACCATGGCGATGTTTAATTGGCTGTCTTAGTCATGCAGCTAACGTCGATATGGTTCCTTACAGGAAAATATTCAATTAATTGCTTAACTTTAAGATGGCAAACAGCAGTAAGGTTAGAGTGGTGAAAATAGATTTCTCCCTTGCTTAAGTTCTGTTTGCAGAGAGATGATCTGTCTTTAATAAACTCAGTCTCTTTGGAACCCAGGGAATGAGAAGGACAAAGCTGCAATCAGACAAATGTAAAGGACAATGTAATATTAGTGAGTGAAGGTGGCAGGGGAGGCCTTGCAGCTTCTGCCTGATGATTTGAGATTAAATTAAGCATCTGATGTCCCAGAATCTTAACAAGTGGTAAGTTTTGGGGCCGTTTCCTGCTCCTGGGCAGCTCTTGCAGACCCATTGCTCTTACAGAGAAATAGTGCAAATTCTTCTCAGCTCCTTTGCCTGTTTCCCAGTCTCTTCAGCTCTGTTTTCTGCTTTGTCAGAGCTTTGCTGTGATGGGAGATGGATGCTGGCACACAGATGTACTCCAAATGCTATATAAAGATTTATATGGTTAATTAAAAAAATGAAACAGCAACAATAAAACCCAACAGGTGGTAAACCCTGTCTGTCATGGGGCCAGGGGTAAGGAACCATTGTCATCTGATGTATTTTTTTTGTACTGAACACCAATACCAACGTTTTGCCTTGGTTCCTAGGTGAAGAGTGTGCAGGATGCAATAAGGGAGAAGAAGAAATCCTTCAATTTTCTTGGAGAAGACATCAGCTTGGTACCCTCGGTGGGAATTTTCATCACCATGAACCCCGGTTACGCAGGGCGAACTGAGCTACCTGAGAATTTAAAAGCTCTCTTCAGGTGAGTCCAGGTCAGCTTTTGTATCCTGTATAAGGCTGACAGGAATTGTCTTTTGGGATATCCAGGCTTGACTTTGTTTTCCTGGAGAAAATGCATTGGCGGATCACAGATTTCCGCCTTGCACAAGAAGCCAGAAGCAGGAATATAGAGGCAGGGAAAATGAGCTGTGTGCTTTGTGCTGGTGAAGTCAGTGCATGACCTGTCTCACAGGAGTAGTTCTGGAAGATAGCATTGCAAATCCACTGCCCTTTTACAGCTGCAGACTGACTCCTCATTCTCAGCAAACACAGGCTGTTGCTGCCTTTTGGCTCATTTCTCAGTAGTTGAATATTGTAAAAGTACAGCCCTCATCCTTCAGCTGGACAGGGCAGGACTGGGGGGGTTGGAACTTGATGGTCTTTGGGGTCCCTTCCAACCGAAGTCATTCTGTGATCTCATTCCCTCTCACCTTCCTATGGAACAATATCAGATAGATAGCCTGAACCTCTATCTGCTCTGCTCTGGGATTCATTATTCCACTTGCTTTATTATCACACATCTCTATGAGCTTGGACGGCTGTTTTTCCTCTGACGCATCACCTGGACATGGGGTTGGTGAGCACACGCAGGGCTCCCACCCCCAGCTCCCTTCCCTTCCACTCCCACACCAGCACTACCTGCAGTGGGAGGGACCCGTCCTCTTTTCAGCACAGTGCTAAGACTTTGCAGAAGGTAGGGGAGAGGCCCAAATCTGTGTCTGCCTGCAGATTCCTGCACCAAGCCACTGGTATTATCCTTTCCTAAGTATCACACAGTATTCACTATTGCTGATTCACCAGATTCAGCATCTGCTCTCCTATCCATCAGGATAAGACTATTGCCCGGAAACAAACCATTGTAGAAAGGAGATTTCAACAATGATATTTTCTTCTGAAGGCTCTGATTTTCCCCCATCAGTGCTGGCATGGATGTTTTTAGGTGAGCTTCAACACAGACTCATGTTTGAGCTCAGGAAAGAGCTTGGATAAACTCAGGAAGAGCTGGACTGGCAGCTTCTGTGTCTTTGGGGTTGCATAAGCTGCAGTATACAATCACAGAACGATTTGGGTTGGAAGGGACCTTAAAGATCATCTAATCCCAGTGCCCTGCTGTGATCAGGACAGATGGTAGCATAAGCTTTCTGTTTTATGTACATCCTCTGAATTCTAGCCCAGTCCGTGCTAATGCCGGCAGCAGACTGTGCCTGTCCCCTCCTTATAAGACCTGAAGTGAAAGGTTTTGCTCTTTTCTCTCCTGTCCTTCTAGGCCATGTGCAATGGTTGTGCCAGACTTTGAGCTGATCTGTGAAATCATGCTGGTGGCTGAGGGGTTCATCGAGGCTCGTGCATTAGCCAGGAAGTTCATTACTCTGTACCAGCTCTGCAAGGAGCTCTTGTCCAAGCAGGTGAGCCCACTTCCACGGCTGCGCAGAGCAGTGGAGCACCTTGATCCCAAAAGTTGCTCGGAACACAGTGCTTTGCCATTTCAGCTCCACAACTAAAGCTTCCCAGCTTTTCTTCAGTGACTGCAGTTGTGCTGGAAGCTGAGGGGTGTCTTGGGCTGTCTAAAGGGTGTAAAGAAAGTAGGAATATAAGAAGTTACTTCTTGGCTTGAGAGCTCCTCTCATACTTCTTTGTGATCCTTTTCCAGCAACACCCTTAAGAGTTCATTGCTGCTTCTGAGCTGTAACATGCTAACGTGCTGCACATGGTAACCTTGTAGTGGAGAAACCTGGGTATTTGGGACCTCATAGTGAACTAACACAACTTTCACTTCGGTAACTTGTGCAGATCTGAGCTGGGCTGGCCTTGCTTTAGCTGCTGTATTAGTTAGGTAAAACAAATTGCTTAGGTCTTGTTTAGTTCAAGTCTTGTTGCTGTTCTGCTGCCAGCTCTGAGTCCATGGTGGTAGAAACAGCTGGATTGCCTGACTCTTTAATGCTGTCCCTTACAAGAATCTCATGTACTGGAAAAGAAATCAGGTTGTTCAGTCTGGAGGAGGCCTCTGGCCACAATGCAAGTATCAGATTTGGCCATATTTCTGCTGCTGGCTTGTCCGGCTGTTAAGAGCTGCTAGTTCTTCCCCCTGCATGGCAGCGTAGTGTCTAAACATAAATTCATTCCTCCTTTTTCTCCTGCATAGGATCACTATGACTGGGGCTTGCGTGCTATCAAGTCAGTGCTGGTTGTTGCTGGTTCCCTCAAGAGAGATGACCCAGGGCGACCTGAAGACCAGGTTCTGATGCGTTCTCTTCGTGACTTCAACATCCCCAAGATAGTGACTGATGATGTGCCAGTGTTTATGGGGCTGATTGGGGACCTCTTCCCTGCGTTGGATGTGCCTCGGAAGCGTGACTTGAATTTTGAGTCGTTTGTGAGGCAGGCTGTGTTGGACCTCCGGCTGCAGGCTGAGGACAACTTTGTGCTCAAAGTAAGACCAAGTAATCTGCTGTGCCTACATAGCCATCAAATTATGGTTTTCCTCAACCATTTTTGCTTTCACAGAGGCAGCTCTGTGCAGTATTCCCCTTTCAGTCTGACCTTGGGAGAGGAGACAGTTTGCTATGCTGGTTCTGACACAGTTGTACAGAAAGCCAGCACTGACTCAGTCCCTGAGTTTACAAGGGACCAACCCTTGTCACTGGATGAAAGCATGGCCCCTGGAGAGCAGAGCTTTGTCAGCCAACAGCTATGAGGTGTAAATCACAAAATTATAGAAGGGCTTGGGCTGTAAGGAGCCTGGAAGACCTTTTAGTCCCATCCCCATGCTGTGTGCTGGCTGCCCCTCACCAGCTCAGTCTGCCCAGGGCCCATGCATGTCCTTGGGGACCTCCAGGGATGGGACACCCTCTCTGGGCAGCAGTGCCAGGGCCTCACCATCCTCTGACTAAAGAATTTCTTCCTGATGACTAGCCTAAATCTCCCCTCTGTTATTCGAAGCCATTCCCCCTTGTCCTATCACTATCTGACTGCGTAAAAAGTCATTCTCTGCCCTGTTTACAGGCTTACTTTAAGTACTGGAGGACCACTCTCTGGTGTCTTCTGTTTTCTCCAGGCTGAACAAGCCCAGCTCCCTCAACCTGTCTTCACAGGAGATGATTGGAGCCAACTGGTGATCTTTGTGTCTCTCCTCTGGACACACTACAACAGCTCCACATCTTTCTTGTGCTGATGGCTCCAGTCCTGGAAGCCTCACGAGGGCAGAGCAGGGGGGGACAATCCTCTGCCTGCCCACTGCCACCCCTCTGTTGATGCAACCCAGGGTACAGTTGGCATTCTAGACTACGAGCACACACTGCTGGCTCATGTTCAGCTTTTCGTCCACCAGAGCTCCCAGGTCCTTCTCCGTGGGGCTGCTCTCTAGGAGTTCTTCTCCCAGTTTGCATGCATATCTGAGATTACCCCAACCCAAGTGCAGCACCTTGCACTTGGCCTTGTTGAACCTCATTAGGTTCAGGTGGGCCCACTTCTCAAGCCAGATCCCTCCAGATGGCATGTCTTCCTTCTGTAGTATCAAGTGCACCACTCAGCTTGGTGTCATCAGCAAACTACTGAGGGTGCACTCAATCCTACTGTGTGTGTTACTGATAAAGATGCTGAAGAGCACCAGTCCCAAGACTGGCCCCTGGGAGACACTACTATCACCAACCTACATGTAGACAGACCTACTGACCACAACCCTCTGGCTGTGACCATCCAACCAATTCCTTACCCACTGAATAGTTCAAATAGTTCAAATCTGTATCTCTCCTCCAATTTACAGATAAGAATGTGGTGTGGCATCATAGATAAGGCCTTGCAGAAGTCCAGGTGGATGACATCAACTGCTCTTCGTCTACTGATGCTATCATTCCATCATAGGAGGCCACCAGATTGGTCAGGCAAAATAGTGCTGGGGGTTTATTTGCAGTCTGAGGTTCTCAGCCATCACGATCAGAGTGGCTAGATCAAGCTTGAGCCAAATCCATTTGCGTATCTTGGTCACACCCTTCTGAAGAAGAGGCTCAGCAGAAGCTGCTTTGTAGATCTGAACTTCAGTATGGCATCACTGGCTGAAATTTGGGCATGCTTTTTTCAGGTGGTGCAACTGGAGGAGCTGCTGACAGTACGGCACTCTGTCTTTGTGGTGGGTAATGCAGGCACGGGCAAGTCGCAGGTGATGAGGTCTCTGAATAGGACTTACCAGATAATGAAGCGACGGCCTGTCTGGACAGACCTCAACCCCAAAGCAGTCACCAATGATGAGCTTTTTGGCATCATAAACCCAGCAACGAGAGAATGGAAGGACGGTAAGTGTATTTTCTGCCTGAATGTGTAGATAAAGAAGGGTTATTTTTTTTTATGAACTTCTTGGGCAACCCAGGAGGACTCTTTGTGTGCAGGTCTCAAAGCCTGGTGCTTGTCTGCTGCTCACACCCATGTGAGAGCTTGTGGTCAAAAGGATTCTTAGGATGTTTTAGCTATTTGATCTTCAGATGGGAAGTGTAACATAAGCCTGCTTTATGCCATTGCCCTGAGAATAAGTGTCACGTCCCTTCAGACCAGCAGTTATCAGTTCCTAAATGGGACAGATGAGCTGGAGTGGGCTGGACCAGTGTCAAAAGAGATGTGGAGGGGCCCCAGCACACATGTGCCAGCCCCGGGTTTCCACTGCTGCTAGAGCACACACACCAGCCCTGAAAGTGATGCTTTTCCACCGAGTCGCTGCCTGATGTCTCTGATGTCTGCAGTACACCAGCACTTGCCAGTCTGTCAGTCCTCATCACTCCAGAGGAAAATAAGCCGTGTGTTTAAAACTAGCTGAAAGGTCACAGACAACTCTTGGTTGTGTTTAATGCAGACATGCAGTTTTGATTTACATTCGCAGCTGGTTTGGGAGAAAGGCATTGCCGTGAGTCATCCTCGGCCAGAATCTCATCAAAGATAAGGAGACAAACTGTCACCCACCTCCCCCTGCCCCTGCCATGGGCCCTTCCTGATCCCCTGCTTCGCTCCGATGTCGGGGTTCATTTCATTTAATTGTAATTAGGGACCCTAAATGAAAAGTGAGGGAGGGCAGTGCGGGACACAGGCAGAGCTGTGCAGGAGGCTGCAGCAGCTGATGGAGGGCCGCAGGTGGCACAGAGCAGCAGCACAGGGGATGTGGTAAAGGCATGCACTCTGTCTTGCCTGGCCTGCAACATTTCAAGGGAGCGTAGGTGATTCTGCCCTGAGATTTAAAGGCAAACGTTTTCTATGTCGGCCGTTCCTGAAAATTTTGTTTCTTTTGGCTGAATATCAGCAAGGAGATTTTTTCCCACAGTCCAACAAGAGGTGATGCTGTCATCCCATCACTGTTCATTATCAAGGGCCTTTTCAGGCTGTATATGTTAGATGGTAGAAGGTCCCACGAGGGAGTCCTAAAAGTGTGCCTTATAAAATCAAGCTCCTTTTTTAAGCCCCATGACAGCTCTGTGGTGTGGATGCACAAGATTAGGAGAGAGGCACTTTTCTCCGTGCTGCTGTCACAGAGCATATGAGGAGAGCATTCATGCTCTGAGACAGTCGATATTTTAGATACTGATGATCTTGGAGCTGATTCAGAGGCAGTTTGCATGGCATGTGTTCAACACGTGAGGGGCTGCATAGAGGCAGAGCCAGTGGAGTGCCCTTCTGTGACTTAGAATGAGATACCCACATCAGGTGAACTCTTCTGCGTTTGCTGTGTGGAAGCTTTGCTTTCAGTCATGTAATGCCACCATCCATTCCTGGTGTGGGTCACAAAGAAATAGCTTGTCCTGGAGAAAAGGAGTGTGTTTGTTAACAATTCATCAGGAGAGGCGCTGTGCTTTTCTTTCATGTTTGCTGGTGTTTTTTCATGGAGACCAGCATCTCCCTCGGTGTTCCCATGTGTAGAACAGAGCTGTGTTTCGTGGAGTTTCCATTTGCTCTGCAGTACTGCTGCTCTGTTCCCAGCCTCCTTGCTCTTCTTAACATTCATTATTTACTCCCCTCGAGACACCGCATCCTCTCTGTCTCCTTGATTTTACTGACATTTTGTTCTGTCATTCAATGCCATCCCCTGCTTGTTCTCCCCTCAATCTCACTAAAGCCATGACCTGGTGTTCAATGCATGTTGATTTCCCTGAAATACTTAGAGCCACAAAAAAACAACAACAACAACAAAAAAGCATTTACAAGAAATTCCAAGGCAGATTGGAATGGTTTTCCCTTCATTGTGTAATCTGTGCTTTCTTTTGCTTCTTGACATCTCCTCTTCACTTTTCATACTCCTTATTCTCAGTGGGAATGAAGCTCCTGTGTAGGTCTGCAGTCATTTTCAAGTGATGCTGACTGATAACATAATGATTCCTTGGAAGCAGACTAGCCCCATATTGTGATACAGAAGTATTTATTACTTAAAACATGTACAGGTGCATGGTGTTCTGAATGCTTAAGATGAAAGCATTAATTATGATAATTTTTAGCAAGATGCTAGAGAAAATAGAGCAGGTGGCAGATTTGTTCATCAGGATATTCATGTCATCTTCCCAGGGCTGTTTTCATCAATCATGAGAGAGCTGGCCAACATCACACACGACGGCCCCAAGTGGATGGTACTAGATGGAGATATTGATCCGATGTGGATTGAGTCTCTTAATACAGTGATGGATGATAATAAGGTAATTAATATAAATTAAAGAAGCAGACATTCCTTGAACTGCATGGCGTGGTTCCACATGGGAGAAATGCATACACAGAAGTAACACCTCCTTGAATAATGCAGTTATGAAAGTATTTTTTTCAGCTATACCAAACGATGTTACATTAAGAAAAGGATGTGTGAGGAAAATAGCATGCTTTTGTGGGAATTTCCCTTTCTTGGGGAACTGGAATCACGAGTAACCACAGGTGTCCTGACAATAACTGCAGACCCTTTAAAAATAGAGAATAGGGCATAATTATGCACCTTTTCCCTCACCCCAAGGGAGTGCTGTTCATTCTGGGCTGTGGAACAGAGGGATCATTGCACTGCCTGTAGGAAATCAGTTGCTGTGCTTGGAGGAACTGATCTGACAGCAGCCGGGCTTTTGAGTGCAAAGTACCGAGCGCTTGTCAGTCCTGTTCCTGGGGATGCATTAAGCACAGGATTGTGCTGCTGCTCTGTCTGTGTGCCATATGCAGGTGCTGACCCTGGCAAGCAATGAGAGAATCCCCCTGAAGCCAACAATGAGATTGGTGTTTGAGATCAGCCACTTGCGCACAGCCACCCCCGCAACTGTGTCCAGAGCGGGTGAGTCCTGGTCTGACCTCACCCCTGGGTGTTGCAGGGACAGATGGGGATCCAGTGCCATCCACCAGACTTCTGTTGGACCGCGGTGAAAGTTCCCAACGTGGGATCACACTTGCCTTTGATGGGCAGAGTATATCCCTGAAGCACGTGGGCAAACTGGGGATCCTAAACCCAAATCTGTGTATCTTGGAGATGTAACCACAGCTCTCTGATGCTGATGGACGATGGCAGCAGCAGCAGCAGTGCTGAGTGCTGCAGTTGTGTGGGGCCCTGTATGGACAGTCCATATCCCAGAGAGCCTCTAATCTTCAGAAGAAGTGCATGAAGTGTGAGAGGAAGAAGTGAAGATGTCTCCTACATTCAGATTTTGGGGGAGTGAGACCAGAGCAATAACATGACTCAAGCAGGACCATGTTCTGACTTTGAGTCAGTCAGGAGATGTGGTCATGTTTCCTAGGTTATGTCCCTTCACTGTTAGTGTTTCTCCTCCTTGTTTTATTCTACGGAAGGGTTGTGAAGTGGATTCACTGAAGAGCAGACGTTTCTAGGGCTATATACAGAATCGTAGAGTGGTTTGGGTTGGAAGGGACGTTTAAAGCCCGTCCAGTCCCACCCTGTACCATGGGTTGGCTGCTCCCCCCACCCCCAGCTCAGACTGCCCAGAGCCCATCCATGGCCTTCGGTACCTCCAGGGATGGGGCACCCACACTTCTCTGGGCAGCAGTGCCAGGGTCTCACCACCCTTGGGGTAGAGAACCTCCTCCTAACATCTGACCTGAATCTCCCCTCTTTTAGATCTAAATAATTCCCCCTTGGTGTATTACCACATTTCCTGGCACAGAGTCCTTCTCCAGCTTTCCTGTATGCCCCTGTAGGTACTGGAAGGCTGCAGTGAGGTCTCCCCAGACCCTGCTCCAAGCTGAACACCCTCAGGTCCCTCAGCCTTTCTTAATAAGAGAGGTGCTCCAGCCCTCTGAGCAT
Organism: Gallus gallus; assembly: GCF_016699485.2. Taxonomy (NCBI): domain Eukaryota; kingdom Metazoa; phylum Chordata; class Aves; order Galliformes; family Phasianidae; genus Gallus; species Gallus gallus. The sequence goes on from NC_052549.1 coordinate 1,725,779, forward strand.
CTTTGTGGCCCTTCTCTGTACCCACTCCAACAGCTCCTCATCTTTTGTGTGCTGGGGATCCCATGTTTGGACACAGTATTCCAGATGGGGCCTCATGAGGTCAGAGCAGAGGGGGACAGTCCTCTCCCTGCCCACTCTGTTGATGCAGCCCAGGGTACTGTTGGCCTTCTGGGCTGCAAGTGCTCACTGCTGGCACATGTCAAGATTTTCATCCACCAGATATCAAACTTCTGTTAACCCTTCCTAGTGATGGCACCCCCACAGAATCCCATGCCTGGCTGTATTGGTGTTGAGGAGCCTACATGGCACACCCTGCCCAGAGCTGCACAGCTCCTTAGCCCTTTCTGCCAGCTTTTGCCTGTTGCTGTCCCTCTGTGATGAGGGATGGTTACAGTGGTGGGGATGGAGGGCACAGCAGTGCCTGGGCTGTGGATACCCTCTATGATGGGGTGTGTAATGGGGCATCCAGGTGTACCTGGTTGTGTGAAAGTCACTGAGCAATTCTGCTGAAGGCCAAGAGTGGTCCTTGCTGTGTCCTCAGTATTATTTTCTCACCCTGAAGGGATCCTGTACATCAACTCAGCAGATCTGGGCTGGAATCCCCCAGTGAGCAGCTGGATTGACAAACGAGAGATCCAGTCAGAAAGAGCCAACCTGACCATTCTCTTTGATAAGTACCTGCCACCTTGCCTGGACACCCTGAGGACAAGGTACCATCTGCAGCGACTGTTTCCCCAAGGGCAGGAGGAGATGCGCAGCCCCCACACTGGCTGTGCTATGCTGGGAAGACATGGCAGTAGAGGGGAGAAGTTTCCTCCTTCCCCTTAAGAGCTTTGAGCATCACTGGCTTAACCACAGAGAAGCAGTGAAACAAGGCAACACTCCTGCCCACCTTTATTGGCAGATCTTGTTTTCATCTGATTGTGCCTGTACTTCTTGTGCCAGTTTTGCATCTCTTGGAAAGTAAATCCAGGAGGTCCTAAAGAGAAAGCCTTCTCAGACTTCCAAAGTATCAGGCTGGACCTGAGTCCACCCCAGAAGTTGTTTTTCAGTAGCGCAGGTTTTAGACCACTGCTGAAGAAGAGTTTTCAGTCTTTAGTGCGGGTGGTGGAGAGGTCAGATCTCCTTTTTCCTTCTTCCCTCTTTTTTCCCATGTTTCTGAGAGAAGGTAGGATTGCTCTTGAGGCAGTTTTCTCTTTAATTTCTTTTCTAATGCATTTGAACAAAATGAAATCAGTCTGTGCAGACATCCAGCCTGGATGTATTTCACAGTTGGACAGCTGTCCAGTGCATATGAACTTGCAGTTTTCGAAGGGCCCTGATCCTTCTTGTGTTGAGTTAGTTCCCAGGTGAGGCCCACAGAGAAGTCCTGTGGGTCTTGCTCAATCATTAAGGGAGAGAGCTCTCTTAATCCTCATGTGATGAGGATTGGCCGAAGTAGAGTCCCAGCAAATCTGAGTAAGGAAGCTTCTCACATCCTCTGCTTGCTTCCATTTTCCTTCAAAAACCAACCAACAAATGAACGAACAAAAGAACACACCAAAAAAGTCAGGATACAGTTGAGCATTGGTGTTATTGATCAAAATGAGGACGTATTAGAAGGGTCTGAATTAGTGAAGAGAGTTGCCTTTGGAAATTAGAGTTGGGTAGGAGTTAGCAGGGAGCTGCTCTCTGTGGGATGAAGCTGACTGTGGCTGCTAGCAGCAAAGTCCAGCGGACACTTCCCACTCTGCTGAACGTTGTTGTGTCAGAGTGTGAAATCCGTAGGATCAGCTGCAGACAGCCCTGAGCTGAGTATTTTGGTAGCTTGCTTAATTCAGAAATTGTAGCACCAACCTTTCAAATAGCTATAATTACTTCATGGAGGACTTCAGTTCTGCTACAGTATTAGTTTGGAATTCTGTAAGTGTAGCTTAAATGAATGTAAAATGGCAAGATGAAAGGGTTTATTTTATTACTCCTCTATTTGACCGCTTTTGAACTCCCCGTGTTCGCAGGAAATCATTGCCTTTAGCAAGGCTTCCATTTTACTTCTTTCAAGAGGATCAAAGTTTTAAAATGCTTGAAACTTCCGATTACTGTTATTAGCTGTGTATGTGCTGTTGCCAGCAGGCCCAGCAAGGAGAATGGGGGCTCTCCTTATTGCTGTACTCGTGAATAAGACATGCACTGAAGAAAAGTAAAATGCTAATATTCTGAAAGAAGACTTTCTAGGCTTGTCTTCCTGTGTTGTGAGCGACTGCAGTGCTGGACCCAATTACATTTCCTGTGCTTTTGACTTCCATCCCTTAGGTTTAAGAAGATTATTCCCATTCCTGAGCAGAGCATGGTTCAGATGTTGTGTTACCTCCTTGAGTGCCTCCTGACGGAGGAGAACACACCTCCCGACTGCCCCAAGGAGCTGTATGAACTTTACTTTGTCTTTGCTGCTGTCTGGGCCTTTGGTGGATCAATGTTTCAAGACCAGGTAATGAGAAGCCGCTACTTCATCAATCTTCTATGCAAGTCTCTTTCTTCCTCTTTTTTTTTCCTTAATACTTTCCAAAACGTAGTGCTCTATCAGTAATGCTGGTTTCCTGAGCCTTGCATGTAGATGATAATGAACTTGAAATATGAACATAACAATTCAGTTTGCAAAAAACCTCATAGCACCAGAAGGGGAGGGTGGAGGGATCAAGCAATGAAAGGGTGTTTGTTCATGCACGCGTTTCAATGGGGAGAAACACAAAGTTAATTTATAGAGATGTGTGGATAGATTTAATGTGATCAAGTTAAATGTGGTTTATCAGGTGTTGTATCAGCTGAGCAGCCTTTCAGCCATCACATTGCACAGGTAGACATTGTGCTGTGTGACACAAACCAGTCGGTCCTTCAGCACCACTGGCTTTTCTTAAAAAGAGGTGTGTGTCAGGAACTGGTAGTCCTCAATTTCTGATAAAAGCATGTAAGAAAGAGAAATGGTCAGCAGGGCACGATGTGCCCTGGGGATTATGGGTGTCCTTTTAGGTGGAGGTAGTGGCTGTGCTCTCCAAGGTGCTGTTTGCTGGAGGAGGGCTGTCAGACAGGATCAAAAACTTGATGCCCTTTGGGTGCTTAAGTCTTTAATCCAGCCAGAATTGTTATATGGCTGATGAAAATCTGTGATGATTGTAAATGAAATATGAAGAAAGTGTCCCTCTTTAGAGTGTGTGGGTCTCTTAGGGTCTGGCCAAGGCTTTTGCAACTGCTGTTGGACCTCTCAACTTCCTTGCCCCTGCATTAGTGCAGTGGAGCAGCTGCACAGCTGCTTTGCCAGCTACTGGGGTGGGTGGTGGTGGGCACACAGCTGGAGCCCCCTCTGGGCAGGCAGCTGGTTCCCTGGAGTGAGCTGCTGGGCACAGTCAAGCTTTTGGACCCTAGACTAGTGCTTGAGGGCACAACCTAGAGATCAGTGTTGTCTTGGGGTAGAAGGGTTGATCAGGCCATGTATCACCAGTCTCTGACAGTCAAAGTACTCTGCTGTCTGAGAGGCAGAGGAAGGCAGGGCACTCCTCCGTATGCTGCTATCCACAGTATATCTATCCTATAGATTAATTGCAGCTGTCAGCCTCTGTATTCATCAGTTTGCATTAGATGAGGTGGGTGTGATTCCTCACGTGGTGGTATTATTGTAGGACTGAGTTTTCTCAAGGTCATCATCTGATAGTGCGCAATTTAAACTCCCTCTTCAGACCCTGGTGCTCAAAGTAGAGCTGGAACACAGTGGCTTTGGTGGGAGCTTTGGTGTGGGAACTTGCAAGGATCTTCTCTAGAGTTGCCCTGGGGAAGCAGAGGATAAAGGGGCATTTCTCTCCCCCTTGGCATCTTGTTCTGCCCCATTTCCCAGCTGCATGGCTCAGCTTGGAACAGTGTGCCTTAACATGGGCCAGAAACACCTGCTGGACTGTTCATGTTTGCTTCATGGCAAGGAGCTTTGAGAAGTGATAAGCAACTGAGGCCAGACTTGGTGCTTACCAAGAGCCTTCATGCCTCCTGGCACTATGTGAGCTGGGTGAGAATGGCTTTTGTGGTCCTTGTAGAAGCCTTAACCCCTCAATTTCCCATGTGATAGTTGAGAAATAGTTGTCCTTAGTGCGGGGGGATAAAAAAGAAAACGACAAAGACTGGGAAACACTGTGTTTGCTCCTGCAGTGCAGATTGCTGTGCAACCACAGGAGCTCACAGCTCCTTCAGCAAGCTGGCTGGAGCGCAGCTGCTTGGCCAATGGATGCCACATCCCCTCACCCCACAGCTCTGCTCCTACACCCATGGCACTGTTTGCAGCCGTTTCTGCACTGCTGGGGTCTGGTGGGCTCCCAGAGCCTCGTGGGGGCTGCAGGAGGATGCACACAGTGTCCCTGCGGGATGCCGCCTGGCATGGGGCTGCTTCTGATGCTCTGTAAATGTCAGCACTGAGAGCAAGGCTACGGCGGTCCAAGTGCGGGGAAGCCTGATGAAAAATGATCCAATATAAAATCTGTTTATTGCTTTCCATTGAAGGTGCCCTTCGCGTTGACCTTTTGCTGCTGAAATGTCAGAAGAAAAGAGTCGGGAAGGCTTCTCACCACTCCGCATGTGGTGGTGGGTAGCGGGGCCCCTGTACAAAACCAGATGATAAATTTGCCTTTCCAAGGCTCTGAGATCAGTGGCGATCTGTACAGGGTTGTTATTAAGGAAGCAGTCTGAGCTGGAGGCTGACCTGGCAGTGAGGCTGGGGCTGGAACCCATGCAGCTGCAGGCAGCTTGGGCTTTAGGAATGAGGGCAGCACTGCGAGAGGGCTTCCAGCACTGCTGTGTGTCCCTCCTGCTCTGCTGCTGGCACCGAGCGGTTGTGACAACGGGAGAATGGAGGATTACAGTTATTCCCCTTCTCTGAACGGCACGAGGATGCAAAATCAGGAATAGGAGTAAGCTGGTTTTAGGATCCTCTGGGCTTTTTGATGAGTGATGGCTCAGGGAGCTTCACAGAGGATGTTTGGTGTCAATTCAAGCCCTTGTTTCCTGGTGGAGGCTTATCAGCCTGGGGGCAATGTTCTGGCAGACCCAGTTTCTGGCCTGGGAAAGCACGTGGCATAGCAGTGGGGGGAGAGTGCCATAGATGCCCCAGAAAGACTCTGTATTGTTTTAACAGCATCTTTCCCCTCCCCTGCCACTCCTCCCTTGGGCAGAAGGCTGAAATACCCCCGATCTGCATGTAGGCTTGCCTGGTGTCATACAGGAGATCCGTGTCAGAGGAGGAAGATAAGCACATTTTTCAAGTCCTGAACCAGCACTGAAATTAGCTCTTGTAAAATTCAAAATGCTCTAAAACCTCCATGCTTGGAAGGACATAATGAGGAACAACAAGAAAGCAGAGCCGAGGGCGCACGGTCCCTTCTGCTGCCTCGGTATATTGGCACAGTCCTGTTGCTCCAGAACACCGTGGTTTACAAGAAGCCAGAAGACAACAACTGATATTAATAGAGTGCTGTGATTTATGAGGAAAAGCTTTAGTATGCATGCTTTGACTAACCATGGCCACCAGTGTAGACAGATGTTGTGTCCTTGTCTGTTGGAAGAAGCAGGCACCACAAATCAATCAGGCGGTCTGTTTAGTCACAGGCACGTATTGCTCTTTTTCAGATTGATCCATCTATCTGCTGTGAGAGTGATCAGCACAGAGGATGAATTATTTAGATGAGTAAATAGGAGCGATGAGAGGAAACGAAGGAAATGAAAAATTAGGCTTAATAATAGGAAAAAGAATAAGACCATTATACTGTGGAATATGTTTTAAGCCCATTTGGTGGACTGGGGCTGATAACGCTCTCCAGCACTGATGAATTCCTCCAGATTAGCATATTTTCTTCCCTTTCTGTCTCACAGCTTGTGGACTACAGAGTGGAGTTCAGCAAGTGGTGGGTGGCGGAATTCAAGACCATCAAGTTTCCCTCCCAGGGAACCGTCTTTGACTTTTACATCGATCCAGAAACAAAGAAGTTTGAGCCTTGGTCTAAACTGATCCCCCAGTTTGAATTTGATCCAGAAGTGCCATTACAGGTTTGTGAGCCTTGTGTAGATTGGTCGTGCATTTGGTGACTGTAAGCACCCGTTGGGATGATGCATAATTAAACATCAAGCACTTCTCAATAAGAATGCCCTCCTGCATGGGGTACAAATAAATCACCTGGTTTTCATTACGGTGCTTGGACTGTGCAGATCACCTTCTGTTGGCCTTTCACATACAACCTGTGTGCAGAGTGCTGGGTTTGGTGGCAGCTCACCGAGAGCAGAGAGACGGTGTTGGGACAGAGCCCCCGAGACAGCACGTTGTTGTGCTGCATCTGTCTCAAAACAGAGATGTTTTTATGAGCTAGGCAAAAAATGTCTGCAGGTAGAGAGCTGCATTTGCCAGCTGCGCTTCCCTTTCCTTTTGGAAGTGCTGCTGTGAGCAGATGACTTGAAAAAGTCGTTACCGTTTTAGCACAATGTGTGTTTGTGGGGAGATCCAGATGCTGCTGCCAGCATCCAGCTGTCAGGGTTTCATCTGCATAGACAGTTTAATTTTAATGGCTGGCAGCTGTGTATCATTCCCCTTCCAGGTGTGGTCTACAAACTGGACTCTCCTCATCCATTCCCTCCTCTCCCAGTTTTTCTGCTCCCCGGAGCGTGGCTGTGGGGTTGTGGCAGTGATGGGAAATGCTCACCCTCTCGTTCCCCCCCTGCCCTCAGGCATGCCTGGTGCCCACGGCCGAGACGGTCCGGCTGCGGTACTTCATGGATCGGCTCCTGGAGCGCCAGCGCCCCGTGATGCTGGTGGGCAGTGCGGGCACTGGGAAGTCTGTGCTGGTGGGGGACAAACTCTCCTTGCTGGACACGGACGCATACGTGGTGAAGAAGGTCCCGTTCAACTACTACACCACCTCTGCCATGCTGCAAGGTGAGGCAGCAGCCAAGCCACGGGACTTCTGTGGCTGTGTCAGCAGAGGGGTGGCAGCGGGCAGAGGGCTTTTTATGTGGGCAGATGGTGATAAGGCTGGGGGTAATGGTTTTAAACTAAAAGAGGGGAGGTTTAGGTCGGATGTAAGGAGGAAATTCTTCACTCAGAGGGCAGTGAGGCCCTGGCACTGCTGCCCAGAGAGCTGTGGGTGCCCCATCCCCAGAGGTGCCCAAGGCCATGGATGGGCCCTGCACAGTCTGAGCTTGTGGGAGGCAACCAGCCCATGGCAAGAGTGAGGCTGGGGGGCTGTGAGGTCCCTTCCAACCCAACCATGCTGTGGTTCTGTGATTCTCTGAGTTCCTCTAGCATGGTACCTCATGCCCAGGAATCCCATAGGGTTCAGACTGGGACATGCACTGCACCTTGGAGGGAAACCATAGGTGAGCTGCCTGGTAACCTACAGGTTTTGTTTGATTTGTGTGCTCTGTGCTGATCCTTTGCAGTCCTCAGCTCCTGGTTTCATGGGAGATGACATTTTCCAACATGAGAATTCTCAACACTGATGATTCCAGTTCAGGGCTGTGCTGAAGTATATGCTTAAATCCACTGCTATTTTGCACAGCATGCAGCTCATTCTTGACTTGAGGTTTGTCTTTAAGATGCTTGAATTTAAGCCATGCAGAATAAGATAGGATTTGTGGCTAGGATCCAAACTGTCCTCAGGATACAATGATGGGAATTGCATCCCAATTACCAGGGAGGATGGTGTGAAGGGAGATAGGCAAGGCTGGGAGCCAGGGCTGCCTGCTGCTGTCCTCTGCATCCCACTGCAGCCCAACGTGTCCCCATGGAGCAGGTCTGCCCCCAGCCTGCATGGGGGCTCAGATCCCTGGGGACCAAGGCAAGGTCAGTTTGCTGTGTGGTTTCTTCAGAAACAAAGAGAAAGATGGGGATTCTTGCAGAGTGGACCTTTTTGGAAATGCTTTTTTAATTTGAGTTGCCCAAAAGACAGAAAAAAGTTATTTTTGTGTGTTTTTATTAACCCAGAATGGAACAACCCAACTTGCTTTGAATTAAGAGCACTTGAGGGTCACCATGAAGCAAAGCAGTTCCTTTAAATCACTCCTCTACAGCCTTTGCTGTTGTGGCCCACGTGGCCTGAAGTCCTTTTGCTCCCCTGGCCCTGTATGAGAGCACCATCCCTGAAGCATCACCGAGGCCTTGTCAGGGGCATGGTGATGGCAGAGGGCTCCCTCTCCCCCTGCCTGGTCCCGTTTTTCCTTTCTGGGCTCTCTCTGGGATGTCCTGGAGCCATTGGATGGGCTGAGCTACTGTGAGCAGTGCTGCCGTTTGTGCACCCCTGGCAGTGTCCCTATTTGCTGCAGCCATCAGCTGTGGTCTGAGATGGGGACATTCCTCCTCTGCAGAGGGGAACATCTTGCTCGGGGATGAAGACATGGCTGCAAGCCTTGTGCTGGGAAGCATGATTGATGCTGCTCGGCAGGCTTCCCCGCTGCTCATTTTTTAGAGCTAATTTGTCCCTTTTGGTGCAGTTTGTCAGTTGGCTGCTTTTTCCCCCAGCAGGCACCTCTTAGATTTGTAAAACATGGATACAAAGCAGTTCTCTTGTTTTTTTTTTTTTTTTAGTTTCCTTTGAAAAAATAAAAAGACCCAAACCTTGAAGCCAGCAATTTCTTACACAAGGTGCCTGTCCCACCCCAGCAGGCAGCATACATGAGTGATGCTTGCAATGTCCCATCTGCAGGGATTGTTTCTTTCCGGTTCCAGCTCAAGTTTGCAGCATCACAGAGGTAGAGATATGGACCCGTACTGTTACTGTGGGATGTGGCTTCCAATTAAAATGCATCTTTCACAGACGTGTCGCTTGATCCTCAGTAATTGCGTTTCAGTGTGATGAATCTCCTGAATACTTGTGTAACCTCAAAAAGGGCTGATTTTATATGTTCATTAAGGGCTAATTAAATTTAAATTAAATGCTTATTTGAAACACTTAATTTAACTTGCTACCAGAAATCTCAAATCCTATGGTTTTATTGAAGGGGGGGAGATGTTCCACAAGATTCATCATCTTTCTCTGCTCAGTTCATTCCTTTGTGCAGCCACTGTCTGCAACCAGAAATGGGCTGAATTTTGAGGGGTGGGGAAGAAAAGCTGTCGGAAATGCATTGGAGCAGTGCAAAAAAAACCAGAACAAATGGTGCCATAAAGCATACATAATTCATAGCTTGAAAAAAACAGAACATAAATCTCCCTTAATAACTTCTGCACATGGTAATGATTGGATTAAATGTACATATTAAACAAGGAGAGTTTTATTAAAGTTTGCAGTCCCGTTTGAATTTGCAGGGCTTGCCTAATTACAAAGAATCACTGCTTGCTGTGCTGCTACAGATGTGCTGACAACCCAGGCTTTGTAAATGGGACTAATTCTGCTCTTGGGACTGGTGGCAGTGAGCCCCTAAGAAAGGAGTGTGCTCCGAGTCAGTCCATGGGAGAGAATCCATCACACCCAACAGAAGACAGCTGCTTCTGTTTGGTTTTCCGCTTGCTGAGCCAGTAAAGGTAGCTCAGAATCAAAGGAACCAATAGCTACGAGACATTATGTGCAGAAAGGTGAAATGGCTTTTATTAAATACTGGCCTGGTGTTGTAAATATTCACTGTGCTTTACAGTGTACAATATGTAACCTCAGCCTTCTGCTGAAATCGAGTAATATTTTCCAAAGCTCTGAAACAAGAAACTCTCCTTTGTGTCCTTTCCCTTGCTCATGCGTGACCCAACTGAAATCTGAGGGCTAATCTGGCAGCTGACATTGGATATGAGTGTTGTTAAATTGTGGGGAGGTTTGGGTATTGTGGGAGGGGAGCAGGGAACCGATGTGGTTCCTGTTAGTAGAAGTAAAGGATGCCTGCCCTGTGCATCACCCAGCTCCTTGGCGTGGAGCTGCATGTGGCGTGGAGCTGGGGGGAGGGGAGCCTGTTTTATTTTTCAGCCATGACCATCTGGTGGTTTAAATTTGCATCTCTTCCTCTGTACAGGTGTGCTTGAGAAGCCTCTAGAGAAAAAGGCTGGCAGAAATTATGGCCCTCCAGGCACCAAGAAGCTCATCTACTTCATCGATGACATGAACATGCCAGCAGTGGATGCATATGGGACGGTGCAGCCCCATACGCTCATCAGGCAGCACCTGGACTATGGGCATTGGTAGGAGGCTGACTGGGCTGCACTGCTCAGACCTTTTTGTTCAGGCCCAGATTTTGGGATGGCTTTTTGGAGGATGCTGCAGTGCAGTTCTCTCTTCCGGGCCCGTGTTTGCCATTGCATCTTTCTGGGCTGGAGGATTCTGGGGCACGCTCAGGGGTTTGCCCTTCCCCAGCACACCAGCTTGCTCGCTCCCAGCCTGGCTGAGACGTGCTTGGCTCTGCTCTTGGCGTGGTGTGTGGCTGTGGTCTTGAGGCAGAATGCTCAGCATTGATGCCCTGCAGTGCTGAGAGCAGCGGGAGGTGGTGGATCCACCCCCTGTGGGAGTGCAGCATCCCTGCTGAGCCCCCGCTGCAAGCACCTGATGTTTGCACTCAGACAGCAGAAAACAAACATTTTCTAGGCAGAGGTAATTTGAAGAAAAAGCAGTGACAGTGCTTGGGAAGGAGATGAGTGCAGTTATATGTTGTAGCTGGCAGTGCTGCGAGAGATAAGGATGTTCTCAGCTCTGCATATAGGGAACATCGGGCATGGGCCTCCAGTGCAGCCCTGAAGCCAACCCAGACGTCATGCTCACCCTGCTGCCTGTTTTGCCTGCAGGTATGACAGGACCAAGCTGTCACTGAAGGAGATCACAAACGTGCAGTATGTGTCGTGCATGAACCCAACAGCGGGGAGCTTCACCATCAACCCACGCCTGCAGGTAGAGCCTGGAGCAGGGCAGGCCTGCTGCTGAGTTCATCTCACAGGGCGTTGTTGGAGCATGAGGGCAGAGGAGAACCAGTCAGGGATGCTGCTGTTGTTTTATCAGTAGAAATGGTATGAATCAGTTGGGTGACCGAAATTCATAGTGGTAAGGCTGCAGACTCCTTCCCTTGTCTGTTTTTCCTTGCATTTTTCTGCTCCATCAAAGGAAACAGTCACAAGTTGCTGGCCGGCTTAACACCTACTTCTGGAACAGCTTTGGATTCAGACGAACAGATTTTGCCTTCATTTAGCTGCTGTTGACCTCTGGAGCATAGCTTATTAAAGCCTTTTGGTTTCTAAAATTCCCTGATGGAGCTGGCACTGTACTCTCATTAAAAAAAAGGAAAAGAAGTACTAAAAAAAAAAAAAAAAAGACATGACCAAGTGCTGGTGATAGAATAGAGTCACACATAGAGTCACAGCATGGCTTGGGTTGGAAGGGACCTTACAGTCCACCCAGTTCCAGCCCCTGCCCTGGGCTGGTTGCTGCACACCAGAGCGTCTTGTTACATACTACAAATGTAGATTGTAGAAGAGATGTTAAACCTCAGGGATTGATTTTATTGGAGCTGGGAGGCTTGACCTGGGCCAACAGTCATCAGCTCTGCCCCTCCCAGCTGCATCACAGCTTCTTGGAGAAGTCTCATGACCAGAGTCAGCCAAAGCCATGGCTCATTTTAGCTGTTATGTGTTAGAATGAAGTGTTCCATGGCTGGAAATGAGCACCTCCATTGAGGGATGGGTCCCACATCAGTCTTCTGGGGAATGACACCTTCCAAAGATGGCATGGGTGTAGCCATCCTGTTTTGGGAGGGAAGGTTCAGTGGGATGGGAGAGCCAAGTGTTACTGCAGTCTGAGTGCTGGGAAGAGGCCAGAGGCTGCTGGAAGAGCAGATGAAGCCACAGAAGTCAGGATTTGGGGAAGCAGGCTCTGAGCGAGAGAGTGAAGCCAAATGGGCTGCCAAATAGAACCACTCTTAGTGTTAGATTTTTGGGGCTGCAACACAAGTTTAGCTTACCTCTGCTGAATCTGAAGCATTGAAACACAGTGCATGGGGAGGGGCAATACTCTGTCAGTTGGTGAGACCGTCAGGTAGGCTGAACTTCTAATATATGGAGAAATGCAGCTGAAAATCTCGTTTAGACAGCTGAAAGAAGTCACTTGCCAACTTTCCTCTGCTGGGAAGTTGGAGTTGGAAAATGGAAGATGTCCTTATTCTACATGGACAAGAGTCCCCCAGGGCCTTGTGCCACAGGGGTGGTTGCACAGCCCCCTGACCTTTGCACTTCCTCCTTTCTCTTCCTCAGCGTCACTTCTGCGTCTTCGCCCTTTCCAGCCCTGGGCAGGACGCCTTGTCCAGGATCTACAGCACCATCTTAATGCAGCACCTGGCAAACAGGAATTTCTCAGGAGCTGTGCAGAAGTCAGCTCAGCAGCTGATCTCCCTGGCCCTGGGCCTGCACCAGAGGGTAGCTGCTGCTTTCCTGCCGACGGCTATCAAGTTCCACTACATTTTCAACCTGAGAGACTTCTCCAATATCTTCCAAGTAAGTGCAGCTGTCATTTTGTGGCACTTGGAGCCCAGCTTGAGGCTGCAGATGCGTTTTCCCCACCTGTGACGTCTCAGCAGATGCCCTCCCTGGGCAAAGAGGAGAACCTCAGTCCATTCTGTAGTCCGTGTTTGGTTTTAGATGCATTCCAGGGCCATCACCCAGGGCTGTGAGGAACACCAGTCTGAAGCTGGTTTGCTCTCCAGCCATGTCTGTGGGAGGGGGTGCAGGTTTGGGCTGTGTGGCTGTAAAATAGGCCAGCTGAAGGGATTGTTGGGTTCCTGACGTCAGTACTTGTGAACAGTCACACTGAAGTGACTGTCAGTGGGTGCAATGGTGCTGGCTTGTCTTTTTGAGTCTTAGTGTGACAGCCTACATTGGCACATCCTTGTAGTTTCTCCATGGTCAGGTACCCAGCCCACATGTGACAGATGACATCAAAAGCACTGATAAATAGCTTGATTCCAAGTCAGCTCTCAGTTACTGACTGAATCACTGCCAGAACCAGTTCCCTACCAAGGAGAAGCTGCCAGCCTGATAATGAAGTTTGAGATGATGAGGTTTGAGTCACCCTAACCTGCGAGCTGTTCTTGTTTGTTTGTTTTACAAGAAGGTAATAAAGGCTTGGATGCCTCCTGCAGTAATGGCGAGCAGTGGGAAATCTAAGAACAGGAATTTGAACAAATTAGTAACTTGGTCACACCCAGGAGGAATCAGACCTGTCATTAGTGCTCAGCTGCACATCACCAGCCTTTGCCTTTAGTGTGGGCCGTACTGAATTCTGGCTTCTAATCCGTGCTTTGAGAAGCAGAGAGAGAAGCAGCAGATGAGTATTTTAGTTTTAACTGTGGTCTGTTTGAAGCATGTCAAGGCTTTGGGATATCAGAAAACATCTCACCACGTCTCAGTTGTAAGCCTCTGGGACAGGGACAGTGATAGGAGCTCAGGTGGCTTTCAGTTTATCACAGAGATGCCGGAGGGGGGCAACCTGGCTTCTTGGTCTTGTCGTGTTTATTTAGGCTGTGGTTCAGGTTTTTTTTACTGTATGTCCTTTATTTGGTATTTGTTTCTGATTTATTTTTTTTACTTTAAATCATAGAGCCATAGAATCCTCAGAGTGGATTTAAAGGTCACCTAATCCAACTCCCCTGCAGTGAGCAGGGACACACACAGCTCGGTGAGGTGCTCAGAGCCCTGAAGGTCTCCAGGGATGGGGCACCCCCTATGTCTCTGGGCAGCCTGTGGCAGGGCCTCCCCACCTTCACTGTAGAAGACTTTTTCCTTATATCCAAGTTGAGCTCTGCCGAAAAAGTTTTGTTTTTTTTTAAACTGAACTTTGGGGGTGAAAGGAGCTCTGAACTCTGGGAATGCATTTCCCTGTGTTACATTCATTACATCTTCATCGACTTGTAGTTTAGCCCTGAAATGACCTTTGGAGGTCTCTTGTCTGACTCAAGCAGAGCCAACTTCAGAATTCCCAGCACTGAAGATCCCACAGCTTCCATGGCCATCGTTGTACTGTTAAACTCACTCTGTTGTAAAGTGTTTGTGCTTCTCATCCTTTCACTATGTACTTCCAAAGGAAATAATGCTCAGTCCTGTCTTGCCCATTAGCTGGTCACAGACAGCAGTAGGGCTCCCCTTGGGCTTTTCCCCAGCCTGAATGGGGAAAGACATTTCTCTGTCTTTCCCTGCACGTGAATTGAACTGCCTTTAGCTTTTCTCCTGCCTGTCGTGGTGCAGTTCCTCTCTGCTCCCCCAGTCCCCACCCTGGGGATCACTGCTGCTGCTTGCCCTCCAGGTAGACCTGATAACAGTGACCTTGGAGCCTGCTGGTCCAGCCAGTTCTCCATCCACCTTGCTGTCTCCTCACGGGTTCTGTTTGGTCACAACCCCTGAGGTGACACCATCTGAAAACAAAGCAGAACAAAAAAAAACCACCTCCAACAAAGAAGAAAAGCAGGGCTGATTGAGTTCCCTTAGCCTTTGGGAAAGGAGGGAATCAGCAGACGTAATGCTTGTAGGTCAGTCTGTAATGCCTTTTAATCCCAGACAAACAATCAAACACTGAATGTGTTAGCTGGATATGTAATGTAATAGCTGCATATATAAAAGGTGCTCAGGGATTGTTGTTATACCAGCTATGCTGTAATTATACACGCAGCCAATGATAACTGTTCAAGGCACAAAACACATGCAAATTGCAGCAGTGGAGGAGGCAACCTTTGGAGCTTGCTGCCTCTGTGCTGTGTTATTGCTGGTTCTGCACAGGTCGTTAACAGCAGATCTGTTTGCAATTTGTCCAATGGCTCAGTCGTTATCATACCATAATAGATATTAATATTATACCTAAACATTGAAGTAGGGCCTTGCAAACCCAGCTTGATTCCCTTTGTCAAAACCGCCTGACAGCTCTCATGACAAGGAATCCTCTGCTAATTGTCTCATTACGAAAGCTGTAGGAGCCCGTGCCTTAATTGTTGCAGCTAATGAAAAATGATTGAGTTTGAACCTTGTATGCATGTGAGTGTTACACAAAAAAGGAAGACTACCCCAAAGCAACAGTCAGCAGTAATACCTTTTGACAGATGGGTATAGGAACTTGTTGCTTTCGTGTCACTCCTTCCCCCTGTACCCATCACCTCCTGGCCTGTGCTGGCCATGTGGCAGCTGTAGGTGACTCCAGAAGGTGCCCACCCCAAATGATAGCAGAACACCAGCAAGGTCTGGCCAGGCAGATAAGGAAACTGATGCTGTGCAGATCTAAGGTGAGGATTGGCTCCAGACTGAGACACACATCCAGGGATGTGAGGATAATGAGGTAAATCCAGTGCTGGGGAGTGCAGCCCTGCTCCCCAAGCTGCCAGATCAGGGCTGATTTCGTGTGGCTGCTCAGCTGTGGGGATCTGGTGCTTCTGAAGACATCAGGAAACTCCACCGCAGTCCCGGGTGTCTTCCTCTGCTTTACGTGCCTGCCCCGTGGGTGTCCAACCTTTGGGTTTGCCTGGACCTCACTGAAGGAGGAGGAATTGTGTCGGGCCACATACACGTAAGTCACTCCAAAAGTAATGCCTCCTATTTATTTCCATGGAAATGACAACAGACGCAAAGACCACGCTAACACTGTTTGATTGAGCAAATTCTCACGTAGAATACTATTCCACATACCACCATTACTTGTGTATTTTTGCCAGCAGTGAACAAGAGCCTGCATGCCATGCTCGTAACAGTAAGCACCAGTGGAGGTGGCCCCCTGTCCCTGTGTCACTGCTGAAATGCACCACCCACTGCCTCACTGTGCTCACATCCTCTGGTTGGTCTCTACAAATATTCAGTGTCGATGAATGTCAGTGGGTGCCATTTTTTCCACGTGGAGAAATTTAGTTGCACACCTTTGCTTCATCTGTACTTCATGTCTGATGCCATTGTGTCAGGGTGCCCTTCTGCTGCCATCTGTCACATGGCAGCAACATGGAATGGGGTATTGATGGGAAGGTTCAACCTTTCCTACCAACCCACCAACATCTGTTTCTGATGTCATGGACCAACAGGATGAAACAGTAGGCATTACTTTTGGAGCAGCCCTTGTTAAATATATACTGTAGTTAATGTACATAAAGTAGCAAAAATTGTTTTAATTTTTAATATTTTTAATTAAAACATACACAAAAGAAAGCAACAAAAACACAAAACCGGTGTGATATGTGACCCTGTTGTTGTGGTATCGATGAATCTCCCTGTCCCTGGGCTCAGCCCAGGTGGGCTCATGGCTTAGCATGGTTTGGTTGGTGCTGAGGGGAAGGGCTGCCCTAATGGCACAGGGCAGGAGTGGCCGTGGAGATAGCATGCGGGCCATGGGTTGGGCATGCCTGGCCTACCCTATGTGGATGTCTTGTTTGAACTGCTTGAGCTCAGTTGCTGCCTAGGCTCCATTGGATATGGAATAGGTGTCCATAGACCTGAATGGCACCCAGGGCACATGCAGATACCTGTGCCTCAGTTTGAATGCCTTAATCTCAAACTGAAACCAGCCCTGAAGTCCCCTGAAATGAACCATCTTGTTCTGTTGACTTGGGAAAGTCAGGGGAATCCTAGAATGGCCTGGGTTGAAAAGGGCCACAATGATCATCTCATTCCAACCCCCTGCTATGTGCAGGGTCGCCAACCACCAGACCAGGCTGCCCAGAGCCACATCCAGCCTGGCCTTGAATGCCTCCAGGGATGGGGCATCCACAACATCCTTGGGCAACCTGTTCCAGTGTGTCACCACCCTCTGGGTGAAAAAATATGTGGGAAATCCCACGTATTCCTATGGGGTGGGATTTTATCCACTGTCCTCACTTTATATTTGTCTCTGTGCTTGACATTCAGCAGAACAACCTGAAATGCCCCAGCACTGTGCTCAGTGATGCTTCTGTTTCTCCAGCATCAGCTGCCCAAGGGCTGTGGGATGAAACCTGGGCTGGCGCCCTTGTGCAGAAGTCAGCCGGTCTTCCCGGTATGGCACTGGGGAGGTTTGCATGTATGCCCAGCCAGAAGGGAACACGGGTCTCCAGGGAGCTGGGGACTGCACTGGGGCTGTGGGGGAGGAGAGGGGGCTGAGGGGAGAAGGAAGCCAGCACCAAGCATGATTTCTCCTGTAATCTCACTTTCAGGTCACTGATGACCTGCAAAGCCAGTAGGGTCTGGGCTGAGGGATGCCCCTCTCTGGTGTTGAGAAGAAATACGTGGAGCTTTGAGATCTATGATCCCCTGGGCACATGCACTCATTTTGTACAGTTACAGAAGGCTCATCAAGCACCGTAAAGCCTAGCTGTAATAAACATCTTACATTTACTATCACATCTAGCTACTGGTGCTCAGGGTGAGGAGAGGCTGGCAGTGGCTGTACAGGATGATGGGCAAGTAGAGGCTGGAGGGGGATCAGGTGAGATCTGCAGGAACGGCAGCCCTGGCTCCTTGACCTCAAACTGTGTCACTTGCTGTTGCTGATGTTACTGCTGAAGGGGTGAGATCGGTTTTCAATCCTTTATAATCTGAGTTAATCTGGGTTCATCATCATTATCTGTTCCTTTCCCCCTCTGGCAGGTCCATCTGTGGTTAAAGTTTGACACTACTTTCCCTTGCACTTCTGTAGCACCTTTCCACGCCTCTGGGTCCCACCGTGCACTGCAGAGTTAAATTGATTGGTACGCTCGGGGCAATTTACCCTTGATTAAAGAAGACAGGACTCTGCAGTGATGGAGTGGTGGATTATGCTTTTTAAAAATGAATTCCCTGCTGGTTTACACCAGAGGAAGCCCTGTTGCTGTCTTTCTTTCCCTTCTGAAAGGGTTACCATGGTATTATGCTCTAAATTTTATCTGTCATCTCCGTAAAATAACCATAGACTCAGCAGGGTTGTATTTTGCTTTTTATTCCCGTTTCTAACATGATTTTCAAGCCGCGTGTCACATTAAGATCACGGCAGCTGAGAAGAGACGGCGTCCCTCTGCCTGCCGACGCGATGATAGCGGTGGTTCCCGGCTCAGCTGCTCCTTCATGTGGGCTCCAGCAGATTTCCCTCTGCTGGGTGTAGGGGAGTGATGGAAGTGGCACCTTCGTGTTCCCTGGTCTGGCACAGCTGGCATGGCCGTGGGTTTGGTGAGGATCCGATCACCTGGGCCCATGTTTGCAACTCTGAAGGTTTGCTTTGCCAACCCATCTCAGATGCTCTTTTGTCTCTTAGTGTGCTGTGAGCCAGTCTGGTTTTAGAGCCTCCTTCCCTTCTGTCTTGCTGTTTCTGCCATTTCTGATCTGGTGGGTGGCAGCCCTGCCCACAGCAAGGCATTGGAACTGGGTGGTCTTTAAGCTCCCTTCCAACCCAAGCCATGCTGTGGTTCTGTGATTTCTTTTCCTAGGAGAGATCTCAATGCTGGTGGGTGCTTCCAGGCTGCCCCAGCAAATGCAGCATCACACAGTAGAGTGTGAACAGGGGGCTTGGGCTCTCATCAGTCCTGTCCACGTAGCATGCTTAGAAATTGGTGCAATACCTTAAACAGGACTCTGGATTGGTGGCTCACATCCTGCTTGTGGTAATGCCACGTTTGTCACTGTTTTCATGTCACTGTTGTTACATGATTGTGCTCCAAGAGTTTTGGCAGGAGGAAGGTGAGCAGGATGGCTCCAAGGGGTCACTGTGCTGCACAAGTTGTTACTACTTTAAATACTGTTCAGATTGCAAAGGGGAAAAAGTGATTTATTTATATACTTGGGAGACCTTTGTGCTTTGTCACCTCCTAATCCATGGGAGCTTGTCAGCTCTCTCCTCACGCTCACCTCTGCACTTTCCCTGCCTCCCAGCTCCAGCCCAGCACACAGAAGCTGTGCCACAGCCCCCCTGTTGTGATTCACACCCCTCTCTTGGATGCCCACAGCAGCAGCAGCAGCAGCTCAGCCTGCTGGCAGGGAGCGCTGCAGGGTGCAAAGCTGGGGAAGGGGAAAGAACGAACAACTTGGCAAGCCCAGTGTCCAGAATTCAGGTTACACTTCTTTGGATCCTGATTTTTGGACAGTTGTAATCTTGGGGGTTTTGCAAGAATGTTTTTTTTTTTTTTTTTAATGAAACATTCTGTTACCCTCTACATGCGGTTTTTGTTTTGTCCTGGAAACTAACATGTAAACAAAAGCTTTGACTTTCCCAGGGGTGTCCTGTATATGCAGAAGCCTCTTCTGCTTCTCTTTTGCCTATGTGCAATACATATCCACGTAAAGACAGAGCATACATCTCCTCCATGCATATCTCTGGGAGCAAGTCAGGGTGCAAAGAGAAAGAAAAAACTGAATGTTGCTCTCCAGTGCACCATCAGACCATTTGACTCTGAATGTCTTCTGCAAAGTGCTGCTCCAGGACCAAAATCCTTCAGCTATGTGATGCAGGGCAGTGCCAGAGCTCTGCATCTCTATCTAGAAAATGGGCAATCCGTTTATTTGTGATTCCAAATGATCCCTATGGCACCTGACCTTAGAGATGAAGGAAGGCGTATTGCATGACAATGGTCTTTCGTGGCAGACTTGTGGCGTTTTGGTAAGGTGATGTTTGTGGAATGGCTCTCGGCTGGGGGCTCTTCCTGTGTCAGCACTCCACTGCAGGGTGGGAATCCTGGTGGGCAGGGGTCTGAGCAGAGGCCTGTTGCACTGTTCTGCCTTTATCTTGAGGGCTGTGATACTTGGTGTTGTTGCCTGGAGAAGCCTCTGTGTGCCAGAGGGAGCTTCCTAGCCACGTTCTGTCCTTTCTCTTGAGGATCAGGAGCTGGAAGGTTTGGCTGGCATACAGCTCAGCGGCCGGATAGGTAAAGCTTGCATTGTCATGGCAAAGAGAACGAGATCACCCTTCTTTTGTTGGCACCATATCCACCGCAGCCACAGCAACCCATGGCCATACATCTCCATGTGCCATATATCTTCATGTGCCAGCCCTATGGCCTGCACAATGGGGGCTCACAGCATCCCCTGGGGCGGCAGCTGAATGTGCCAGCTGGGAATGGCAGCACTGCCCAGGGGAGCAGTGAGGGACTGCTCTGCAATTGCGGATAGGGGAGAAGTTTGGATATTAAGTTAATAAATTCATTAAAGAGCAGCAAAGTGTGAATATTCTCCCCTCTTATGCAGCCTCGACGTGTGCTTGCGTCAAGACAACAGCATCCTTTGTGGCTGAGGTGTCTTTTGAGAGTCTGGGTGATATATATATTTTTTAAATCAGTTTACAGCTTGATGGGTTGCACCTTTTGCCTTTTCTCTTCTCAAGTTGTCAGCTGTTCTCTCACTCATTTTGTTTCTGAAATAAAAAAAATAACGATTTGGCAGCTGTAATGACAAATAGGAAACCCAAATGATTTGAGCCACGGGCCACTGAGCTGAGAGGGAACACTTTACATTGCTTTTAATGCATTTTCTATTTTATGTATAAATAATTAGATGTTAGGAATAAAAGCTGTCTGTTTAATTCATGCTATTGAAAGCCTCGTGTGCTGTTAATAGGCTTAGTTATAGGAGACACCTCTTTGAAATATAGTTCTTTTATGCATTTTAATAGAGTTCATGGTAAACATACTGTGATAAGCAGACAGCAACTCATATTTCCTGTAGGCAGAACACGCCTAATTAAAATTAATTGATTTTTAAAAAATCATCACAACTAACATTTCCAAACTACTTCTTCCTATTGAGGAAGCACCCACAGTATTCCATGGGGGTGTTGGGGACCCATCTGGGCTGACACCTGGCTCTCCATGCTCTCTGATGCTGAGATCAGGACCACAAGCACAACCAGGCCGCACTGGAGATGCTGCCTGGATTCTCAAAATAAATATAATGAATATAAACTGCTTTAGGAAATGTAGGGTAACAAAGGGCACATTCTGCAGGGGCTGTTGAGTAGGGGCTTATTCAGAGGTTCAGATGCAGGTTGCTATACCAAATCCACATTTACAGCCCTGTCGTAGTTTGGTAGCCTGGATGCTATCAGTAAGGTTGGTCCCTGAGTGGTTTGAAGGGTTTTCTGGGGTTTCCTGACTGTCTTTGCTCCCCACAGGGCCTTCTGTTTTCTACCCCTGAATGTCTGAAGCAACCGCAAGACCTGGTGAAGCTCTACCTGCATGAGTCAAACCGGGTGTACCGGGATAAGATGGTTGAAGAAAAGGATTATGGCACCTTTGATAAAATCCAGCTGGAGATGGTGAAGAAGTTCTATGACGTAAGTGTTGAGGTTCACGACCCTGATAGTAAAGTGTACACTCACAAGAAAAGTCGAATTCCTTGAGAGAACAGAGTTTGACTCAGTCTGCCCACCTCTTGCTTGCCTGGAGGGCAATGGTCCTGGCAGGAGCCCAGGAGCAACATCTGTCATTCATGTTCTGGGCTGCCAATGTTGTGATTCACCCCACAAAGTTCTTGGGAAGAGGAGATTTGTGAATTGACGTAATTGATGTATTTAAGTGCTTTGAGTCTCACATGCACAAGGGGAGAAGGGTCATCCAGCAGGGGCTCTAAGTGGAAGCAAAGGGGGATGCAGGCACAAGTCCTTAGCACATGGGTGTCCAACTTGTTGTCTTGCCTGGGCCACACTGAGTGAAGAGGAATTGTCTGTGGACGCTTATGAAATATGCAATAGAGTTAATGTATGTAAGTAACAAAATGTTTAATACGTATCTATTAAAATAAAAAAAAAAAAAAAAGAGAGAGAGAGCAACAAAACCATAAAACCAGTGGGATATTTGACCTTGTTTTTTGTGGAACTAATGCACCAGTCTGGTTCTATGGAAATGGTTGCAGTTCTCAAGGTGCACATCAGACATTTTTTAATGAAATTTGGCTCTTCCTGTGCTTCATCCTTGAGAGCAGCTGATCACAAATGTACACACTGCTGAAAAGCAATGATGTGAATAAGGCATGTGGCCACTCTTTCAATTTCAGGTTCCAAGCCCCTTTTTCAGGGCCTAGAGCCTTGGTTTCAGGTTCAGAGAGTCATTCTTAGGGTCCAGACCCTCACTGTAGTGTACAGAGCCTCATTTTAAGGAACAACTCTTCCTTTTTAAGTCACAATCTCATAAAGCTCTATCCTATCTCTTGGAGGTTAGAAAACGTATGAACAGGAGCCAGGGGCTTGATTTTATAGACCATAGCCTCATCATTAAGCACCAAACCCTGAGTTTCCAGGCCTAGAGCCTGTACTTGGGATCCAGAACTACTGTTTTATCACCTACAGCCTAATTTTTCAGTCCTGGAGTCTTAGTTTAGGGCCCAGAGCATTAATTTTAGGGCACAAAGCCTCCTCTTTGATGTCCATGTTCTCTGATGGGACAAAGCCTTGTTCTAGGGGCCAGGGTCTGAATTTTAGAGCCCCAAATCTGCTTTGACAGCCAAACTCTCTCCCGTCTACCAGCCACCACCACTATGAGGGCCCAAAGCCTCATTTCAGTGCCCAGAGCCTACTTTCTAGTGGCTAAAGCCACATCACAGGGACTGAAGACTGATATTCAAAGCCTGAAATCTCTTTTGAGGATGAAATGCCCATTTTGATAGATCAAAGCACCACTTCAGGATCTGGCTCCTGAGCTGGAAAGTCAAAAGCCCTTTCAGAGCATAACCCCTCCTTTTCTACTCTAAAGCATATAGTGGGGTCCAAAGCTGCTTTTTTCATTGGCCAAAGCCTCCTTTAAGCCAGGTTGATGATTGTTCATGATGATCTTGAAGGTCTCTTCCAACCTAAACGTTTCTATATGTTATGGCCGTGGCTGCAGAGCTTTTCTTATGGCCACATTCTCCTATGGCAATGAGTTGAGTTTTCATGAGTTCCAGAAAGTTGTGAGAGTGAAGGATATTAGTATCAGGGCTTTTATTCTTTCCTTCTTTTTCTCTCTTGCCCTCTTTAACCTTTTCCAACACGCAGGTGCAACTACATGGGCATTAGAAGGCATTACTAGTTAACTGTGCTTGGAAAGATGACACAGAGCTGTATTTTTATTTCAGTATTTGTTATATACACGTGTATATGTATGTGTTTCTCTGACAGGACATTGAGGAGACCTTAGAGCAGACCAAGCAAATGAATGTTTATTGCCATTTTGCTAAAGGCATTGGCGAACCTAGTTATAGGCCTGTTCCAACCTGGGAGGAGTTGAACCAGATCCTCGTGGAAGCCTTGGAAAACTACAATGAAGTCAATCCTGCCATGAACCTGGTGCTATTTGAGGATGCCATGTGCCATGTGTAAGGGGATTTCCTGGTTTTATAGTTTCCTTCTAGCACTTATCTGCACAGATTGCTTCTGTAGAGTTGTAGATATCTTTACTTGCAGCTGGTGGAGCAGGAGGTGTGCAGAAGCCCCATGTGACGTATCTTGCACAAATACTACATTTCTTCTTCAGCTGATGTGGAAACCATGAGGATACGTGGGGCTGAGAGATGGGGGTGTTGCATGCTGGTGGTTGTTTAAGATTCTGGTTACCTGTGTGATATCTTCGGCCCTCAGTGTTCTGCGTATTGTGTGGCCATTTAATGGATGAGACAGTATTCAAACACTTTATTATTTCTGTGGGCCTTTACTTCAGAGCCAGCTTTGGGATTTCCCCAAGTGCTTTCCCAGCTGATTTAGAGCCATATTTGCAGTTTCTTCCTGTAATTTTCAAATGCACATAGAGTGATGTTATGTATGTTCAGCCTACCAGTTTAAATGTTTTCAGGTATTTGAACTGCTTTGAGTTTTTTTGAAAATCCCACTTGCATTTAGGCACCTGGAGGTCCAGGTGGAAACCGTATATGTGGAATTCTATGAGAATAGCAAGTCTTCAGTTTGTGGTTATGAATCCACTTTGATGTCTTGGTGCAAATAGTGAGATGTACTTTTGGTTTTCAAGAATCACCTGAATGCTTCTTGGGGGATCCCAGCAGAGACAGAGCCTCATTTCTCTGTGCAGAAATGCAGCTCTGGCTCTTGGCTGCTTGAGAAGAGGGGATCTCTAGTGTGAATCGACATTTTAAGTGGTTTTTGTTTTCTTTCTAAAAGCATTATCTCCAGAGCTGCAGGTCTGTGTGTCTGAGCAGGAGGCTGCCACTCGCCAGCAGCACACCAGTGCGTATGATTTCAATTCTCTCTGGACAAGGCAACCTAATGAAGTCAATCTCATGGCAATTTTATAGATATAATAGTGGCACCATATATATATTTGGTGCTAAAGCTTTTTAACTTGTCACTTAACTGTTTCTGTTCTGAGAGCGGAATGTCTCCTTACTTTTGCACTGCAGTGTTCAGGCACTGTGCTCTGGCAGATTTTCCCCATAGTGTGGGCTTTTACTCCTTTGTATTAATGAGCCATATTCACCTGGATGTCCGTGGGTGTTTCTGCCTCCAGGAGGTTGACAGTAGTGTTAATTTTGTCCTTCCTGTACACTAAATTGTGATTTGTAATAAAACTTAATGTTATCCTTCCAGTAAATATTTTGGATAAACAGGGAAGCAAGGCTTGAGTACTCAGCAGGATTTTTGTTGAGACTGGGTGAAATTTATTCCTTTCTTTTGGAAATCACACATTGCAGAAACACAATATTCAATTCATCCCAAATGTTACAAATTTCAACTTGAATTGGCTGGAAAATTTCATTTCAGGGGGAAAAAAAAAATAAGAAAGAAAAGTTTATGGGCTGAATTTATGTAAGGAAGTGGGAGTTAGCTGTCTGTCACATCCCAACCCATGGCTCATCGCGCACATTCACAAAGCACACAGCCCTGGAGTGCACATTGCTTGGAGAGCTGAAACTGGGAGTGCTGAAGCTCTCTGCACAGACTGGATTGCTTTTCTGGGTGTGATAAAGCACTATGGTATTTCTAACAGCCCTGTTTACAAAAGTTAATGCAGATTAGTATAGGAAAATACTCAGTTTAAGTGAGCTAAATAAAGGCGGTGATGTGAAGAGGGAAGTTGTGTTTAAGACACAGGACAGTGAGGTTTTCACAGGTAGGATCCTGAAACTCTCCTTAGTCAGAGTTTCAACAAGTGGGGATGTCATCTTTTGCTTAAGGAGGACACATCAGAAAGCTGCAGAGTTAACCATGGGACTCTCAGGACAAGTGAGCAGACCAGGGAAAAAATATGAGTTCATTCTTAAGAATGAGGAAATCTCGCTCTTAAGTAGTGGTGTTTGGTTAAGTACAAAACACAGGCTGTGTTCTCTGGATAGGATTTATGCCATGGCAGACATATACAAATAGGTTTAATGGCATAGCAGGATGCCTCATCTGGACATGGGCTCCAAATGCTTTGTGAAGATGAACCTATGGAGAACTGCATCAGATCCTTGGATTTTGCTCCCAGTCTTTGCACATCCATGTAAGGTGCTTTTTCTCTCGTGCTCCCCACAAAGACGGCCAGACTTTCATCTTTTTTACTGATTTCTGTCCATTAGGACTTGTCAGCTAGAATAAGAACTGGACGCAGTCCAAATTGCCACCAAACTTCTTTTCATCAGCCGTGTCCTTTATATAGGTCTCAGTGGAGATTGGGATTGCTGACACGTCTCTGAGAGTGACATTTTTCATCTCGTTCAGAATACAATTTCTTAGTGAATAAAATATGTATAGAAAAGCAGTGGGCAGAGAAAAAGAAAAATACTCTTATTAAAGAGAGATTTTGTATGCTTCAATTTAGTTGCCGCATCAACCGTATCCTGGAGTCCCCCAGAGGAAATGCGCTCTTGGTCGGCGTGGGCGGCAGCGGCAAGCAGAGCCTGACCAGGCTGGCAGCCTTCATCAGCTCTCTGGAGGTCTTCCAGATCACTTTGAGGAAAGGCTACGGGATCCCTGACCTGAAGGTAGGTGACTTTTAAGGCTGAGGTTGGGGAAAGGAGGTAAAAAGCAGAACTTGGCCCGGAAACTTGGCTTTGCTGAGTACCGAGCAATGCGAATGTGAAAGTGGAAAAGCTTCCACCGTGATGTTGGACTGCAGAGAGGAGAAATTCGTCACCAAGTATCTTGTTGAAGTGGGTCTATGCAGAGATGCAGGCTGATTTGCTGTCCCTAGCCATTCTGTGAGCTGGCCAGAACTGACAGCACTTCAGCCCAAGGTTTTGTATTGGCAGTGTTAGTGAACCCATCCACATCTCAATGAGTAGAAAATGTAAAGGAGTAGAAAAGTTCTGATTAGTAATTATGACCTAAACAAGACATAGTAATTAGCTGATCAGTGAGATGTCTGTTATGGAGTGATTTGGAAGTGGAAAGGGAGCAGGAGAGAGGAGAAGCAGAGCTCCTAGATCATAGCCAATTCTTCATCTGGCCTTTTAGATAGGGGAGAGGCCGAGCAAGAGGTGGGTGGATCACTACAGAAGATACATACAGGCTAATGAGCTGAGGAGTTATAAGTCAACACTGAAAAACATCACTGAGAAGTTTTAGAAGTCCATTAGCTTCTGACAAAATAACTCTTTAAAAACGTTGTAAAAATCACAGCCACAATAACTGCAGTCTGTTCTGCCTGGTAGATGTGATAGCGGGTGGATCCTGGGTTCCTTCCCCATCACAGACAGGACAGGAGGTCTCAGGGTAGTGAGTGCCATTGGCAAAGCATGGAACACAGCTGGTGTCTTCCCATCCTAACGCAGGCTTTCCCAGTTACTTAACAGTTTTTCAAGCTCTGCAAAAAGGAACTGATCAGGTCTGGCTTTTTCTGCATCATCAGATCAGAGCTGTGGCTGGGCTGGTCCTCTGCTTGTCTCCAGCTCTTTGTTCCTGGTCAGTATGTTTTTGAAATGTCATTAGTTCTGAGACTTCAATAGGGACTGCAGCAGTTGGAATGCCAATATTTGTACCACAGCAGTTGCAGGACTGTTGTCTGTAGTGCCACCATCTTCCTTGGATGAGCTGTGGTTGTGAACAAGTTGTTTTCTTTATGTCACACCAAGCTGTCCCACATATTTCCATCTCCCTTCTGTGTTTTCAGCCTCACTCATGGGATTTTGTAGCTCCACCCTGCCTACTTATTTAGGAAGCCTGCACTCCCAGCTAGAAATGTAGCTTGATCCAACATTAATAAATGTGTTTTCAAAGCACCTCAATGCTTCTCTGTCTGCAGAGGTGGAAGGTAATTTGATGTTCCCTTCACTCTGTATTCATTTTCAAAGAATTTATGAAGGGTGAAGGTTTCTTTGTTTGTTTGTTTTTTTCTCATCTGTGGAAAAGCAAGATGGTGACAGATCACCCTGTCTGCTCTTGGCCCACCCTGCTGTTACAACTGATCTAATCCAAATATCCGGTGATTAATGGAACAGATTATTCTTTTAGAAGAAGTGTAGTTGCTTGCTGAATTTCCCAAAGTTTCTGGAGTGGTGGCTGGTGTGCTGTTTTGGGCACTCCTGTATGTCTTGTATGTTGCGTAGAGCGGCAGGGATTGAAGGATGGCACCTAGCCCATGTCTTGCAGAAGGACAACCCCTAAGTCCACTTGCTTTTCAACCTCCAGGCAGACCTGGCAAACCTGTACCTGAAGGCTGGTGTGAAGAACATAGGCACTGTGTTCCTGATGACCGACATGCAGGTGGCTGACGAGCAGTTCTTGGTGCTGGTAAATGACTTCTTAGCATCAGGTATGTCTCATCTTGCTTTTACTTCTCCTCTCTCCTTTTTTCACTGTAAATTTGCTCGTGGTAGTATCTGTAGCTCTGGAATGTGCTGAAGGGCAGCATATGCAGTGAATTAGAAGATATGTTGGCCAAAATCTGAAATAAGTACAGCACTCAGGTGTCATTATTGAGGATGCACTCCATCTGGTAGATCTTTTCTCTCTGATGTCTCCTACCTTGTTTTTGCTGTTCTTTTATGGTATGCTGCCTGTGGATGTTGTGTTGTCTATTGTGATATTGCAGCTGAGGACAGAGTCAAAGGAATATATCAAAAGAGGAGTAATTTGACCTATGCATGCCACACATCCACTTTCTAAGTGTCTGATAAGATTGCTTCTGGGTAGAACATTTGACTGAAGCTTCTGTGGGTCGGTGGATGATGTTAAAGCCACAGATGACCCCATCTGTGGGTGTCACATGGCTGCTTATTCCATTCCAGTCATTTTCCTCTTCATTTTTCTAGATGCATTTACATTTTTCATTTGCTGCTTGCAGCAATTTGCAGAATTGTCTCCATGCAGTCTCCATGCAAATGCCTGATTTCCTTGCAGAATGTGACATGAATGTGTCCATGTGAGTACTCCCCTTGCAGGGTGCACTGCAACTATGGTGCACTTTGGAGCACACACAGGTGTCACCATGGTGGTGCAAGTTAACACGGGGGGATTATTCCCCAGACTCCCTGGTAAATCACTGCTATAACTGCGTGCCATTTGTTCCCTTGTTTATGAGCCAGAATAGGAATGTACCAGCTGGTTCAGGTGACCTCCATGGATGGTGAGGGTGCAGAGTTGACAGCACAGGGGACTGATAGTTTGTGAGTAACTCCAGAGATGACATATGTGACTATAAATTGGCCAGATGGTTGGAGCAGCAAACAAGTCCTGCTTGTGATTAATTCATAACCAGGTGTAAGGATGCTGTGGAGGGCGACAAGTAGTTGCTACTGTCTCATTTACTGCTGCAGATGACACAAGCATCTCCTTGACTCAAGATGAAGCTCTGCAATGTCTTGAAGCAAGGAGTAGACTTGAGTTGAGCTGTTAAGGTCATTTTATGGCTCCTTTGAAAAGTGTTGTGGTTTTCCTGTGGTTGCATTGTGGGAAAATAGAACAAAATAGATTATTTTTCTAGGCTTACAGCTGCAGCACAGAATTGGAGCTACACTGAGGAGGTGACTGTGCAGGGACCCTGCCTCTCTGTGACGTGGGTTGGAGCTACCAGGGTTGTGCTGACTGCTCTGACAGCTCACTGTTATCTACACGATTGCATTTTCTTACTTCTTCACCTAAGAAACTAGAAGAAAATATGTATTATAACATATATTATAATCTGGAATCTACTGATTTATATTCTCGTAGCGGATTAGTGCTCATATTGATGGTATCTCAGTCAATAATGATGATTACAATCAAATCAGATGCCAGAAAGGAAGTGAAAAGTGGCAAACAGTAACCAGTAAAAAAGAGGTTTGGTTGGGTACATTTTGGGCAATCAGTTGCATAACTGTGAACTTCCAAAAGTTTAAAAAAAACTTTATCTTTCAGAAGGTTTTAGAGGCCTGGGGCTTATTTGAAAGTTCTGTATTTGACACTGAACTTCTGCAGAAATTGTACAAGTATCAAACTCATTTGTTCATTATTGCGTAACTCATAATAGGGATTTGATTATTTTTGTTGTTATTTGTAATCAAATCAGCACTGTTAATTAGAAAAAAAATGGGCTTTCTGTACTTTGACTCTATTGCATGTTTGCTAACCGTGGGCTTGTATAAGAGAGTTGGCTCTCACAAATGTTTATGTTTCAGCAGAGCGACCTTCTGTGCCACCTTCCTGCTGCTGGGGCTCGTGGGCGCCTGATGCGATGACTGTTCTCTGGGAAGGGAGGCAGCTGCTTCACTTTGTTCTAAGGCTGCAACAAAATGCAGCCCAGCAAACCAGAATGTACCCTTTTCTCTTAGGTGAAATCCCTGATCTCTTCCCGGATGATGAAGTTGAAAACATCATCAACAGCATGAGGAGTGAAGTCAAAGGCCAGGGCCTGGTGGACTCCAGAGAGACTTGCTGGAAGTTCTTCATAGAGCGTGTTCGACGACAGCTGAAGGTGAGACAGTGGCTGTGGGAGCTTGGGGCCTCCCCATCTACGTCAGTGCAGTTCTGAGTGCTCTGGAAATCCTTTGGGCTACATTGTAGGGACATCAGCCTGCAGCCTGAGAGGCTTTTTTTGCCTGTTCATGATGTGAACCATGATTCTCTCAGCAAGTACCGAAGCATAAAAATCGCTGTCTGTAGTCATCACTTTTTGGGCGTTAGACAGCACTATGGGAGTTGTATGTTGTCACTTTCAAGAGCTGAGCAGGACCAGCCTTTCCATTTTCAAAGCAGTGCACCAGGGGTTTAGCTGGGGTGCATCAGGACTAAGTCTTACTGCTTGGAAGAGTTGCACAGGGGATCTGCCTTCATGTTGTTGACAATCTGTAACCAGAAGAATTTAAAAAACATTATCTTAAAACCAGAGCGCTGGGAACTGAGTGGGACATGAGTTAATTACAAAATTTATTCAATTGCAGCCCATATTCCCAGTTCTGGAGAGGGGAAATACTTCCCCTATGAATACTCCCTAATATCCCAGAACAGTTTTTGGACTTGTAGGTATGTTGAGCATGTAGAAAAAGTACATTGCAAGAAGGAGTTGGACTTTTCCAGGAGGTATTTGCCCATCTACAGAACTGCACAGTGCTGGGATCCCAAATTGAAGAGGCTGGGTGGGCAGAGAGTAAAGACCTGACCTTTGCTTAGTGAAGACCAATCCTTCTTCTTAGTGCCTGGTTTGTGTTGGAGGGACATGTCACTGAGGTGGGGTGCCCTGTTCCCTTTTTGATGTAGATGGGCATATGTTTAGGATCAGGAACAAGCAGAAAGTTTAATTTTAGGAGAAAATCTGGGGATCGTGCCACAGTATATATGCCCAAGGACAAGGAATCCAGCCCCTCTGCCAGTGTGGAGGAGAATTTCTGACAGGCTCTAAGGTTGTTATGTACGTCATCATCACTGGTTGTCTTCTGCCTAGTGCCCCTCCCTCTGTATATTCCTGTTGACTGTTCAGGGAAGCTAAAAGGGCACTGAGAATGTGATTTCATGGAGGCTGATTGCTTTTCCTTGTCTGCCCTTCTCCTTAATGCTGTGTTAAAGCAAATGGATGGGAAATGCTCCTTTTTGTCTCCAGCATTTTGTGACATCATTGTGCTCTGTGCAGAAAGTTGATGGAGCCATCACTGCCCAGGCCTTACTGGAACTCAGGGAGCAGCCAGGAGTGGGGCTTGGACCAGTGGACCCTGAGCACCAGCAAACCCTCTGCCTCAGGGTCTTGAGTAATGCAGATGCAGAAGAGGGCTTTGGTACATGAGTAGTGCCCTGAAGCTAGCCTGGTCCTGAAAGAGTAGCACAGAGATGCCCAAGACTTATGCTTGAAAGTGTAGGAAGGTTTTCCACATGGTTGTCCCCTAAACGCAGAGACCATCTTAGAGGAGCAGGAGCTCTGAGTCCAGCTGCATGCCCTGAAGTGGAAGCAACTGTGTTACAGGCTGGCTTTCACAGCATCTAAAAACTTGGTCTTGGCTCTTGGTGGAGGTGGTGACACAGAGACAACCAAGCCAATGGCAGCCTACCCCATGGCACTCACAGGGCTGTGCAGGTATCAGCCTGGGCTGACTGACTGGAGAGAGCTGATTCACTGAGTGGGTTATGCTGCTTCCCACACTGGCCTTTGCTCAGATGCTGCTACTTCGCTGTGCAGTGTAGACCTGCCCGTGTCCTTATTTGTGCCTATTTAGCAGGGCTTGTAAATCCAGCAACACCAGGCTTAGAGGAAAAGGCCTGTGATAGATGGTTCTGGCAGATTTTGGTCCTTGTGACTTATTTAGCTGTTGAAAATGGTGGTGAGGCAGCAAAGAGGAAAGGTAAGTTTCCTTGTTTTGACTTCACACCCCGGGTGAGGAAGTTCTCTCTGGAAGAGGGAGAGATTATGCTCTCCTGGGACCAACAGAGTAAGAGAACGAGGCCCTGACCTTTAGGGAGGCGAAGGTGGAAGAAAGAAGGATGCTGCAGTCTGAGAGGATGGAGAAGTGGGGCTGAAAGAGGAGGGAACAGCCCCTTGGCCAGGCCCCAGAGTAATGTAAAGAGACATTTCCTGGAGATCCATAGCATTTCTGCTGAAATACAGAAACTTCTTGAAGCTCCTGGGTTGAAAAAAAAAAAAAAAAGAGCTTGAAAAACAACCAGCCTTCTGTCTGAAAATGCAGTGAGTAGGGAGAACAAGTTCCCAACTGCTGCTTTTGTTTTCATTCCACTTTGGTTTGAGTTTTGCCTATCTTAAAGAAAAAGAGAAAAAAAAAGTAAATCTGCTGAAAGCAGACTTTGAGTTTGAGCCACATCAGCCCTTTTCAGAGCTGGCTTTGGGGGAAATGATCCAGGCAGGCCTGCCTCAAAACCATGGTCCTGCCAGGGGAATTCAGATCCATTCACTTCAGTTCCTTGAATCTGGATGCCTGTTTGGATCTGGATGCCTGTTCTCTGTCGGGCTTCATGTCACTGTGATGGCAGCAAACAGTGGTTATATTAAACTGGCTGTGGCTGTGACATTGTGCCAGGTTGCTGCCTTTGACCACAGCAATGCTTAATGCCACTGTTTGTGTTAATTGCAGAGTAGAAAACATGTTTACTGCCAGATTATGCCTTTTCTAGGCCAGGCTCATTGGCATAAAGTGCAAAAGCTCAGGGGTTGAGGTTACTGAAACCTGAGGTGATGGCATGAGATTTGCCTTTGGGAACAAGTGGAGGAGCCCAGGTTGAGCTGCACGCCTGAGCCGGGCCTCGGCTCTTGGGTCCTTGGGGCTGAGCTGGGCCTCAGCTTGTGGCCCTGCCTCTCAACCTGTCTCTCCTTGGGGCCCCTCAGGTTGCGTTGTGTTTTTCGCCCGTTGGCAACAAGCTGCGGGTCCGCAGCAGGAGGTTCCCCGCCATCGTGAGCTGCTCGGCGATCGATTGGTTCCAGGAGTGGCCACAGGAGGCCCTCGAGTCCGTCAGCCTCCGCTTCCTGCGAGACACGGACAGCGTGGAGGTGAGCGCCTCGTCCAGACCTCCCAGAGCAGCGCGGGCCCCCGCAGAAGCAGGGCTGTGGTCATAAGTGTTTATGCACCGATGGTATCGTCAGTGAAATGATTGCCTTGCTGGCCAGAAAGGCCGCTTACAAATCGGTGCAGAAAATAACCCAGCGCTTCTGATTACTCGGGGGAACAAACACCTTTCTCTCCGCATGCGTATCTGTGCCTGTAATTCTCAAGGGCAAAAAGATGTCAAGTTCTCGTTGGTGAGAACCTGCTGCTGGGCTAAGGGAGAGGCGGTTCTGTTTGTTTGGTTTTTCAGGACAGGGTTTGGGAAGAATAAAATCTACAGTATTTCTTTTTATGTGTGTGCACTTTCCCATTTGTACAGAAGAAAAGCTCAAATTTCTACTTAAAAGGCTGTAATTTTGATGGAGTTGAATGCTAGAAAAATTGCTTGGAATAAGATGAAGTATGAGATAAAAAAGATATAAAAAGAGGTATAAAGTGCACGAGCAGATGAAGTTATTTTAGAGATAACAAAATGAAAAGGGATCAACTCGGATGTTCCGTCCTGGATTTTGCTGCAGCAGAATAAAACGTTAATAAATTCCTTTATATATGGCACAGGTCTGTGTGATATATGCTTGTTCTGCTTGAAATGTTTTCTCTTTGCCTTCTCATCTCACTTCCAGGCTCCAGTGAAAGAGTCAATAAGCAAATTCATGGCCTATGTCCACACAAGTGTCAACGAGATGTCCCGACTGTACCTGAGCAACGAGCGGCGGTACAACTACACCACCCCCAAATCATTCCTCGAGCAGATCAAACTCTATCAGAATTTGCTACTGAAAAAGAGAAAGGATTTAACAGCAAAAATGGAGAGGCTGGAGAATGGCCTGGAGAAGCTCAACAGTACATCTGCCCAGGTGAGGAAAGCCTGGGGTCATACACTGGTTGTTTGGCTCAGAAAAGGGCTTTACGGACTGAAGCTGTGCAGGGTGGAAAATCTGTGCTAAGTCCTGGCCCTAGACTGACTTGAACTGGATTCCTGGGGGATAAGTTCTGTTCTGTACTGGAGGGGAAGAGGGAAGAAGTATGTGTGTGGTCTCTGCTACTTGGGTGGTGCTAATCCCAAATAAAGGCTCACAGAAATTAAAATGAGATAGGGAACCAGCTGGGTGTGTACATCTTCACATGGTTGTATTCCAGCTGCAGTGGCAAAATAACTTAGAAAATGCAGGAAGATCAGTTGGTTTTGGAATTTCATCCAGGAAGCCTATATTAGCTTCAGCAAGATTCCTGTCTTTTAAATTAAGCAAAGAATCCTTTAAAAATGAAGCCAGTGTTCATTTATCCTTGTGTTATGCTATCTGTCTGTTAGGAATACCAGTGCATGTCTGAAATGTAGATGAGCTGTCCTGAAATCCCCTGCTAAAAGCATCACTAGCATGCGTCTGTGGCAATGACTGGATGTTGTTCTGAGTATTTCACAACCTCTCTTCACTGACTCCAACTGCCTGTTTTTCTCTCCATTTCATATTCTATTAACTCTTTTAAATGTTCACTTACTAGCTCCTACCGAGGCAAATGGGTTCTCCTGAAGCTGCTCCAGAGGAGCGCGGAGGTTGCTGTGAGTGAAGGACTAGCAGGTTCACCCACTTTCCTGTGGGCTCTGGTGGCATAAATCATGTCTGTCATGCTCAACAAGTTGTGTGCTTGGTGGGAGGGTGATATATGGGTTTTATTAGCACCTCTCGACTCCGATAGTCTACATCTCACTTCAAGCAGTTGCTTTCTGCATGGCACAGAACAGGTCTTTGAGGACAGGGGGATGGAGCAGGCATATTTCTTGTACCCTCTGCAGGTTTCAGCACCTCCTTAGAAAGAACACAGCTGAGGTTGACCAGCTGTTAGAGGAGACCACTCGTTGCATCTTGTGAAGCCAGTTGGAGCTGAAAGCATTTGCCCTCACTGTAAAGCAGGCCTTACACCTGCCTTACTTACTTACAACTAACTGCCTTATTTTCTTACAAGTAACTGCCATGACATGTGGGATGCTGCCAATTTTGCTGATGCCACAGCAGTGGACAAGATGATTTAGATCTGTTCCTCTGTCAAGGGCAACTAAGATAGAACAACAAGTCCTGGTAGTGTTGGTCAAATGTGGGGACCTTCCTGTATGCTTCAGGAGATGCTTATCTCCATGTGGGTGTTGTGTTGGCAACGGCTTACTGACATGGGAGCTGAGCAGTGGGGGAGGACTGAGGATGGCATGGGAAGCCAAGCACCTGTGGGCCTTCTCTCTTGTAGGTTTTGGTGTTGCAAAAAGAGTGAAGGAACACAAAGCTCATGTCTGCTTGAGCAGAGTAAGGAGTAAGGAATAAGGCTGGGGTGAGAAGTGCCTATTTGTGAAGCTGATTAAGGTGCAGAACAGTCAGGACAAAATATGTCAAATTAGTATCTAAAATTACCACTGGGGGCCTAAAATTAAACACCTAAATTATCAGATGTGCGTAACAGTCAAAACTGCTGTTGACTTGAAATGAGAGTGTAGATATTTAGTGTTACTGGAAATCATACTGGGAAGTTCGATCTTGAATATGGCTTTAAACACCTGAAGTTTAGCATTCACTCATGCAAACATCTGGGCTTGGTGCTCAGGTGCTGTCTGCAGCTTGGTGGTGCTTGGAGGTGGCATGCTGTGGTTTTGGGTGTCCAAGGCAAGGAAGGAGCATTGTGATACCTGGGTATGAACTGGCTGTGCCATGGGACTGAGGACTTGTGCCCCCCTTGTCTCTGCTCTAGGCTCCTACGTGGGCACAGGAGCTAGTCAGGAGTTCTATGTACTTCTAGACACTGTTCTGTGTCCCCCCGGAGTACACTTGTGCAGGTAGTTATTACACTCTTTGACTTAGCCAGTCCAGTTTCAGAGTAACCTTTCCCCTTCCTTTTAGTCTCCTTTTCTTTTGGTCACCAACTTTTCTTCTAGGAAAATGTTTTTTGTTTGCTTGCCAGCCTAACCTCCTTTCCATGAGGATGCTGGTTGTCATTCTCTGTACTCAGAAAATCAGAAGCTGGCTTCCAGTTATTAGGACATAACGGACTTGGGAAGATTTGCAAGATGAGTCATTTGTTTTTCAGTGGTGTTTGCAATAAAGAGGTCAATGCTCCACTCAGAGCCCATTGCTGAGTAATTTTGAGGATGACTTTGGTTAATATTACAAATCTGGATTCTAGATTCAAGTCTTGCTTGCTCTATCAATTAATTGCTGACCTTTGTGATGTATTTTGTGTTCTTGAAGCAAGGCAGGGACAATCAGATAAAATGAGTCTCCTGGGAGTCTGCCCTCCGGGTTTTCTTTAATAATAATTCTTCTGTCTGGGTGGTAGGCAAGTACTTCTTCCTTCCCTGGTGGAGTCACAGTACATTACCCTTGAATCTCTAATTTGCTTTATTCTTTCCCTTTCCACCTCACATTACTAATTGCTTATCAGCAACTGTCCTGGGCTCAGGAAGCTGCATGTTTTTCACATTTCTTACCACAGTTTGAGATCTTTTGTGTCCAGTGGTGGCATTCAGTGTACTAAGACACATGCAGGATCTGTCTGCTCACACCTTGATACGGTCATTATATTACTGTTGCCCATGGGAATGAGGTTAATAGCGTTCTCTCTTTGCTTTGGGATAATTGTCTGCTGTGGTTTCCTGTGCCACTTCTGTCTCCCTTTGTACTGTCACCCTCGTGTAATTCTTGCTTTTTCCTCCTTACCAGCCACATGTTACTTAGAGGGAATCTTCTGCTTTCACCAGTGCTGGCAGACACTGGAAAAGACAGTGGTGTTTGTCTTATCTTCCCTGGAGGTGGCTATGAATCTCCTGGATTATTGCTTATAAAGCACATCTCACATTGCTGCACCATTAGATGTGAAGGCTCGTGCCTTTCAAGAGGGCTGAATGCCCAAACCCATGCTCTTATTCAAAACATGAGGCAGTCTCTTCCTGCCCTCTATTTTTAGCAGCTCTCTGTAGTCCCAATGTATGTGCCTGTGTCCACATTGCCCCAGGCCTTTTAGTGCCTTCCTGGGCTCTGTCTTGTAGGCTGTGGATTTCTGATTTTCAGCCTTTTCATCCCATTGAGTGTCCATTGTTTCCTTTGTGTGGAGACCAGATGACTCCTGGCTTCAGTCTCCAGAGTGGCTCTTATTGTATGGAG
This sequence comes from Gallus gallus, assembly GCF_016699485.2. Taxonomy (NCBI): domain Eukaryota; kingdom Metazoa; phylum Chordata; class Aves; order Galliformes; family Phasianidae; genus Gallus; species Gallus gallus. The sequence continues at coordinate 1,762,703 of NC_052549.1, forward strand.
ACAAACAAGAGGTTTATCTCCATCAGCCTTCATCCTTTCCATGCAACACCTGTTCCAAGGAACTGGACTCTGATATTTTCTGTGCTCATCTCTGTTTGCATCGTGCTGTTTTGTGCATCATGTTGTTGCATTCTGGATTGTTGTTTGTAGCCCCGAGCAGGAGCCCTAGGGAGCTCACCCAGGAATGACCAGGGAAATGCAACTTAGAAAGAAGCTCAGAGGATGTGATTGGCCCTGCCCATCTGAATGGTTAACAATACTTATGTATTTTTTTGGGTGGATGTGCACTAGGTTACCAGTGCAAGAAGGGAGACTGTGAAAGCTGGAGAAGTCCTGGGCTGTGGGAGGGCAGATGGAAGCTGTGCTGGGAAGGCTTTCTGCACACCCCTGGATAACAGGTTTTAGTAATGGTCAGGTTTGGAGATGCAATAGCTGGAAATATGACGAGCATCTGGGTTTTCAAAAAAACAAAAACAAAAGCCTAGCTATCTGCAAGAACTTTTAGGGTGGAAGGTCCTCCCTGGTATGAAAGGGAGGAAGTTTGGGGGCTTTTGTTACCATAAGATCTATAGATGGAGAACTTTTCATGCCTTTATTTCTAGCAGTACTGTGTTGGGGATGGCTCTGCTTGCCGTTGATGGGATCACGTATGTGCTTTTTGCTGTGCCTGTGCCTTCCTGAAGGCAGTGGAGTGAGGTCTCCCAGCAGACCGGGGTCTCCTCGGGTTCTTTTTATGTCTAGGCAGTAGGATGTGCAGGAAGGAGAAATGGATGTGACAGACTGTTATTGCTCTGGATCCAAGTGTGGTATTAAGAGAAACTGTTTGCTGTGCTGAAGGAGTGAAACTGGAGGAGTAAGATCATCCATTTGCCGTTCCTAACACTAGCCCCAGGAAATCACTCAAGACAGTGAGTTTGGTTATGGTAGGCTTTGCTGCTGGTTCTTTCTGTCTGCTGGACACACACTCTTAAATTGCCCTCGCTCAGCTGCATTTGAGCTTTATCCTCATTGGGAAAATGTGGTTGTTTCCTAGCGTGCTCCCAAACCCTGCTGGAGGTAAGGAAGGCTGCCGGTCACCACTGTCCCCCTGGCATGCTGAGTTCTGCTGGCAGAGGGTCCAGCAGAGTGCCAGGATCCACCCTGCAGCCCCAACCTGCACTGCTTCTGCTGGGGGTTTATCACATAACCCAAACCAGTTGGCGGGTGACTTGGTAGCACACACTTCTCTGCACTGAGATACTAGGAGCTCTTTCAAGCAGAGCTCTAACTGATATTCCTGATTATTTTCTTTTTCTTCATTTTCTTTTTCTTTAATCCTGAAAGCAGGCTGTGTCAGGGCATTGTCTGTTCTCGCAGTCAGTGCTGAGGGCTGAGTATACATCTGTTCCTTTTGTAGAGCTGTGGAGAGCTTGTGAGGTATAATCCCTTGTTTGCCTTGTTGTGGTCCTGTAAACCCACGGAGCTCCCGGCTGTGTGTGCATCCAGCACGTGAGCACTGATTTGGGGCAGGTCACAAGTCAGATCTGCAATCAGCAAAGCCTCCCACTTCAATTTCCTGCAATCTCAGAAGACTCGGAGCTGCACGAGATGTTGCTCCCTGGGTGCTGACTGAGGGGATTACGTGCTCCCGTGTGTCTGGAGCTGTTGGGATTTACGGGCACATCTTTGTGCTGGTTAAAGCAGCGCGGCAGCCCTGGGCAGCAGGAGGTGGAAAATGAAGTGTGCAGTGCAGGAGTGCAATGAGATTCCTAAGAAACCACTCTCCACTTGAAGCTGATGACAAACGTCAATAGCTTCAGTTTGTGTGTGTTCCAAATGGTGCTCTCTCTCTTTTGCATAAAAGCAGAACTGTGAACAAAAACAAGCATCTGACTTCCCTCATGGTGAGAGTTTTTACATGGCAATGCTGTGCCCCAGGAGCTATTAACAAGCCTTTATGAGCTCAACAGCGGGACAGCAAAAGACTCCACAGTCCGCACAGAGGCTGTGTAAAGTCATCAAAACGGCTTTTAGAAAGAAACCTGTCCTTGAGTGAGAGCCGGCGTGAGCGTCCCGGCTGTGCAGGTGCTGCAGCCACTGCTCAGAGGGCTTCTGCTGGCAGGGCTCAGCTGCTGCTGGTGTGTGGGTCCTTAGAGCACCCACACTTCTCTGGGCAGCAGTGCCAGGGTCTCACCAGCTCTGGGTAGAGAATTTCCTCCTAACATTGAAGCTAAATCTTCTCTCCTTTAGTTTAAAGCTGTTACCCCTTGTCCTGTCACCACATTCCCTGACACAGAGTCCCTCTCCAGCTTTCCTGTGGGCCCCTTTATGTACTGGAAGACAGCAGTGAGGTCTCCCCAGAGTCTTCTCCAGATTGAACACCCTCAGCTCCCTCAGCCTTTCTTAATAAGAGAGGTGCTCCAGCCCTCTGAGCATCTTTGTGGCCCTTCTCTGGACCCACTCCAACAGCTCCTCATCTTTTGTGTGCTGGGGATCCCATGTCTGGACACAGTATGCCAGATGGGGCCTCGTGAGAGCAGAGCAGAGGGGGACAGTCCCCTCCCTGCCTACTGCCAGCCCTCTGTTGATGCAGCCCAGGGTACTGTTGGCCTTCTGATTTGCAAGTGCACTCTGCTGGCTCATGTCAAGGTTTTCATCCACCAGGATACAACCTAACAATGGCTCTTGCATTGAAAGATGGGTGAAAGCTGTGTGAATTTGGCTTAATGATGAGAGCAACTTGCTGTAAGGATATGGTGAAGCTCCTGTGTTGTGAAAAAATAATCCCAAGAAGACAGAATATGAGGACTTTTACTTGCTTCCTAGTGAATCCTGCTCAAAGCAACATTTACCTCTACCCAGTTCCCCAGCAGAGGCAGCGAACAGGGCAGGGACAACATCCTTAGCAGTAAATCCTGCTGGTTCTGGTTCCTTCCCTACAGGGTTCCTGCTATCAGCCTGCTGTGGTATGGACACCATGCACATGGGCTCTCCATTCCTTACCTGAGAAACCAGGAATGAAGCCAAACTGCAGTATCCTGCTGACAAACAGAAATATTGCTTTTCTGTACTCCCAATTGCTTTGGCATTGCTTTGGCATTGCTTGCTTTATACATGGGCCCTCCATACTGTTAGCTGTTTCTGGGCCCCACTCAAGTGGGGTTTATGCTGTCAGGCAGGGTGGGGGAATCAGGATGCTGAGCAGCTGTGCACCCACATGTTTTTCTTTTCCACAGGTGGATGCCCTGAAGGCCAAGCTGGCAGCCCAGGAAGTGGAGCTAAAGCAGAAGAATGAGGATGCCGATAAGCTGATCCAGGTGGTGGGTGTGGAGACAGAGAAAGTGAGCAGGGAGAAAGCAGCTGCTGATGAAGAGGAGCAGAAAGTGGCACTCATCACCCAGGAGGTCCAGCAGAAACAGAAGGACTGTGAGGAGGACCTGGCCAAAGCTGAGCCTGCCCTGGCAGCTGCCCAGGCTGCTCTGAACACCCTCAACAAGGTAGGGCTGGGACTCCCATGGAAAGCTGGCATCTCTGCAGTAGGGTCTGTCACTGCCATCCTCTGGCCCAGGTTTGGGGTGTTGTGTTGATCCCGCTTCACTTCCTTCCTGGGTTGTGCATACTTGGTCCAGAGGCTGCTCCAGTTGCCCTTCAGCCATGCCCATAGTGGGCAGGAGGAGCTGGAGGTGGGTTCCTTGTATGCAGTTTTTCTCCACTGGCTGACTCTACTGCTCGTCTTCCTGACCCATGAGGAAGGGGAAATCGCCCTGCTGTCCCTACCAGGTCCTAGAGAAGAGTCAATATGCCAGCTTCATAACTGTTGTAGAATCTGTAATGTTTTGTTTTGATGAGAGACAGCAAAAACACTGTTTGCTCTGGGTATTATTATGTGAGCAAACAATCTGCCCAGTGGGAACTGGGTGCCACCCACAGCACCACTGAGACAGACTTGATGTCCAGCTGCTTGGATCCTTTTCCCCAGCACACAGCTGTGTAGCAGGGACTGATGGCTTTGCACAGGCAGCTGCCAAGCCAGCCCCACAGGTTGGCATTCACACTGGTGATGAATGTGGGCCTCCTCTGAGTCCCCATGTGGTCCATCAGTTTGGAAAACAACTTGTGATGGGAGGGCTCACATCCCCCTCTTGGGGGGACAAAACAGTGTGAGCGTAGGGGCTGGCCTGGTCTTCTCCACCTGACTCCATGTGTGGGGCAGGATTCCTCCTGCCCTCTGCTCACCTAAGGCATTTCTCAGGCCTTGCTGAGCACACTGTGTGGCCCCACAGGTGCAGTCACAGCTTGGCTTTCTGCTTGACACAGAAAGGGCTGGTGCTGAAGCCTCATTCCATGTTTGGGTTTATCCAGCAGAGAGCTGTTGCTGAGCAGTCTTTGGGTGGAATGACTTCTTGGTGGGGCCATAGGTTGCTGCAGACAGCACCACTGCAAAGGGAGAAGCCACTGGGGAAATCAGCAACCAGGAGATGGCCTCCTGCAGCCAGTGGTGTCCCAAAGGGATTGATTTAAGGAAGGATTTGTTACTTTGGGAAGATTTTTACAATTAGACTGGTCCAGGAGCTCTGGACTGAGCATCCTTGCAGCCCTGCACTGAGACGTGCCTCAGCAACACATTCCTGCCATTGGTCTCCTGGCTGCAGCGAATGCAGCACCCGGAGCAGCAAGCTCCTGCTACACAGCAGGCAGAGAAGAGGCCGTGCACCAGGTGCAGCCAGAAAATCAGAGTTATTTCCATGATCAGAATGGCTCAGTCATGCCTCCAATCATAGCTCTGCCTTAGAGGAAGACAAAACGAGTCACCAGGAATGGGTTTCCAAAGCAATGATCTCTCCCCAGAGGTGGAGCAGAGTGGCGCAGCGGAAGCGTGCTGGGCCCATAACCCAGAGGTCGATGGATCGAAACCATCCTCTGCTAAGCTTTTGTGTGATGGTTGGACTAGATGATGATCTCCAACCTTTCTGCTTCTGTGTGGCTTTGCTGCGGGGCTATGCTGTTTTGGCTCTTACTCCTGGAGTTGAAAGGGCTGTACAAAGGGGCCGTGTCTGCATCCTCGTTACTTGTGGTTTCATGTTGGATTTGCATAAGGTTGCTGGTTTTTTTCCTAGATACCTGCAAGCAGCATTAGCAGAGCTCTCTAGGGCAAGAAGCAACTGCAGGTTTGTTCACACTGAAGCTGCTGCAGCCTCTCGTGCATCCCTTCACTTTAGTGCTCACAGCTTCTGGTGGCAGTGTGAGTGTCTGAGGCAAAGTGCAAGTCAATTTAAGGTGTCTCTATCTGTATGCATAAATAAAAAGCTCTGTCTTGCATACCTCCACACTGCCTCTCCTGTCCTGAGCAACCACCACAGCAGTCCTGGAACCCAACGTGGGGCTCAAACCCATAACCCTGGGATTAATAGTCCCATGCTCTACCCACTGGGCTACAAGAGTTACTTGTATATGTAAACATGTAAATAGTAATTAAGATATTTATCACATGGACTGTGATGAATGCGATGTAGAGGTTATTGTAGGCCCAGCAGAGAGAGCACCTGCAAAATCAGAAATGCACATCCATATATAATGCTGTGTTTGAAAACATGGGAAAACAGGTTGTAGAGATAAAGAAAAAAGCCCTTTTGCCTCTCACAGTGCTCTTTGCTCATGCCATGGGCATGCCTGGACTCTTTCTCAGCACCCACATCCTGTAGGCCCTGGAACACAGGACACGGGACTTCATGGATCTGTGCAGCCCACTCTCCTGTTTTGGGGGTGATGATGGCATACTGCCCTGAGGACTGCCTGCCCCCCCGTGGGTCTCTGTTAGGCACTGTGCAGTTCTCCAAGAGGAAGCAGCAGCTGTCCTGCAGAGATGGGTGGGCAGCTTGGAAATGTGGATGGTGCTTGGCCAGTGCTGCCCAGTGTTTGCATGGATGACGATGAGCCAAAGACAGTGCCAGTATCAAAAGCAGTGACCCTCCTCCAAGTTGTGTGCAAGGGGTATACCCGGGATGGTCCAGAGACATCCAGGGATGCCACAATGATCAGTGTTTCTGAGGCAAGCGTGTTGATGCAAGCATCCTCACTCCAGTTCCCATCCATCACAGTTCCCATGTGCCAGTGCATGGAGGAAGAATTCAGAGCAATGTACTGAGTTGTCCTGCTGTGGAAGTGCTCTCTTCTTGGTGAAAAAGCAGCAGTACCAGCTCAGCATCCCATTACCAGGGAGACAGAGGTTGAACAAGGACTGATGTCAAAGCCATCCCTGACACCCCAAGCACCAGAGTGCTGCTTGTATCCAGCCAAGCAGGGACTCGGGATGGAGGAGAGCTTTCTGTGGTGTCCCTCTGTGCCCACAGTCAGCTCCATGTCACTGAGCACGTTAATTAGAGACATTTTATACCACAAGTGCACACGGCTCCCAAGGGTCTGTCTCTGTCTGCTTGATTATTAACAAAAGCTAGCAGCAAGCAGAGAGAGCGCGTTTGGTGACAGCTTCGTAGCTGACACCTTTCTCCCAAAAACAAATGCTCAGAGGTACCAAACTTGCTTCAGTAGACAAACTGATGAAATTAGAACATCAGAGAATGCAGATTAGAAGTTAGTGAGAGCTGGTAAAAACAGGGACTACAGAAATTCATAGATTTTTCTTAAACGGGTATTGATTCTAGCCCTTGTCCTTGTTTTGGCTGCAGCCTGGGATCTGAGAACAGCAAATTCACCTGTGCTGTTTTTTTCCCATGGAAAAGCTAACTTGTGTGTGCACAGAGACAGGATTTAGGTGTTAGCAGTGTTCTGTGCTTAGGTCAAGATTTGACCTGCCTGCTGTTAGGGATGCACTGAAACTGCCTGGCTTGGCAGCAGGGAAGGTCAAGCATGCCTCTGGGAATCAGCCCATCCCTATTGAGAACCAAGCAGCTCTCTCATGTGGAGACTGCTCTGTTAAAGAGCGTCGGTTGGAGTGCCTGAATTGGGGCTGGATGTTGGAGACATGGCTGCATGCAAACTGTAATGTGTGAGTGTCTCTGGCATGGGGAGAAGCTGAGCACCAAGGGAGCATGAGCTGCCCTGCAAGACAAGTCTTAGTGGTTAGTTACTTGTGGTAAGTGGTTAGTTACTTGTGGTTAGTGGTAGTTTCCCTTACTGGAAAGGTTTCTCTTGGCCTTATCCCATTCTACCAGGAGTGCACAAAGCCCCTTTCTGTAGAGCCCTGGGCCCAGGGAAGGGTTGGGAGTGTGGGGAGGAAGAGTGTGCTGTGCTGGTCCTGGGTGGGAAACCAGGAGCTGAGTGTGGGAGTGGAGCACATGCCATAAACGTGCACATTGGTTATTGAGAGGCAGTGACTTCCAGGTGGAGTAAAACCAATTTATCAGATCAGCATTTCAGGTGCCTGAGTATATTAGCAGTGGAACAAACAGAAAACCGTTTTGTTTTTGTCTAATGACTTCATTTTCCCTTTTCAGAAGAACCTGACGGAACTGAAATCCTTTGGGTCACCACCTCCGGCTGTCAGCAATGTCACCGCTGCTGTGATGGTGCTGATGGCCCCGGGAGGGAAGATTCCCAAGGACAGGAGCTGGAAGGCAGCGAGAGCCACCATGGCCAGGGTGGATGCGTTCCTGGACTCCTTGATCAAGTTCGACAAGGAGAACATCCACGAGAACTGCCTCAAAGCCCTCCAGCCTTATTTAGAGGATCCCAAGTTTAAACCCGAATTCGTAACCACCAAGTCCTACGCGGCAGCCGGCCTCTGCTCGTGGGTGGTGAATATCGTGCGCTTCCACGAGGCCTACTGCGACGTGGAGCCCAAGCGGCAGGCCCTGAGCAGAGCCAACGCTGAGCTGGCGGCCGCACAGGACAAGCTGGCCAGCATCAAGGCCAAAATTGCAGTGAGTGTGGAAGGGCGCAGCAAGCCGTGGCATGGGCTCGCCTGTGAGGGGGACCCATCGTGCAAGTCACTGCTTTGGGGAGAAATCCTCTGCTTTGGGGAAAGCTGCTTCTCCGCCCTCATGTATTTTTAAACGGGTGGATCTGAGGGTTGAGCAGGTTGTAGGGCTTTTATCTCCCTTTCATTGCTGCTTTTTACATTTCATCCCCAGGCTCCACTCCTGTGTGTGCCTTAATAGGATGGCTAGTTATCAATTCTTATTATACCTAACTTTTAAGATGCGATTTGCCTCTACTCAGCGAGTTCTCAGAAAACTCGTTAATTCAGAGCAGGGAGAGGTCTGCCCTGCTGTGCAGGGGCAGGGAGCAGGGCTGGCAGCTGAGCCTGGTGATGCTCTGCAGGATGAAGGCTCCTCCAGCAGAGTCTGCTAATTTGTCCCAGCACGGCTCCCTGCCAGCATGTCTTCACATCATCCTCAGCTTAAGAACAGAAAGGCATCACTGGATAGGTGAAATCACTGTCTGATTGTAAGTGGGTTCTACAGAAAGCAGCCGCTCCAAAAACCTGTTTTTGTACCCAGATCCCTGTCCAAAGCCTGCTGGTAGCAACGTGTGGAAGCAGGCACGGGGGCACCCTGCAGAGCCTGCCTTTCCAAGGTGCAGTGGATCAGGGATCCCTCTTGGTGATGGGTGGGTCCTCCAGGGCTCTGCATTTGTACTGACAGCACAGTTCACACGGAATCCCCTTTCAAAACCAAAGTGTGTTGTCAGCAGGGCTGCCAAATTTCTTTCCATAAATTATGTCAGCTTGGGATGTGCCCCTGGGGCAGCACGATGTCACTACACCTCTACACCTCTTCCCCAGTGCATCTCCATGATAAGCAGTATCCAACTCTCTTGCTGCCTCTTAGGGCTGCTTATTCTTGAAGTGTTTGCTGCACTTTTAATTAAAAGTATATTAGAAAAATTCTACAGAGCACTCCAGTAGCCTCCTCCTGCTGCAGATATGACATGTACAGCACCCGCTCAGAGATGGGTTTTTAGAGGTCTCCTTTTCCCATCTCAGATGTGAAATACGGTGTTAGGGAACTGTTTGCTTTCCATTATTCTGTCTGTTCCCAATGCCTTAATGCCTAGCTATTATTACTACTTTATTGTTTTTGAAGGGGCAGTATTATGGTGAGGAGGATGGCTCTCTCTGGGGTTTTGTGGTCCTTTGCTGACACACACGTTACTGTTCCTGCGGTGTGCCTGGTGGGGCACCTAGATGCTCTTTAACAGATCATGCATCTGTAATAGGGTTTTATGTATATGTGAATATATATATATGCACATACATTTATATGCACACAGAGATATAAACTTTTTGTGTTATTATTTCCAAGGCAGTTTGAGAAAAGACCACTTTGTGTTTTCCAAGATACTGGAGAGCTACAGATATCCCTAAAATAATCCTTTTTCATTTTCGAGTTTGTTTCTAGTGCATAGCTCAAGCAGTGTTCAGGTGATTTACAGGCAGTTAGCCTTAAGCATTTGGCACTGGGTGCAGATAAAATCAATTATTACTTCTGCTTCTCTTATCAGAACCGAAAGGCTCCCAGTCCTTGTGGGAGCTGTTGACTTGTTTGAGACTGAAGTGTAAGCAGTGCTGTCCAAGCCAAGGGCCCTACTTGAGTAGCACGGGGGTATTTCAGATGGTTTGGGCTCTTTGTGCCCAATCCCAGCCCTGAAGTGCTTTGCAGCCCACCCAAACATGTGCTGGTCCCAGTTAACACATGCAGGACACGCGGTGCAGCAGATGCAGCTTGGAGGTGGCTCCAGCATACCTCCAGCTCTTTGAGGAGCCCCATGGGGTTTTGAGCAGTAACTTGAGGCCAGCAGAGCCTTGGTCTGCAACCAAAGTGGCTACAGCATTGAGAACCAGAGAATTCTCTTTTCTAAGCTGCCTTACTTGTTTCTCACCTGTAGTGTTGGCCGTCAGCACTCGTTGGCCTATCTTTCCCAGTTCACATTCACACCAGGGCAGAGCCTGCAGATAAATGCCTTTTTGTGTTGTCTCTGCCCTGTGCAGATGACACAGCAGTGGGTAGCAGTGGGTGAAGCTGCAGAGCTCAGCACTGCTCTGTGCTTCATCCCAGGTGCTGGCCAGGCTGTGTGCCATGAGGTGAAGAGTGGCTCTCCTTGCCTGCAGGCTGCAGAAGGAGTTTCCTTAAGACTCTGCTGTTGTTTTTCCCTGTCTTTCCTATGCAGCGCCTCAATGAGAACCTGGGAAAGCTGACAGCCAAGTTTGAGAAGGCCACTTCTGACAAACTCAAGTGTCAGCAAGAAGCTGAAGCTACAGCATGTACCATCACTCTTGCAAACTGGCTGGTGAGTGGCAGCAGATGGGGGTTGGCAGCGGCATCAATGGGAGATGTCAGGTGCTGCTGAGATGCTGGCCGTGTGCACAGTACTTCACAGCCTCTAATCTTTATGGAATGCATTACATTTCCTGCGCTGCAGCAAGTTTTTAGTAATGGAAAGGAATTTGCATTGGCTGTTTTCATAGATTGGGTAGGCAGTGTGTGTGCTTAAAGAGACGCTGTGCTCTCCTCACTGTTTTCGAGTCCTTTTTGTGATTTAATTGTATGATCAAGTACTGATGGGTCCAAAACTGTTCAGCGCAGAGATATATGGTAAAAAGAAAAGTGGGAATATATGAGAAGCTTTGCAGGTTTTGAAGTGACAAAAAGCTAATGGTGAAGAGCTCTGAAAAGGCAGTGAATGTCCCCATTATCAGTCCATCAGGGTGCATCACTGGCTGCTGTATCTTCACTACATACAGCCTCTGGTCCTGTGCTGGGAGATGCCCTTGTCACTGCTTCACAGATACAAGATAACGGCTTCTGTTCCTACTGTGCTGCTGGAGCCCCAGCTTCGTGCAGCACTGCAGGTGCCCCTCATGCTTTGCATTTTGGGTTCTGTGCTGGCTGTGTGGTGCAAGGAAATGGGGCTTCGGGAGGTGGTCCCACAAGCAGAGGGGCTGGAGCTGCAGTGCCAGAGGTGGTTGAGGTCCATGAAATGGACCTGTCCTGACTACCCAGCCCTTGTGAGGGTACTGAAGGAGAGGATGCTCCCTGCCCGGAGCAGGGGAGACACTGCCTTCAAACCACTCTCCTGAGAGAGTCTGGGCCCATGTCCCCAGGAGAGCATCCCGCCTGGTGTGCGTGCGTTCAGGGCTGGAAGTTGCTCTCAGTCTCTCTTGTAGGAGCAGCTGCTGCTGGTGAGGCCATTGGCAACATGGAATACAAAAAATATTCCTCTGCTGGATGCAGATATCTCTGCTTGTTTTACCAGCCTGTGGCTGTGCTGGTCAGTAGTTTGTTATAAAGTGGTCCTCTCACTGCAGTGAGGAAGAGAAATAGAGCCAAATGGTTTAAGCAATGCACTGTGCTGGATTCTGTTTCCTGCTCTCACACCTTCTTAGGTGACCTTCAGCAAATTGCCCTAGCCTGGATTTCAGGTGGTTTTTCACGGGCATTTGAATGCTCTCAGAAGACTGCACAACTCCTCCACGTGCACAGTGTGGTAGTGGTAAACTTTAAAAACAAAGAGCAAACAAACAAAACATGCTTTGTTCTTTAATCTGCATGTGCCTCCATGGGAAGCGGGCACACAGCGCTGCTGTGGCACAGGCACTGCTTTGCAGTCAGGGCTGTGATGTGCTCAGATAGAGGGGTCAAAGACAAACAGCAGATAAGTCCCTTCCTGTGTTGATGGAGATCTCTTTCATGTGGCCACAGAAGGAGTTTAATGCTTTCATGTTCTTCAGGTTAAATCTCGCTGAATGCTTCCAAAACCTTTAATTAAAACAGGAAAGTGGCTCTTTTTGTTCGAAAGAGCTGCTTCTATTTCTGGAGGGATTTTGCAGGATAAGTATTTCTATGTGTCTTTCCACAGCCTGTTAAACGAAATCCTGTTTAATGTGATGTGGAGATGGATCGTGGCTCTGAGTCATGTAGGAGTCAGTAAATACACGGTAGAAGAAGAAAATGTTTTGAGAAAGAGAAACAGAAATGGTGGTTTTGGTTCTTTTCACAGAAATATATATGCACTTGTGCATTTGTTTTACACTGAATGTGGCTTAATTTCACCTCCATTAGTAGCACTGTAACAAACAGAGCCTGATTTCTTATGGGTGCATGCTTAGCATGTGAATTTGGGGCTTAAAACACAAGGTTTTCATTGAGGTACAACTGCAGTATGGTGGTGAGGGAAAACTGAGCTGCTTTTTGAGGGTCTAGCTATGTTTGCTAAGTTGTCCTTGAATAACAGAATGAGCAAGTACTTTAACGAGATGTATTGTCACTTGAGATATGTGTTGCTACATGATTGTTAAGGTTTAGTTATTTCCTCTAAAAGAAAGTGTCCTGCTCTGAAATCAAGATGAGACATTGGAATACATTTCAGAAAACTTTCCTTTGTTGAAGTTGAGGTTTCTGCATTGATGTCTGCCTGTCCCTGGTCTGCTAGTGCTGGGTTTGTGTCGTGGGCTTTGTAGTCTCAGAGAAGTAACAGCTGTAGGAATATATTTGCATTCGAGCACATTCATTAGCTCACTAATTAGCTAGGACTCCTCACAGGCTCATGGGCAGCACCTACATATAAGCAGAGCTTGGTCAAGTGGTTTGCTGGTGCTGGACTCCATCCTTTGTTGGGAAGTAACTCAACACGGTTCCCCTTTGTTTGGGTACATGGCTGATGGTTCATTTTGTGTAACAATTCAATTGCTTTCTCTTCAAAGTCTCTCTGCTTCTTTCCTCTCCAAGTGCTCTGGTGGCTGATTTTGGAAAGAGGCCTCTTACTGTCAGACCTTTGCAAAAAGCACAGTTGCAGACTTGGAAATCTTGAAGCTGTTACAGCAATTTGAAGGTGCTCATGGATAAAACCTGTTCCCTTTTTGGTGTTGTGTGAACAAACAAAAGCACTGTGTGGTCTCGTCTGCTTCCCAGGTGGGAACGTGGGTCCTTCCTGTGGTTCCATCAGGCTCTTACTTACAAAAGGGAAATGTTTTGGTGATGGGATTTTGCATCTTTCCTTGGAGCTCATCATAGAGAAGCAAACAAAATACTAACAAGAAAAACGAGGATGCTTTAGCATGTGTGTGTGCATCATGGTAGAAGAAGGTGTTGCTATTTTGGGGCAGATAAAGGACACTGCTGGGCTTCAGGCTTTCTGCTTTTAATTGTGATCATTATTTTTCAGCCCTGCCAGTGCCAGCCTACGTTCCTAAGCCATTTTCATTTAGATTGAATTTGGACTTCTTCTCAAGTGCAGTACATTGCCGTGGCAGGGACCACAATCTGTCACATCTTCCTGTGCCTGCAGAGGTGATGCCCAGGGAAAAAGACTTGGAAAGCAGTGTTGCTTCGCTTTTGGGAGTGTGGAGACCTTCTTCCAACTGCATGTGTAACTGAGATGAGCTGTACTTCATTTTCTCCATACTCTGCTAATGGCATCATTCCCGGCCTGTGCCAGGGTGTGCTGTCCCTCCCGCAGCATCAGGCTGAAAACCACTTTTCCTTTCCTCATTAGGGAAAGGAGAGCCAGGCAGAAGCAGATCTCTATTCCTGCCTCTAGCATCATATGAAACTGGAGCATCGTGTGAGCGGTGCAGTCTTTGCTGTGCTGAGGAAGATGATGCCCAGGAGAAGGTAGCAAAGCAAATCTGTAGCTGCACATGTCAGCCTCGCTGTGCTGGTTGAATATTTCAGTATGACAGTCACAAACGCTGAGAACAGATAGGAGACTGAGTCTCAGGGAGGCCAGTGTCAACCCTGGGCTTTTGTAAAGCAAAAGAGGATGGGCCGGGACTGTTTGCATTATGGCTTTGCCAGGGGATGAATGCATACACACACATACAAACCCTGTGGAGACTCTCCTGCTGCTCCAAAGAGTGCACAGTCTAGAAAAAAGTGCAACAGCAAACAAGGGAATTAAAACAGGTACCTGTCCCATTCAGTGTCAGATGCTGTAGTGTCTATAAATGCAAAGATTTGGAAAGAGCTTTGAGTCATGCTCTCCTAATGCTGCAGATAAAGCTCATAAATGATCTTCCCGCCACTCCCTCCATCTGAGCTCTAATCCAATGCAACTGAGCCAGAAAAGCTGGAAGGACTTCACAGCCCCCACGGTGGTGTGTGAGCCCCCAAGGCAGTGCATCCTGCAGAGGCTCCCTGGGTCCCTCCAAGCAGCAGGTGCCTGCTGGTGAGCGGCTGCAGCTGCGAGCAGAGGTCAGCAAGGGAGCGCTGAGCACAGCTGTCAGTGCAGGAGAGCAGGTCATGTCAGAGCCAATGCCACTAACTGTTTTTAAAGACCTGTAGAAAGCACAGCTTGCTACTGCAGCTGTCAAAAATGGATGTGTTTCGCAGTGCATGCAAGGAATTTGGATCCCAGGTTACTGTTAGGCAATGCATACCTTCTTCTCTCTCATTTCTGGCTTTGATCTTGGAATAGATCCTGACAGCTCTTGCTGATGTGTGTTTCATTTGACATCCACAATGTGTCATCTATGTGACTGGGCAAGAATTAGCCTCCTAGACTTGAAACAAATGTATTTGAGATAGTATGAAGAAGAAACCTAAGTATATATGGGCAGTGGTTGCTTTGGATTGAAAAACGTACCAAGTGGATGAAGACAAGACATACTTTATGGTGCCCTGATTTTAGTTTGGCATCTCATGGACTATAGGTGATGTAGGGAAGATGATCCAAGGAGCCAGGGAATGTCTAGAGGTCTGTGGAGCAGAAAAGGGGGGGTGGCTCATCATAAGGTTTGTAAGTGAAGATGTGCTAACATGACAGATGAGATTTAGTGATGACAAATGCAAAATAATGCAGCCAGGGAAAATGAACCCTAATCATGCATTTACATTGATAGGTCTTAATTGCACTGTTGTCACTCACATAAGAGCTCTTGTGGAGAGTTCTCAGAAACAGCAGCCTAGCACATGTCTGGAGGCAGCAAGGCGAACTGAGTGTTAGGAATTGGTAGGAACAATTGGGAAACGAAAGCTAAATAATGATTCTGTCAATCCAAATCTATGGCGTGCCTCCATCTTGCATGCTGAACACAAGCAGGCTGGCCTGTCAAAAGGCTGCAGGTAACCAAGAGAGGGTACAGGGGAGTATGTAGTGTTGTCATTTCCATATACAAAACGGTTAGGGAGGAAATGATGAGGACTCTTCATTTTGGAAAAGAGAGGGTGTAGGGATGGATGTGACAGAAGCCAATAAAATTGTGAACGATATTGAGAAGATGAATGGGGAATGATTGTTCACTATCCCTCATTACCAAAGAGCTACAGGTGATCAAATGAGATGAAAAGAATCCAAATGACTTCTAGGATCTGATGTAGAGGACACCTGAGGTTTCTTAAAGATATTAAAATTTACAAGACTTAATGAAGGCAACCAGGACAGAATTGGGTAAAAAATTGCCTCAGGAAAATAATTAGGAGTAGGTAGAGAGTCTACAAGTTTTGGAAGATCAGATGATAAAGAATTCTTCTTAGAGGTGCAGAACCAAAGGAGCAGTATGGGAACTTACCTTGAGGAGACTGGAGGAAGGACCTGAGGGTACTTCATCTATTAAAACATGGCTGCAGGTGGTAACACAATAAGGTTGAGAAAACAATTGAAACTGTTTGTTGAGGCCTTGGCCTGCAAGTGCTGTAGTCCCAAGAAGGACTACTGTGATCCTCAATGTATCTGGAGCAGACTTTCTTTCAAGGCTTAGGGAGTAGGAGGAGAGCTGAGATGGTCAAAGGCACTGTGGAAAGCCTGGTCTTTGTGAGCAGGATGGTGGTTCATGCTGATGAAAGAGGAGCTCAGCTGGAACAGGTTTAGGGGTAGCTCTCAAGTATAATAATGGGTCAAAGAAAATGGTCAGCCTCCTTCTGCTCCTGGTGGGATATCAAACTGCCTGAGAGGCGGTTTTCCTGGGTTTCTTAAAGATTTGTCAAGGTAGGAAGACCACCAGAGGTATTTCTGCTGATTTCTTTTGGTTCTTGTTGTTGGTCAGATTACTCATAAACAGTCTGAAAAAGATGATCTCTAAGCAGGTAGCCCAGATTGTCTAAAACATGAGTGCAGTAGTGATGAGAACTATGAAGAAGTGTAAAAATGATACCCAGTGATGGAGATGTGGAATGCAGGGAACATAAAGTAATGCTGAGCTAGTTATTGTCTTTCAGGAATTAAACGATGGAGCTTAGAGTTCTGTGAGTGTGTGTGAGCTCTGTGCTCCCATGGGGGAAAGAAATAACACCCAAAACCTGAGCTGAAATTGAATGTTAGCAATTATTAGGAAGAGAACAAAACAGAAAAAAAAAAAATCACAATCTTAACTATATAAATCCATTCCAAATAAATCCTGAGCGTGCAGCTATACCTGCAGCCCCTCTGCTGCACCTCAAAGGATGAAGTGGAATTGGAAATGGTGCAGGGAAAGTAACAACAAAAAGAAACTGGAGGATAAAGATTACATCATTCGGTAAAGATAAAGATTGCAAGGACAATCAAAAGGCTTCTGTTTGAGGAATTATTGAATAGACTTAAAGCTCTTCAACCTCAAAAGCAGACAGCAGAGGGGATATCAAGGGCTTGAAATCATGAGTGGTACGGAGAAGGTGAAGCAGGCGTGATTGTTCGGTGTTTTTCCACTGTGAGAGCAGATTTTAGCAGTTGAAAAGGTCAGGCAGCGCATAAAAGGATGTACTTTTTTTTACAGAAAGCATAGCTGAACTGTGGTTCTCTGAGCTCCGAGATGCTGCAGGTGCCAAAAGGTTGGTTGGCAGCCATGACACCTTAGTAATGAAGGAAAAAGTCATCAGTGGCTATTAAGACAAAGATAGAAGCTCTGTTTCAAAATGTTCTCATTCCTCCATTTGTGAGAAGCTGGGAAATGATGTCAGGAGCTCTTACCTGGTGGTCGTTTGTAGAGTCTTGCAGAGTCACCTGCTCGGGGCTGCTGTCAGCAGACGGGGTGCTGGAGGAGCTGAGTCCAATCCAGCTGCATCTCTTCCTCCCATTGTGTATTTTGGAGAGGAATGAGAGGAACTTGTCTGGCTTAGCCAAGCTGAGCACATCCCCTAGAAAATCCTGCTGTCTGATAGAGCAGCACATGATAAACATGAAGGTAGAAGGAGATCTTGTCCTTGGGGAAGATGGCTTATCCATTGGATGCTCGTGAAAACTGTTTCCTGGACTGGACCTTGCAGGAAAGGAAGACGTAGACCCAAGGGCATGGGGATGAAGGTGAAATGCCACCTGCCGTGGTCATGAGTTGTGTGGAATAGCTGAGGGTTGTGGCTGTTGGAGGAGAGTCTACAAGTGAGAGGGAGTGTAATGAGGTGTGAATCTGTGACATCGAGGCAATTAACAGGTGATGGGCTGCCAGATGAATCCTTATGTGCATTCCTGCTGGGAATGGAGGAGGATCAATCTGCTGGGTGGTGGATCTTCCCCTTATGAATTTAGAACAGATCTGGACCAGCGACTGGGACTCAAGTGCAGAACCAGACTTTTTCACAGAACAGAAAGAGTTTAGCAAAGTAACTGCTGGGTATTTCCTATCCTGGTTTTAAACTTTGGGAAATGACACTTGAGGCCAGGGTCGATGTATGGACATGGTCAAATCCTTAGGCATTGCTTAAAGAGCCATTGTAACAGTGAATGTAATTTGGGAAATTGCAGGTTGGAGGGCTTGCTTCTGAGAACGTGAGATGGGCCGAAGCTGTGAAGGACTTCAAACGGCAACAGAGCACTCTGTGTGGAGATGTGCTGCTGGTTACGGCGTTTGTCTCCTACCTGGGGTACTTCACCAGGAAATACCGACAAGACCTCATGGATAGAATCTGGAAGCCGTATTTGCAGCAGTTAGAAGTAAGCCCTGCTTTCTCTGAAAAGCAGTTGTCACTGGGCATAACATGGCCGTGAATTGTTGTCCATGGGGGATCCTCCAAGTAAGTAGCACCCCTGTGGCCTCACCAAGTTGCACTGAGGATCAAGTCATAGCCATGCTTGTTTCCTCTTTGGGGAAGACACTGTGGTCTCCTTGCACCATGCAGGTGGTCCCATTGCCCTATGGACAGTGGAGAAGCTCCAGAGCAGCATCCCAAACATGGAGACCAGTGTCAGTTTGTGCAGGAGTCAGGGACGGCCTACAGAGGAGATAGTATGGAAAAGAGGCTGCTTGGAAGAGGCAGAGCTCACTGCCAGTGCTTTGGTAGGCTTGGAGAGACTCCAGATGGTACCTCATGTAAGACATGAGCTCTGTTCACACTGGCCATGCCTCTCAGCTCCTGAGTTTCACCCGTGTCTTGGTGAGCAAATGGAAACCATTGTGCTTCAGACTTGGTAATATTTCACTGATTTCCTACTGTGTACTTAATACATCAATAAATTAACATGTGCTCAGTCTCCTGCAAGACTGAGCTTTTGCACATCATTACCTAACTGGATGTTACAAAGCCTGGTGAAATGCCAAGAGGCTTTTATGTAAGGTCACAACTTGCAGTGGTGCCCAAATCAAAAGCTGAGAAAATGACCTTAGGATGAGAGAGAAAATCATTCTGTGTTCCTTAATACTAAACCAAAAACTTGGTTAAGAAAGGAAATGTTCCAAAAAGGGCCTGACTTGGTGCTTAGAGATTTCACATAAGTTACCTCTATTTCCATTTGAAAATTAACGACCCTTTCTGTGCAGATAACTGGCACAGATAACTTTCTAGTTGTCGCACTCAGAAGTGGCCTCCCATGTCAGAGAAGTGTTTCTGGAACTGCAGATGCCGTTTTGCAGCACAACAGCAGGCTGATGAGGGTGTTAATTATATTCTTCTAAGCTGTCATCTCAGAGCGCTCATACACAGCAGTGTGGTCTGATCCTGGCTGGGTGGGCTGCGGCTTTTCAGGGCTCTCAGCACTCTGCGGGCAAAAATCTTTGGGATCCATGCATAATTTATGTTCATTCACAACAGGAGTGGAAAGCACTTAATATTAGATCAAAACTACCCAGTAGAATGGTAAAACGTTGATAAACAAAACTTCTCAGTTTTTAATTAAGCTAAATTTGCTTGAATTGTTTCTCTCGCCCATCCCTGTGTATGTTACAAGCCATGCTCACTGCTGACAGGTTTCTCCTTTACCCCAGGTGCCGATCCCTGTAACTCCATCCCTAGACCCTCTGACCATGCTGACGGATGATGCTGATATTGCAGCTTGGCAGAATGAGGGGCTGCCAGCCGATCGGATGTCCACTGAAAATGCCACCATTCTGACCAACTGCGAGCGTTGGCCCCTCCTGGTGGATCCCCAGCTGCAGGGAATCAAATGGATCAAAGCAAAGTATGGCGAAGACCTGCGGGTGATCCGAATTGGGCAGAAGGGGTAAGCATCAGCTGTGTCACATAACTGTACCTTTCCATGGCCACCTGCTCCTTGTACTTGATGAGCAGTGTATGTTTATCTGCAGCCACCCGAGCCCATTACACTGAAGGGAAACCCTCAAAAGTATTTGTGCAGAACCTGCTTATTCATTACCAAAATGATAGAGATTCCTCATTAGATTGAGGGTCTGCTTAGTGCTTGGTCAAGTTACCATAGAAACTCCTCAGAAATGGAGATTGAAAAGAGCCATGTGCTGGAGGCTGTGTGATGCACAGGACTATGGCATCCTCCCTCAGGCTCGTGTCATGTTGGGCCCTGACTCAGTTTCACCCAGACAGTGAGTGAAGCTTCCTACAGTTTGGAAGAAGGCAAAGGTGAAGTTGGTGTGCGGTCACCACCCAGATGGGCCAACTGTTCAGTGTTGGGGCCAGCTGGGATGTTCTCATCACAGCAGCCCTGCTTTCTTCTGGCCACATCTTTTGTGGGAAAGCGTTTTCACTTCTGGCTCTTGTCTCTGGTCAGGTCACCATTTCCTGCTATGTCAACTTGTACCCACTAGTGAGGACGCCCAGCTGGGAAGGAATAGAGCAAGAGTCAGATCCCTGCGTGGATGCGAACTCTGGGATTTTTGGCTTTTTATACATTATTTTGCACTGGCATTAGCTGAGAGTGACCCGAGAGCTCAGTGCTTGTTTGGAGGTATTTGGCTTTGCCTATAACTGGAGCACTGATCT
Source organism: Gallus gallus (assembly GCF_016699485.2). NCBI lineage: Eukaryota > Metazoa > Chordata > Aves > Galliformes > Phasianidae > Gallus > Gallus gallus. The sequence goes on from NC_052549.1 coordinate 1,782,721, forward strand.
GCCTCTGCTTTTATCATAGAAAATAACAAGAATTTATTAGATTTGCTCTCATGTGGGCTGAGAAGACATTTGGAAACAGCGGTATTTTTCATTAGAACAAATTTCTGTTTCCTGGCCAACCAGGTCACTATACCTTGCAGTTATTCAGTGGGGAAAAGTAAGGGATGCAGGAGAAGGCACGTGGATACAAAGCTCCAGGAGGAACAGACCCTGTAACATTCATACGCTGCCATTACAGGCACTTGTGCATCTCTTTTTCCCTCTCCTGACCACATATGCAGCTGGCAGGTACCCTGACAGGGGAGTCAGACATTGCAAAGGGGCTCAATTCACATGTGAGGAAGGAAGAATTAAATGGTAGTCACACTGTCCTAAACTTGTCCCTAACCCAAGGGCACAGCAAGGATGCAGCCTGCTCTTCTTCTTGCTTTTATGCAAGGTTAACTCCACCAGTGGCTTCTAGGGGAAAACAAACTACTTGCAAAAAAAGAAAAACCCACAATCTGACCCATCTTTTCTTGGGAAAGAAGATGCAGCTGTTACTGCTTGTCCTCTCTCCCTCCTGGACGGTGTCACTTTCAGCACCACATGCTGACACCATCGTACCCCTCTTCTTCTCTGCCATTTCCTGACATGTGCACGTAGTGCGTCACAGCTGGACCATCCCTCTGTCCCCTGGTGGCCTCCTTGCAGTGATGCATTGCAGCCAACCCCAGCCTTGCTATACTGGGTGCTAATGCTGTCTCCACAGGTATCTGGATACAATGGAACAAGCCCTGGCTGCAGGAGAACTGGTTCTGATTGAAAACCTGGAGGAGTCCGTGGATCCAGTTCTGGGGCCATTACTGGGGAGAGAAACAATCAAGAAAGGAAGGTGAGATTTGGGAAGGCTCAGTGGCCTGTGGGCTTCCATTTCTACCCTTTTCCTGGTGAGTGTGCTTTATGTTGCCATGCTCTCCTTTCCTGACCTCACATACTGTGCTTGTCTGTGGCAGCACTAACATCTTCCCTTCAAGAGCGTTTAAATCAGGCAATCACAGCTCATTCACTCATAGGATGAAATAAATCTGGATTTTTCATTTAGCTGGACAGCGCCATTCAAAGCTCATGTGAAAGTGAGACCTGCGATCCTCCTCTGGGTGGGTGACCTTGGTGTCCGTGATTGGTTATCCTGATGCTGGATTATGACCAAAATAGCTATGGCTGTTATGAAGAAAAGGTAACCTTGGATTTTAGCAGACACCGTGCATCCTTTGTGATTACAGCTGCAGATGTATACATTAGGAATATATATGTGTTTCTAATGAGGGAAGGTTCTTTGCACTGCCTACCTCCTCAGCACCTTACACTGCAGCAGGAAACGACAGAAAATTGGCTGGGCTCTGGATCTCATCTTCCTTCAGTTCTTTGAGGACTGTTTTTTTACTTAACCATGGGCTTTGAGTTTTCCAGCACCTCTGTCAGTCCCAGTCCTTTGTGGCTGAACCCACAGATGGCTGCTGGTGGTTCCAGGGCAGGAAGTGGAGGGTCTGCTGGGTGCTGCCAGGAGCTGCTTGTGCTGGGTTGTGCTGCCACTGTTTCCCAGCCATAAAAGCAGCAGAGGTAGACAAGAACTTGAGACCTAGGGGACTGATGTTTGACTGGAGAGTGTATTCAAATTCCTGTGGTGACACCACTGCTTCCACTAAAGCCCAGCTGCATCCCTGGAAGTATCACTGTCCCCCCCACCACCATGCATTTCCTGTTCCCCTTTTCCTCTGGTTTCTGTGGGTGTTATTAGATCTAGGTTCAGAACACCCATTCTCTGGAGTTCAGCCTCCCAGCTCTGTGAATTTTGTACTGGATGGAACAGGAGATAGCTGAGCTCTCCCAAGCGGAGCTTCCTCCCAAGGTTGGTACTGAGCTGCTCCCTGTACCCAGCCTTGCTGCTCAGTGCCACCAGAGGCAGCCGGGTTTGAGCAGCACACCAGGCAGTTGTGGCTGTAGCTAATTAAAATCTCTGTGATGTGAGGCTTTTCCTGCATGTGCCAGCTTTGGGAAGAGTACATCTTCCATTAAAAGCATGGAAGGTTCCTGGTTCCGACTGCCCATCCCAATGCTGGAAACTGTGAGCTTTCTCAGATGGACTCCAAAATTCGGGTGCAATGTTCTGGGGTTTTTACCTTAAATCAGAAGTGTTTCAAGTGTGTCCAATTTTAAATTATTTTTGCTCTAAAAGTGATTTCTGTGTGGAGGCTGCAAAGTCTGTTTCTGGCAAGGTTCCACTGGCTGATGCCACCATTTATCCCGGGGGGAATGTGCACCCATGCTCCTTTTGCTCCCATTTCAGGTACATTAAGATCGGGGACAAGGAGTGTGAGTTCAGCCCTGCCTTCCGCCTGATCCTGCACACAAAGCTGGCAAACCCTCACTTCCAGCCCGAGCTGCAGGCACAGTGCACCCTCATCAACTTCACCGTCACGCGGGACGGCCTCGAGGAGCAGCTGCTGGCGGCGGTGGTCAATGCGGAACGGCCCGACCTGGAGCAGCTCAAGGTGGGCAGGAAAAGATGAAAAATAATATCAATGGTTTAAGACAAATAGCATTTCATGTGTAAAGGCAGAGAGGTTGCTGAGTGCCTCATAAGATCAGGTTTCCCTCGTAGAATCATGGAGTCATTGGAGTTGGAAGGGACCCCTAAGGGTCATTTGATCCAGCTCCCTGCACTGAGCAGGGACACCCACAGCTCCATCACTGCTCAGAGCCCCTCCAGCCTGACCTCGGGTGTCTGCAGGGATGGGGCAGCACCACCTCTGGGCAACCTGTGCCACTGCCTGTAGTGTGAAAAACTTCAATCTACGTCTCCCTTCTTTTTGTTTGAAACCTTTCCCTTTGCCCTATCACAACAGACCCTACAAAAGTGTCTGTCCCCTTCTTTCTCACAGCCTGAAAGACCGCTCTCAGCCCTCCCCACAGCCTTCTCTTCTGCAGCCCCATCTCTCACAGCCTGTCTCAGATGATAAGTGTTGAGGGAGAAGTGTTTTTCTGCTACTTTTTGTTTTCTTGGTATTTTTGGGAGCACTTAAACTGCAATTTCAAGCCTTTTTCTCCAAAAATGTGGGTAGAAAACTCTTTTTCCTACTCCTCCTGTAAATGGAAGCAGGCTCACATTATGACATTTTTCTCCATCTTTCACTCTTACTTTGGAGGTAGGATTAATCTCACTTAATTTTAGGCGTTTGTGGTTCCCACTGTAAATGCTGAGGCTGATAACTAAGTGCTTCTGTTCTGGCTCTTATTCACGCTTGTTTGTAAATGGCCAAAATGTTTTCTCTCTTTTTGCATTTAAATAAATATTGCTTCTGTTTCAATATATCATTTTAAAGAAAAGCCTCGTTGCTAACGGCACACTTAGCGATGTAATGGATATGTATAATGCTGAATATTTACTGAGAGTCAGAATGAATTTAGTGCACACATTCGGTCAGGCCGGGCCACTTCTGTAATCATCTTTTCTTTAATGAGATTCTAAGCTACGTTATCCGTGCAGCCTTAACGACGCGTTTCATTTGAAACGGGCTCATGCACTAACGAGCCAAAAGATGGCATAAAGAATACGTAATAACCGCAATTAATGTGTGAGCTGTGGCTGTGCCGTGGGAGACAGACCATCCCTGCAGCCCGGGGACCGTGGGCAGCTCCTGCTGCTGCCGGGGGCTGTATGGGGTGACCCACAGCACAGAGAGGTTGCTGCACTGCTGGTAATGGCTGCTGTCACGAAGAGAGACTGATTCCACCTCATTGATCGGGCTGGGCAGGGCCTTATCCAGCCTTACCTTGAAGGTCTCCAGGGATGGGGCACCCACCGCATTTCTGAGCAGCATGTTTCAGTGTCTCACCACCCTCACTGAAAAAGACTTCTTCCTGGTATGCAACCTAAATCTCCCCTCTTTAAGTTTGAAACTGTTTCCCCTTGTTCTACCACGGCAGTCCCTGCTAAGGAATCTGTCCCCTTCTTTCCTGTAGCTCCCCTTTAGATACTGGCAACCACTCTCGGATCTCCCCAGACCCTCCTCTTTTCCAGGCTGAACAGCCCCTGCTCTCTCAGCCTGTCATTGTGGAGGAGGTGTTGTATCCCTGGGATCATTTTGTGGCCCTCCTCTGGACATGTTTCAACAGATCCATGTCCCTCCTGTACTGAGGACTCCACATCTGGATGCAGTGCTCCAGGTGAGGCCTCACAGTGCAGAGCAGTGGGGCAGAATCACCTCCCTTGCCCTGCTGGCCATGTTGCTTTGGATACAGCCCAGGATAGGGTTGGCTTTCTGGGCTGTGAGGGCACATTGCTGGCCCAGCTGCCATCCACCAGTACCCTCAAGTCCTTTTTGGCAGGTCTACACTCAATCCTTTCATCCCTCAGCTTGTTTTGGTAGTAGATGTTGCCTCAACCCAGGTGCAGACCCTGCATTTGGATTTGTTAAACCTCATGAAGTTCACCTGGGCCTGTCTGCAGATTGGTGTGGGATTTCCTGGTAAGAATATTTAAGCTTTCTTTTCCCCTCAGTATCCATTCTTCTACCTCTGTTTCATTCACTGACATTAAAAAGCTATTGTCTGAGAGCTGTGGGGAGCTCTCTGAGTACAGGTGTGTACTTCGGGGCTTCCCAAAGGAGAGGACCCTTCTCCACGTGTGCTCTGAGCAGTCACTGCTGTGCTCCAGGTCTTGTTCCGGACCACACAGGTTGCTAACAAGACCTGCACTGGGCCTGTAGCCCAGGTGAGCTGCAGGAACAAGACAGTAAGTGCTTCTAGCATCACCTGCTTCCTGAACCAGTGCTGTTACGTATCAGCTGTGAAATAGCAGATAATGAGCTGCACTGCAGGAATAAGAAATGATGACCTTGCTCCTGCTGAAAGCAGTAGCACGATAGAGCTGCAACAGATGCAGGCTTTTGTGGGAAATACAGCATTGTGTGCCCTTCTGAGGGTGCTTTTCAGACACTGCATGGTGATTACAAGCTATTGGAGCAAAAGTCACATGCAGCCTCATTAAGAGCAGCAGGCTTGGAGGCCATGGTCTGCAATAATAGCTTGCAAAATGTCATTTTTCAAGGCATGCTATGCTTGAATGACAGGAGCTTACAGAATTAACTGTGTTAGTTTAAGACGTGTTTTAAGACTTGTGGAATATTCACCACCTGTGTGTAAGGCCTAAGGAGCAGGGCTTTGAGAGCAGCCCTGCCCCAGGAATACCGGCAAATGGAATGCGTCGGTGTGCACTGCTGGATCCTCGGGTTGGCACTGACCCGAAACGAGTGTGTGCACAGCAAGTGTGTGAGATCTCAGCACAAATATTGAGAGATGACTTATTCAGGGGAGAGCTGGTTAATCTGCTGAAAAACCTTTGGTGATGGAGCAAATACTACTTGGCTCTGTCACTTAAATGCAGTGTGGGGATTTAAAACTCTGTATAACAGAGTAGTGTTTTACGTACACAGTCAGGCTAGTGATTAGCTCAGTTTTTGTAGGGAATAGCCACCAGGCTTGTATCTTCACAGCATCCAAATCAGATGCATGGCTGTGCCACAACATGTTTTCTGGTCTGATGCTCAGAGCAGGTGCTCAGACAGGGGAGGTTTAGGTTGGATATTAGGAGGAAGTTTTTCACCCAGAGGGTGGTGACGCACTGAACAGGTTGCCCAAGGAGACTGTGGATGCCCCATCCCTGGAGGCATTCAAGGCCAGGCTGGATGTGGCTCTGGGCAGCCTGGTCTGCTGGTTGGCGACCCTGCACGTAGCAGGGGGGTTGAAACTAGATGAGCATTGTGGTCCTTTTCAACCCAGGCCATTCTGTGATTCTGTGACTCTATGACAAAATGGTTCCCACTAGTCTCTGTCTGCTTGGCCACCTTATCGTTGTCTTTGCAAACCCTTTGCCATGGGGACTGTCCTGGTGTGAGCAGCTTCTAGCACTGCAGGCTGAGGGAGACCTTGGGTGCTGGGTACAAATGGGAGCAGCAATTGAGTGAGACTGAGTTTCCATTCCATTTTGAACCCAGGACGGGTGGTGCTCACCTCTGGACCCTAGTGAGTCTGCTGATGTTCTCCCCATCCATTTAGCCCCTTGGCTCCCACTGCTAGTAGAACTGGTGTTGGCCCTCAGTGGGAAAGGCAGAGGTTCTCAGGGGCGAGTAGTATCTATTGATACGTAGGCTTGCTATCCAGGCTGACTTAAGCTTCATAAATATTTTTAAGACAGAGATACAGGATGTGTGTTTGAGATTGGTGGATGGCAACCTAGCACACAGCAGGGGACTGGAACCAGGTGATCCTTAGGGTTCTTTCCAACCCAAACCATTATATGGTTCAGTGATTGAGACAGAGGCTGAAGGTCTTTTCCTCCTTTTCCATTTCCGGCAATTTAATGCTTTCAGAGTGGAAGGGCTGAGTTCTCCTGGTGCTTTCTGTGCTTCCTTCCCTGAATAGTGGCATGTTAGGTATGGAGGATTCCCAGAGCTCTGTTCATATACAGGAATCAAGCAGGAATAATCAATGCTGGGCTGTGGCAATGGTCACTTAGAAGTCCGTTCCCCTGTGAAGGTGGTTAATCCTGCATGTTTTGTGGCTAAGACTTTATTAATTGCTTATTTGCAGTCAGATCTCACGAAGCAACAGAATGGATTCAAAATCACCCTGAAAACATTAGAGGACAACTTGTTGTCTCGGCTGTCCTCGGCATCTGGGAACTTCCTGGGAGACACAGCATTGGTGGAGAACTTGGAGACTACTAAGCAGACAGCAGCAGAAATTGAAGAAAAGGTAAAATGACAGTGATAGCTCAGAGGAAATTGTGTGAGATGTGTTCTTTAAGGATTTGTGGGTGAAACACAGCTTCTTTGCAACGCTGGGCTCTTCTTCTGCTGAGTAGTGAATAGAAAGTGATATAAATTGTAGTGCTCTCCATTCTGGCCAGCTTCAAGCCGTTCAGTTCTTTGGAGCTTTTGTATGTTAAATGGCCTATTTAAGACCAAGGGAAAATGGCAGTGCCTGATGTAAAGATGATAAAATTTACGCACTGTATCAAGGCAGCTTTAAACTGCTCCAGCATAATTCTGAACACATCACACTTCCTCAATTAAGCTGCATTTTAGTACTGCCAGGGGACCGCAGTCTGTTGAGTTTGTGATCTCGAGTCAATCTGCAAGAACTTGGGTATTTTGTACCCTTCCATTCCTTGGGATGTAAATCAGCTGTTGGTGTTGTCACCTTGCTGGCCACATAGGGACAGTTAAATGCATGGTGGTTTTGCCTTGACACCAAGGAGACTCGAGAAATGCTTGTATCATGCCTGGATTGCAACAGGACCCCTGTCTGGCCATCCTCAGCTGCTGCCCCCCCAGCCCTCCCATCTTCACAGCCTGTGCTTGTCCTTCAGCCCGTGGGTATGTTACCTGTGCACTCAGGTCAGGATCAGACTGCCTCTCACTTTATGCCTCCACATTAAGAAATGAAATGATTTCTGCTAGCTGTCTGTGGGACATTACATGCATCCAGCTTCCTAGGGATGGTGTGCTCGTACTGCTCAGAGGGGATACTAAAGGAATGCTTTGATGCAGCAAGGTTGGCATCGCCCTATTGAATTAAGTGTTCTTGCAGTGCTTCTATTTCTGAACAAGTGGGGGTCGTACAGATGATCCCTGCCAACTCTGTGGCAGTGAGGATGAATTTCAGAGATTGCACCTGGTTTTGATGAGTTTGGTACCCACGTGGAAAGCTGCTTCGGGGCAATATTGTAAGTCTGCTTCTCAAGTCAACCCCTCCTCTATTCTTGGTTTGGCTACAGAAAAAACAGTCAAGATTTTCTTTCTGAGGACAACCCTCTCCATTGTATTTATGGAAAGCAACTGTCTCCCTCTCCTCCTCTGGATTTTACATTTCTAGGTTTGTTAAGCATTTTGAGGTAGGACAACTGAAAGTGAGTTGTCTGGACTATGCTGAAGGGCTCCCTGCATAGTCAGTGGAGGGATGTAGGTGCTCTCAGAGATGGGGTCAGGTTTTGGAGAAGTGTATTAGGTGTATTCATGTCCCATGCAGATGCTTGCTTCTGCAAGAGACTTGGAAGCTTTTTTGTGAAGGATTCTGAGATGTTACAGCCCTTGATTGCTTGCGAAGATGTGCCATGGACCCCAACATGTGTGTTGGCTGTGTACAGCACGGTAGGGCTCAGTCAGTGCCTCAGTGGGAAGGTTTGATGTGCTCTAGCAGCTTGGGTCCATACCCAGCAGTGTGCATCTTTCTGGGGGCTGTGCTGTGGTCTGCAGGGCTGTGCCACACATACTGATCCCATTTCTGCCATGTCCCCATTGGCTGGTTTGCTGAACCGCCTGGATCAGCGCTGCGACACTTCTGGCTGTACATAGCCTGAGCCTAATGTAATCCCCAGGAGGCTCGAGGATGTCGCTTTGTGCTGCTGAAGTGGAATAAAAGAATGAACAGGACTGAGATGTTAGTGGGATGATGTATCTGCCAAAAGGATTTTTGCTGCGTCCATCACAGCAGCTATGCTGACACCTGGCCAGGAAGGCAGGGAGGCATTAGGTGCTGGAGAGGAAAGGCAGCAAGTAGCCAAGAAAATAAGCAGTTCTTAGCTTTCGGAGAAGCTGTCTCATGAGCAGCACTGTCTGTGTTATTAATGATTTGCACAGGAGGGGGGCAATTAGCAGGAGAAACTCATTGATGACAAAAATAATTCCAGTTAGTGGAGAGCAGGAGCCCTAGTGAGAACTCTGGAGGGGGGACCTTGGGAAAACAGTCGATTGGATGTGAGGATGAATGCAGTTAGTGAAGGATATGCCAGAGGACGGAGCTGCTGGGAGTGAAGGCTCGAGCCTGGTGCACTGTGGGTTGAGGGCAGGTTGGCCATCACTTGACCTGGTGTCTTTGTGGCAGGTAACTGCCTTCCCCCGAGCCGCAGCTTCACGGAGCTCACAGAGGTGTTTTTCACAGTGCCTTCGTTCTATGTTTTCCCTCCAGGTCCAGGAGTCCAAGGTGACTGAAGCCAAGATTAACGAGGCAAGGGAGCACTACAGGCCTGCCGCTGCGCGGGCCTCCCTGCTGTACTTTGCCATGAACGACCTCCGTGCCATCCATCCCATGTACCAGTTTTCTCTGAAGGTACTGTCCCTACTGTCCCTGTGAGTCCCATGGCAGCACCACAGGGCAGCTGAGCTCTTTCCTGCCCTTCCCAAACTTAAAAGTCATTTCCTTGAGCACACTGAGGTTGCCTGAGCTCCAAGACAAAAAGGTGATGTAACCCAATCCCTTCTGCTGCTTTGACTGGGTGGAAAACAAACAAACAAACAAACAAAGCCAACTTGTAGTTCATTTCTTTATAAGTCTCCTTTACCTATATTAATCTTAATGTGCGTTATGAGAGTAGTTAGTGCTCACTGGGAAAGATTAGTCTGATACACTCCTGCAAATGCTGAGCAGAGTGTGTTCGTTGCTGCCTGTGTTCATTGCTTGCCTCTCCCAAGAAGTGTGGGAGAACACTTCTTCAGCAGTGCCCATGAGAGGCAGCCATGAGCAGTCTGAGCATCGAAGGAAAGGCACATCTGTGCTGGAAACTGGGGGTGGGCTGGCATCTGCCCTCACTCTGTGTTGGCTGGTCATCACATCACAGCTGGTTAGATTGAGATCACATTAGATCGGTTTAATGAGCTTTTCTTTCTTTTGCTTGATTTCTGTTGAGGCAAATGAACTGACTCCTTGTAGAAAGCCGCAGTCTTTCTGCATTAACAGCCTTGATTACTGAACGTTCCAGAAGAGTATTTGCAAAGTAGAACTTCACAAGCCATTTGTTATCCCCTCCATATTCACAGCCTTCTTGGCCTGGCTGAGGAAGATGAGCAATGGATTTGAAAGAGATCATCTTGGGAAAGAGCCAACAAAGTACTTTTTTCTGTGTATTTTATATATGTATGCGATAAGATTTAGCACAGTGTTGGGAGTCACTTGCTTCCTCAGTTAATCTTTTCTTTGTATTTGCATTTAGTTCTGTATCCGTGATGTCACTGGGGTCATAATGTCTGTGCAGATATTTCATAAGTTAACGAGAATTGCTGCTGCCCTTAACAATTATCCAAGACCTTGATGTTGAAACAGTCCTGACTTCCCAAATGACACAGTATTAAAACATCAAATTGCTCTGTAAACACAGCCCTGTCCCACTGAGACCTCAGCTCCATGGCTTTATTGTTGTCCTTGGTACAAAAGGCAAATCGTGGCCATTTCTGCCCGTCCATGGCAAGAAGTGTCCCCTACAAGAGCCCTTAGCCTGGAAGTCTGTGGACATCTGACCCCTTGCAGTGTGGCTGCTGGCAGGCTGGAGACAGGCAGGCTCATGGTAACAGTATGGACTCCCCCACGGGGATGATGCTGGGAGAGAACCTCCTTCTTGTCCTGTGCTCTAAAATAAATGCAGGACAGACGTAGCCAAAGGGCTTGTACTGCAGTGGCCTGGCTGCTCTTCTGTCTCCTCTACACAGTCTCCCCTTCCCTGCTCAGCAAAGTGTTGCTCTATAGTATGTGGACATGGTGAGCAAGAAATGTTGTCCCAGCTTTGGAGAACATTCCTTCCTGCAGCTGTTTCCACTGGAACACCTGGAGAATGCTTCTAATATGACATTACGCTGCAGTGTAGCTCTCTCTGTTCCTGGCAGTGGGGCTGAGCTGTCCCATTTGCCATGTGGCAGCAGAGCATGGTGGGAAGCCAGGAGCTTTGGTGGGAGTGAGACTATGACCTCGTGTTCAGGTTTCTTGACTGGTTTTGAAATATTGGCTCCTTTATGGCAGACGTGAGTAGGCTGAGACTCCACTTGCTGCAGTGAATGAGCTAGATCTTTAGAGTGAAATATGAATTCATCGCTCACATCTTTGCTTCATGTTGAGGCATCACTTCATCATTTGTTTTCTGCTCCTCGGTGGGAAGTGGGGCTTCTCTCAAGCTGTCTCCTCAATCCTGGAAGCTCCTCAGGCGGGGACCTGTTTTCTGCATTCCCTCCATACTGCCCAAGGCTGTGAAAGTGTTGGTCCCTGCTCAGCCTCTAAGGACCTGCTGCAATGGAAAGGAGTTGCTGTGATGGTGTCTATAGTTCTGGCCAGCAGAGACTGGTATTTATTGAAGAGTTCCATTTTTATTGTTTTAATAAATGGAACACTTTTTTTTTTTGTTATTACAGGAGAGGCATTTTGGGAAATGGAGGGTTAAATGAGATGGCATTGTAGTCTAGTACTTCTTCCAAATGGTTTCTTACATTGCCAAGTGACCTGGAAAAAGTAATTGAGAAGAGAATACAATATTTTGAGCCAATCCACAAAGAAGCTTTTCTTTTTGTTATCTACAATCCTTATGCTGAAATAATTTTACCAGGGAAGTGTACAGATATCTTTCATGCAAGGGTGCCCTTTGAAAGATTCATTCCCTACGCACACATAGTAGATATGTGAGTATTGGAAGTTTCACCTTAAATCTCCCTCATCTGTGTTTTGTTTGTTTTATGTTTTCCAGTTAACATTAGTAATGTGTATAAATACATGGCAAATTATTTACTGAAATGTTTTTAGCTAATAAATTTGGACGACAGATCATAAAACATTGCTGAAGGATGTGCAGAGATGATTTTAAAATACTTGCCATACAGCTAAAATCCCATTGTAAATTAGAGCACACAAGATTTATATGCGATTCTGCAGCGTGTTTTAACTCTATTTAAAGAAATGTAAGCAGGAAAATCCATTCTGCAGTTATTCAATAATGCAGTAGGTATCAATGTTGCTTTAATTTGTTGAGGCATCATTCTCCCTTTGTAGAGCCCTAAAAATAATGGTGTCGACACAGCCATGCCTTGTCTGGTCGGTGCTATTAATTTGTATTGGCCTGGTTAATTCCTATTAGCTTGGTCCCAGTGTATTGGGCTTTTGCATTGCTAATGAGGACACAGGCCTTTTCCTTTCTCCAGTTGCATCTGATAATTTGCTAATGGGTTTTCTTCAATCTGTTCTGGAAGTTTTTAAGTCTTTTTTAATTTAGATCAGAATATTTCTACAAGAGTCCTTGGTATCTTATATAACAGCATCCTTCTTCATGGTGCACCCATGCCCAAGGGATTTTAGTGCTTGGCTGATCCCACTTCTCCATGCTAAAGCCCTGCCTGCCCTCCTTATCCATCCTCTGCTGAATCCTGACAGTAACCCTCTCCTCGGACTGTTCTGTATTTAAGGGAATTGCTGTTTTTAAGTTGCAGCATTTGTGAAACAAGGGGTTCCTCTGGGAACACCGATGTCTTTGGCTCAGTGTTTTGGAGAAGTGAGCTGTGTAATCTCTGTGAGAGAACATACTCGGTCTGAGAAATGTTCCCTCTACCCATTGCATCTTAATTCAGCCAGCACATCTTTCTGAAGCCCAGACGAGCACAGTGTCACAGGGTATGTCATGAAAAAGCAGCCCAAGGCAGATGCAGAGCCCAATCTGTAGGTATTCCCCTGCATCCTGCTGCTGCTGGGCCACACTGCTGGGCACTGGGATTGCATTGGTCGTGGCTGCAGGGCTCAGTGTCTGAGCTGGCTTTGCTCATTGCAGCACGTCAGGTGATACACTGGTGAGTGAAAAGAGCATTTAGAAACGGTGCCAATCTTCTTGTCTCCTCACCTAGGCATTCAGCATTGTGTTCCAGAAAGCCATTGAGAGGGCATCTCCTGATGAGAGCCTCCAGGTGCGAGTGTTGAACCTCATAGACAGCATCACCTTCTCTGTGTTCCAGTACACAACCCGGGGGCTGTTTGAGTGTGATAAACTGACCTACACAGCACAGGTTATCTTCCAGGTAAGCACCACCAGGGCGTGCAATCCATATACAGTCATTTATTGTACAGGCAAAGATGTCAGCATACAGAGAAAACCCAAGCTGACACAGCCATGCCTTCAGCATCAGAGCAGCAAATGCAAGGGCTGGGGAACTGATTTTCTTCTCTTCATCTCTTGCTGATAGCAGTCACAGATGCTGTGTTTGATTTGTGTTACACCAATGAATGGCTGTTTGAGAGAGAGATGCCTGCTTGCAGGACCTGCAGAAGGGAAAGGGGTCTTCAAGGCTGATTGGTTGTATCCAGAAGGAATGCGTGCTACGTGGCTGCTGCTGCTCTGTCCAGTATCCTACTGTAATTTTTATGCTACCGTGTGAGCAAGGAGACATTTCTATATCTCTGTACTGAAATCAAATTCAGTCAATAAATTGTGCTTGGCATTATGTTACAAAGTGGTCATTGAGCTTTTGCAGCATATGACTGCGTAAGTGCCCTACAATGTAGAATGCAGGCGTGAACCGAATTTGAGCTGCCCGAACAGAGTGCAGGTGTAGTTAGCCTTAATCCAATGGTTGCCATGACTTTTTTCTTTTAATTCTATATGGCAAAATATGAAGTGTAGAAGGAGAAGCAAATATACAGCTATATATATGAACTTTAACATTTTATTTAGTTAATGTCCACGTGTAAAAAGTCAATGCAAATCCTGCAAAGTCAGGCTTAATTGTGACCCAGAAGAGATCTACATTTTCTTGTATATATTTGTCTGAATAAACTATGTCAGGGGGTCATAGGATTGTTTGAGTTGGAAGGGACCTTTAACGGTAATCTAGTCCAACTTCCCTGCATTGAACAGGGAAGATAGTTAAGGCATCACTCCAAGGCATCAGGAAAACCAGCATCCACCATTCCCTCCAGTGCGTGGAGGGAATTAGATGATGAGTTGCAGGATTCTCCCATATAAAAAAGCAGTTGTCTCTTGAACTGAGTAGCTCATTACTGTCGTCAGTGGAGGAGATGCCAGGCATGCTTCAGGAGCCACTGCCCAGTAGGCAATAATGAGATACCGTCTAGGATCTGTGACAAGGAAACGAGAAACTCACCATTCCAGCACTGCTCTTTTTCCTTCCAGAAGTCGTGTTCAGAATGTTCAGACTTTGTCTCAGAGATAGGGGCAGTCTGGCAGCACTCAGTGCAGCAGTTCCAGCTGGGCTCCTGAGCCTCCAGAGCTTTCCAGAGTGGCCCTGGGCATTGCTATGGCAGTCTTGCTCCATGTGTTCCCCAAAGCCATCGTTGGGGGTAAACACACTGACAGCAGCAGAATGGCTGGGTGCTCTCCAGCACACCATTGCTGGGGACCTAAGGGACCTGCTCATTCTCCCGGTGCATGCGCTGTGAGGCTTTTGTTAACACTCTCAGTACATTTCCCATTACTTTGAATAGAACAGGATTGTGAGAGATGGATAAGACCTTGGTGGTGTGCCCTAGGGGTGCATGCTCAAATTCCTTGCAAGAAAGTGGTTTGTTCTTTAGCTGCAGATATCAAGCACAGGGACTGCAGCACATCCTCCTACCTGCATCTCTGCCAGCAGTGTGAATATAAACCACAGCTTTTCCCACAGTTTTTCCAAATTTCGACCATTTTATGTTATGTCTCTGTATTTATTCTGGGTCCTCTCTTGGAGAGACACAAAGCACCTGCAGGGTATGTTTCATCACAGCCCTCCAGCACTGCACACTGTGTGTAGTTTTTATCTGCACGTTTGACAGCTACATACATTGAATAATTAATCTGATAGAGCCTATTGCTGCTCTGTATCCTGACTGCTCAAGGATGTCTTGCTTTTTGAAATTACAGATACTTCTGATGAGTAAAGAAATCAACGCAGTAGAACTGGATTTCCTGCTCAGATACCCAGCACAGCCCAGAGTCACAAGCCCTGTAGAGTTCCTGTCTAATCACTCCTGGGGAGGAATCAAGGTATGTGTTTCAACTGAAATGTGTGAAATCAGCATCCCTTATCTCCTCTGAGGGCCTTCCAGCATCTGTCAGGCAAGCCCTTAAAGCACTGGTTGAATAAAGTTCTGACCACACATAAGCAGCACATAACCATACATACATACCATAACCATCATAACCATACATAAGCAGCACAAAAACGCTGCAGAACTGGAGAGCTCTGTTGGTACAAGATCAGCTTTGAGGGGTCTGTGTGACTCTACTCCTGATGACCTCTGTGTCCCTGAGAAGGCTTTTCTTCCCTCTGAGGTTTAGGCTTTTCCTTGTGTAAGGAATGAGAATGTCCTCTGGGTCTCGTGGGTACAGATTGCAAACATCCTCACTGTATTTGGGAGGAGGTGAGGCTTTAAGGCAGACATGACCATCTGCAGAGATGTGCTGGGGACAGAGCTGTGCCAGGTGACAGACCCACAAAAAGCCATGCTCTCATGGCAGTGAGGTTGTCTAACAGTTGCCGTTGTGTTGGGATGAGAGCCTGTGAGCTTCCTCTGGGAGCTGAACTGGCTGCCACCACAAGTTGCCGGGGTTTCAGGTTCTGATTCTCCTTTAGAAGATCTTTTAGTGCATCTGAGGAAGCATTATGCTTTTGTAGTGCCCAGGGATGCGTTTGCTAGTCCTGCTGCAGTCGGTACACTCTCCAGGCAGACACCTTCTCAGTTTGCAGTGAGTTTTTCTGCTCTATGGGATGATCCTTTTAGTGCCAGCCAGTTCCCTTTCACATGGGGGTGGACTGGCCTTTCCTGGGCCCCTGTGCTTCATCCTGCTAGTTGCAGCTGCCCCACTGCTGTCATGGAGTTGGTACAGTTGCCAGCTCAGGCTCATAAACACCAGAAGGAACATCCACTCCCCATCACTCATTCTTCAGGATTTATTCTTGCCATTCTCCAGTATCACACAATACGCAATACGGGTGTGCTTCATCTGGTTCCAAGCTGAGCCCTTCCCACTGAGCTTCCTCTCCCATTCTGCATCTCCTGGGGCTTGTGGTTGAGATAGAAACCACGTGATACGGAGCAGATGCTGCTCTGCACACCCTTTTGCAGAGCTGGGGGATGATGGGATGTAAATGTGTCCGAGAGGGTTCCAAGATACAGAGTCTGCATCTTCACTGTGAGACTGCTGTCCCCGTGAGCTGCACATCTCAAGGAGCTGCGGTCACTGGTCAGTGATCTGCCCTTATGTACTTCAGGATATCCAGTATTATAAACTAATGCCTTATTGCTGAATATGCTTCAGATTGTCTTTTGTGGTGATTGTTTGTAGTATTGATTCTACTATAAACATTACAACGGGTGTCAACTTTATTAGTGTTTATGTTCTATTACTGTGTGTTGGCTTATTAGCCTTGGAGTTTTTGGCAACTCTGGTTACTTGAGGCGTAGTTTTAGTATGATTACATTTTGTCACAGACTGCTATAATTAGGTTAATTAGTCATGGCTTCTATAGAGCTTATTAGCAGGCTAAAATCTCCTTTTCTTTTATCAGAAAGATTAAGTGCTGTAATGAATTGTTTCTTCAACAAAGCTTTAGCAAAGTACCTTTCAGATTGGCATTTCAAATTTGAAGCAGAGTGGAGCCTTCTGTATAAATTTTCAGAGGAACATTGGAAATGCTCCTGCACAATGCACTGCATTTGCCAGAGGTTTCGGGCCAAAAGAAATCCATATTGATATTAACGTCCCAGTCCGTGCCTCCCAGTTTGGGCACGTTAACTTCAGAGCAAACCTCGTCAGGTGTTGAGGACTGTGGGCATACAAACAGCCTTGTATGACGTGGCTGATTAATTCATATTGCTGTTTGGTTGATAATATCTGCAGGGCAATAGTGCTTTGCAGTTGTGCATCAGGTGTACCAGTACCAGGAGCTGAGACAGCTGCACATCTATGGTTTTGACTTCCAACTTCTTTTCAGTTCAACAGAAAGTTTCTCAGAGCTTTTTGTTGTAATGCTTCTGCCAGGGAGGCTCAGTATTTACTGCTGAATGAAGAAACCCATGTGCCTGTTGAGAAGGGTGCGGTCTGTGGGGAAAGGTGTTATCTTTTATTAGATCTGTTGATATACTTGAAAACAATAGGTAGGTTGGAGGCTTCCTAGTGCCTCTTTAAGCCTGGAACGGGAACTGAATTCAAACCAAGTGCAGGCTGAGAGAAGCTTCTCTGAGCTCAACTTGATTCTGTCCATCAATCAGCCTGTATGGGAGAAGGTCACTCCTGCGAGCCCCCATTGAGGCACATCCGTTAGCTTTGGAGTCAGGGGAGAGCTTAGCAGAGGATGCAGTTGTTAGCTTCATCACAGATACTGCCTCTGGGACATCGGAGGGGTAGCGAAGAGCAGAACAGGGAGAAAATTACACTGTTTAATGAAAGCAGTACCTTTTGCTGAGTCCCTGGCCCCAGTGTTCAATAGTGCTGGTCATTTCAGATGTAAGGGTTGTCTGTTGTGGGTATTTAATAGTGATCTCTTGAGAAGTCAGAAGTATTTTTACACTCCTGATGAGGTTTTCTGTCTTTTTTCAATTTCCTTTGTTACAACGTGTTGCTTCCATCAACTGCTGTGCTCCCAGTACTTAACTTGAAAGTTGTTTCTGTTGGTACTTCTGATTTCTTCAGTACATGCAAGCTTGTCTGTGTGAGTGACTGTTGGTCACCTTTACCAATAAATGTATGGCCACACCTTAGACCACAGAGGTACAACAATGCTATCGCTTGAACTGCACAAGCCACAAGCACATACAGGAGGCCGCTTTAATATTTCTATTGCAAGATGGAACTTGAAACAGGATCAGTGTAGAAGTGGTCCTTTGTAACTTTGTCCTCATTTCTTCTCCCTTCCTTTGCTTGAAGATCTCCAGAGCATAAGATCCCAGAAACCCGTGATGGCTGAGTTTGGAAAGGACCTCTGGAGACCTTATTGTGACCTTCCAGTACTCAAAATGAGCTTATAAGCAGGAGGGAAACAGACTTTCTACACATCCTGTTAGTGATAGGCCAACAAGGAATAGTTTTAAACTAAAAGAGGAGAGATTTAGGTTAGATGTTAGGGGGAAACTTTTCCTTCAGAGAATGGTGAGCCTCCAGCACAGGGTGCCCAGAGAAGTTGTTCATGCTTCATCCCTGGAGGTGGTCCAGGATGGGATGAATAGGACCTTGGAAACTTGACCTAGGGCCTGATTTAGTGGTTGGCAACCCTGCCCATGGCAGGATGTTGAAACTAGGTGGTCTTTAATGTCCCTTTTAACCCAATCGTCATATGATTCTATGAGGTTACTTGGTCCAACCCCTGCTCCACCAGAGGCACCCAGGACAGGGTGCCCAGGGCTATGTCCAGACAGCTTTTGGAAATCTTCAAGGAGGAGATCATACAGTCACTCTGAGCAACCTGAAGATGAAGGTGTTACCTGTGAGAATTATCTGAAATGATGCCCCGAGGTCCCTTCAGCCCAATCTATAACGCAGTCTGCATGTTATTCTGCTCTGCAGTTGTCTGGAGGGCTGGCATGGTCAGACAGGCCATGCCATGGTTCTGCTCCGAGCAAGGATGTACAAATGGCATTATTGGGTTCTGTGTGCCTCTGTGGTCCTTTCTTTCATGGCTTAGTGTCAACCAGCCCTCCTTAGAAGATTGAGGTGGGTCTCAGGCTGCTGAGGCCAACTCAAGGTTGGTGAATGGATTTCCCTGTGCCCCCCAGCGTTCTCTGCTGCAAAATTCTCCCATGCTCCAGCTCCCTTCCTGCCATTCCCTTCCTGGGGAACCACATCCGCATTGCCCCATAGCCTTGTTTTCCTGCAGAACCATGGGCACAGATTAACTATGTGTGCATCTGGCTCCCACCTCAGCAGCCCATTCCCTCAGGCAGCTCCGGATCTCCTTTGTACAAGCACACGCTTCCCAAGTCTGATTGCCTTCGTGATGTTTTCTGCAGTGCCAAACGCAGATGTGTCCCATAGGATAAGTGAAGCTAGTTAATATACAACAAGGATACACCTGGCCAACTCGGATTACTTCTTCATCCCAATCATTTCCCTCATCTTTTTTCTGAAGAAGAGGAATTTTCATTATGTAGATATGAAAATGCTACTGAAAGGGCATTGTTTAATAAATGTGATGTTGAATAATGAGCTCTAAGTACTGAATTCAGCTTTCAAGGAGGAGAACAGCAGCAGACAAAGTAGTATATTAACTCCATGTTTATAATCTTGCAGAGCGCAGGTGATGAGATTGTGTGTGTGGTTTACAAGATAAAATACAAAATCATGTATTTTACATTTAAGAAAACTGTATTTTCTTGACAAAATAATAGAAAACCCTTCCAACTTTTGTTTTATATACTTCTCAGACACTGAGATTTTTCATTCTTGTCAAAGATTAATTGTGATACAATCTGCTGCATATATTGTGGTCTTTGCACATAAGCAAGGTCCTTTGATCAGGCTGGTCAGATATAAAAGACTTGCAGCTCACAGCTTCCTACGTACATTCAAAATTATTATTATGCCAGAGAATCAGTCTTAATTAAATCTCTTCCATTAACTTAGTTCTTAAAATGTACAGCCTTTTAGTGCATCTTTGATACGAAGCATTGATTATGACACTCTGATGTGCGTCTATCTGTTCTCATCTAGAAGTTTCCTAAGGACATTAATCTGTCCTCACTAGCCCTCTAGCTTTGCAGAAGTGCTCACAGTGTCTCACAGAAATAATACTTGAGATCATTCTACCTTTTGTTTCCTTTACTTTTTTAACCCGGTGGCTAATAATCTAATGTTTATCTGAGACACAGCAGAGATTGGGATCGCATCAAATATTAAAGGCATACTTTGTCAGTTTGATTGCAGATTGGAAATTGAGTATTTCTGGATGTATCTAGGGCCGTGTCCTTCACGTTCGGTGCTCCCTGCCATGCCACAGAGCCTGCTGTTAGTTGGTTATTTTGAAAGTAAAAGTTCTTTTTCCCTTAAATGGAAGGGAAGAGAGAACTTTTTTTTTGGTATCTTTCAAACGTCCAGTATTTCTTTTCTTAGTCATTATGTGTCTTTTGAAGTCGTGTTGCTTTGCTTGAAAGATAGAAACACAAATCAATTGCAGTGCACTCCGGAGAAGATACTTGGGCCCTAGGGTGACTGCAGAGAGACCTGATGGCTGAGCCCTGCGAGCAAGGGAGTGCAAGCAGCCATCCCATGTTGGACACCGAGTTCTGTACCGATGTGTGGGGTGTGTTTGGAAAGGCAGTGAAGGAAGATGGCTGGAGTTTGGCTCCTCTGAATAAATTCCTCCGCATCTGCTGTAAAGGACCTGCTGGAGCTCCTTGTTTGCGTGACATGGTAGAGTTGAGAAGTGTTTGCTGTGCTTGGCAGTGTTGGGTCACTGTGAAGACTGCAGATGAAGTGTCCAGTTAAACTGTGATGTCTCTGGAAGCCCTGCTGGTAGCACCAACACGCTACCTGCAGTGAAGCCCATGAGATTGCCTTTTGTGAAAGCACTTGTGATCTATGGATCATCCCACATTGGAGTGCACCACAGTGCTCCAATGACCCACAGTAATGCCAGTACCAGTTCCTCTGTCCTCTGATGAATATAGTCTGACAGGACCATGGGGAGACACTCCTCCCTTCACTCAGAGTTGGCCATTTCTCTGCTGGAGTCTAATTTGATCTTTGGGTATTGCATTTTAAGAAGGATGTGTGGCTTCTGGAGACAGGAGAGAGCATGAGAAGTGTCATGGAGATATGGCTGCAAGGAGAGATCGAGGAGAAGCGGAGAGGTGATGTCTGAGAGCTTAGAGGCTGAGGGGACTGGCTTCAGAAGGGCTCCTCTGAAGGGGAAAGAGCCATCAGTTGTTGGAATCAGTAGAAGACAGAACAAAAGACATCTCATAGTACTGCAGGAAAGACTCACACCAAACATCTGGACAACCTGTGATGGAGGACAGGAAAGGACTGGCGTAGACAGTTGGTGGCTTCCATTGCTGAAGTAGTTCTGTTGGGTCAGGCCAAGTGTCCCACGGGGCTCTGCAGCCTCATCCACTTCTGGGTTCGGCTGTGGTGATGTGAGCTCATCAGTCAGCTTTTATTGAAAGAAATGAGGAAGATTAGGAGTACATTTTTGTGCTGAGAGGTGATTGAAGTTTGTCAAAACCATCATGTCTTTATTTTTACCTTCAATAGAGGTGTCCTCACGCGCTGAATAATTCAGGCAGTGCAGCTAAAGAGAAAATAACACCTTCGGTGAATGAATAATACAAACCAAAACCTAGTCGGAGAAAGATGGCAAATAATCCATCATTTTCTACACGATTCCTCCTAGTTAACAGTAGTATTCAAATGGAACAATTCATCTGCCTATGTGTCCCCTTCCCAACTGACCCAATCTATCACTGTGAGCTGAATGCAGGTTTGGCTTTGCCATTCCCCAGGAGCTTTCTCCAGCTGTGAGGGTGCTAGTCTCCTTGGGAGATGTGGGCCACCCACACAGTATTTACAATAAACAGGCATAAGCAGAGCTTACAGTGTGGGTGGACAAGGTGAGACCTTTGGAAGGTGTTTTGAAAACACCCGAGGCTGTTTCCAAGTGTCTGATGTTCGTGCAGCCACTCTGCAAAGTTCACATCCATGGACAGACAGAGACCTGAGGAGGCTGTGCACATTTTGTGGAGCTTAACAACTGTAGCTGTGGCTAATAATTAGGATTTAATCATCTCACAGACTCTTAAAACTGGGGGAATGTTGAATGTGTCTTTCCAGTGCTCTCCAGCTGTGACTGAGAGCCTGGTGATGTTTGGTGTGTTCCTTCTAACCCTCATGATTTTTATCAGTAGGGCTCTTTTTTAAAGCAAGATAGATCAGGAGCTCAGGCTGGAAGTATGAGTCAGTTATAACCTGAAGGCTCACGAAGTAAGGATAGCTTTAGGAAAAAAAAGAAAAACTTCCATTTTTTATTATGATTTTATTATGTCTTTTTTAGAAACCAGCCTTACGACTGCTGGGGAACCAGGTGAGTGGTGTTGGATGCTCACTCTGGCAGCTCTGGGTTTATTTGCACTGTTTCACTTCCCACGTTCTTTGTGTCAGGGTGCAGCATGGCAGTGGAAGCCAGTTTGGTTTCCCTTGCCTCGGAGCTCTTCTTGAGCCGGATGACACTGGGGAAAGGTGTTTGAAATTATGGAAGTAGCTTAAAACACAAAGCTGTATTTTGTTATCCCTCAGTGACAGTGCAAGGAAAAAGAATTGAGGTAATGTTGTTTTTTATTTAGATTCTGTAGAATGTTATGAAGCAACATCTGAACTTGGGACCAGTTTTGAGCATTTGGTGTCCTGAGAATAACTGCCTGTTGTGATAAGAGCGTGTGTTTTCTCTAATAAATTTACAGAACTTGTTGCAGCATATCTGGCACCAGAAGATAAATTGCATGGGGTTGCAGTGACACCAGAGCTTGGAAGTCGTTCTTTCCCCTGGGGGCAGTAAGCAGAGGGGAGCTGAGTACATCATTGCTCATCGTGCCCCTCACTGTGCCCATCTGCCTGGACCTTGGGGCACTGTCACATCCCCTTTTTGGGGCTCTTTGCAGCAATTCCCTCTTCCTTCTGGCCCCAAGTTGACTCTCCGAAGGGCTGTGTGTTAAGGTCACCATGTAAGCACATCCGCAGTTGTTCTACAGTGGCAACCAGGGTTTCCTTCTCCAAGATGATGGCTGATGTACGTTGTATTCCCTACAGCTGTAGGGGGAAAGAGCGCTTTGCATTTGTGAGCTTGTGAGATTCACAGAACTGCTGACATTTCAGCTCCAATTTAAAGTTGGTTCTGACTTAGATGAGAAACTGT
Organism: Gallus gallus; assembly: GCF_016699485.2. NCBI lineage: Eukaryota > Metazoa > Chordata > Aves > Galliformes > Phasianidae > Gallus > Gallus gallus. The sequence goes on from NC_052549.1 coordinate 1,805,403, forward strand.
CAAAGAAAACTGAAGTGATAAAGCAAATTGTCTGTGATTCAGTGGATGAAAAATCACTCTCTGTGAAAACAATGATCCATGCCCTGACGTGTGCAAAGAGCCCTGTTTTGCTGGCAAAATCTTACTTTGAGATAGAAACCCCGGGCCCTCCTGCTTCCAGCCATCAGGAACAGGCACAGTGTGGGCTGCAGAGGCTGGAGCTGCAGTCCTCCGGTCCTCTTGCTCATGTTTCTAGTTTGGTTAATGCTTTTTGTCTCTCTCAATTTCCATGACGGCTCTGGTTGACAGGTTTATTCTCTGCCATGTTGGCAAAAATAGCCATGCTGCATAGGTTGGTCTGTCCCAGTGCATGCCTCTGCTTCTCCTCCTGCTGCTTGGAAGTTGTGCTGTATTATCACAGGTCTAAGACTCTTGGATAATATCACAGGAGAGGTATTGAAAAGTAATTAATATTCACAGAAGGATTACTGATTGAGATAGCTTTCACTGCTCCAGCTTTTAAATAGTAACGTGTCTTATTAACACCATCAGTCCTAATAAACGCAATTTAAATTGTTGACTAATGAAAATTTCAGTGTTAGTTTATATAATACAGACTTTATGCTTGCTATTAGAGTGCTCTTAATTCTGCAACATGTTGTTCAGGGAGAGAGAAACAATTATCTCTGATTATGTCTGTCAATTTGTAAGAAGAAAGCAGTTTTTCAGAGTCTCTCGTTAACACCATCAAGAGGCTTCTCGAAGCAGCGGTAGCCAAAGTTCTGAAGTTTTACTTTAAGTCACTTCAAGAGTCAACAGTTTAGAAACGTTTTACACAAGCACTTGTGCTGATGAGCCTATTGAGTTCAGCATTTGGCACTATATTGTGTTCAGCCGGGAGAGGTGCATCAGATGTATTTACTGCTGCAAGAACAAGGCACCGGGCAGGCTGTGTTCCTGCAGATTTCAGTCTCTCGTGTTCTGCACAGTGCTTTCAGTTGTGATGTGGTTCTGATATTAGAGCTGTGGGTTCTGTCTCTGAGATTTCTCAACATCAGTGCTAATCCACACATGGCAGCAGCATCTGTTGGGTCCCTGCCTTGCTGATGCTTTTCACACAGTTCTTGGCGTGCCTTGGGCATGGAGGTGAGCCAGCCCAGCCTGTAGCTGCTGAGTGGTATTGCAAGTGCTCCATTCTCTTCTTTGTAGAGCCATTAATGAAATCGTGACTTTGGGCAGGGCTTGATTCATTGCAGGAGCGTGTATAAAAGCATCTCTGTGTTCCTGTGGGTCTGGCTGTGGTCTTAGAGCCCTTGACCTGTGAGGAAAAGTGTCAGTTGGACTGACCACCTCCTGAGGGTTTCTCCAACCATTCATCTGTGATGCTACAAGTGTTGTGTTCAGCAGACATCCTGTGTCAGTGGCACCCACTGGGAACAGCTTTGTACCCTCTTTTTTTCCTTTATCTGCTGGTGTTCTCAGTGCTGGAAACATGAACTCATTTGTTGTAAGGAGCCCCTTTTGCTGGAGCATGGCTTCTGAATAAATTCAGTTGGTTAGAAAGACCAAAGTTCCTCATGGGAAGCCTTTCCAGAGGGAAAGTGTAGCTTCCCTTCCATCAGCACAGCTCCAGTGTCTTCCACCTCATTTGCAACAGCCCCATATCCACAGCAATCTCAGCAGCTGTCAGGACATCTACATGACTTTCAAAGCCCTTTGGTAAGTGTGTATTTTTTCAGTTGATCTCAACAAGGTGTGACACCAACATTTTTCAAGGCGCTTTCTCAGTGCCTTCCTTTTGTAGAGGAGCTGTATGAGATGTGAGCTGGAGCATTAATGGTGCGGAACACCTCTGCCCATCAAGAAGCTTCTGCTTTGCTGTGAGCGTGTCCTTGTTTCTACAGAAAATAGCTCATTCGCTGTCTTTTATACTCCACTTGTCTCTTCCTCTTCATGTTCAACTGCTCGCAGCTTCAGATTATGCAAAATGTGCTCAGGATGTTTGTTTCAGTGAGAATTTTGCTTGAAATCCACAGGAACTTTACAAGCTGTGCAATACATTTTGCTACAACTCGTATGGAAGATATTTTGGATTCTCTCCTTTTCTGTGTGCTGTTCATAGTTGCTGTGGTAGGAACATTAAAAAAAAAAAATCTAGCTACATTTTCATTGAAATTATCATTTATTCCCCCCATTGCTCATCTGTATCACCTTGGGACATTCCACAGCTACCTTCTTCTGCTGTAGGCTTGTAGCACCAATGAGTGAATCCTTGTGTGTATTTGGTGAGTGAAACGCTCTGTGATTTACACTGTCACTGCAGTTTGTACGTGTCTCTATAGAACACATAAGTACCAAGGCAGCACCCAGCTGTTTGGGGTTTGCAGTGCGTTTGCAGAGATTTGTGGTCACCCTGACTGGATGGTGAAGTCTCAGTGCTGTGGTTTCTCAGTCTCTGAGTGCCCAAAGCCCAGAAGCAGATTTTACCATCAGTTATGATTTTGGCTGCACAGTTTTCTTTGTTGGAGCAGCAAGGATGCATTGCAGGCCTGCAGCTCACAGGATTGCCAGTGGTGTGCTCTCCTGCCAGAGGTGAGCTCAACATTCCCAGTACCCATCCAAATCACTCATTTCTGGAATAGCTCATAGTAGCAAGTGCCTGCTGCCCAAGTTGGTTGGGATCCGGGTTTGAAACGAGGAGTGCAGATTTCCTCTCACTTTGGGTTACGGAAAGCTGCATTGCAGATGATGCCAAATTTTCCTCTGTTGTCTCTTCCAAACTCCCATGTCACAGTGACTGTGCTGCAGAGGAGATGTGGATGCAGCCATGGCTTCCTTCACTGGAAGGGGAAGGTCCTTGCAGTAATGCGGGTGAGAATATCTGGGGAGGCTGTGCTAGGTGCTGCATGACATTAGATCTGACATTCTTGGGACAGCCAGTTCAGAAGATGCAGGTGGCAAAAAACCTCAGAGTGGGCACCTTCCACAGGTATGAAACTGCTCATCCCACCCTGAAGTGGCCCTGTAGATGTCCCGTGCTGGTTGGTACCTGTTGATCTGACAGTGTGCTGACAACAGAGGTGGGAAAAGGAAAGCAGACAAGATCTGATCCTGGGGAGGTTCTGCTTGTGGCTCACAGGTTCCAGCTATGACCTTTCTAACAGCAAAACAGAGCAGACAATAAAATTAGAAAAACAGTTCAAGTGCACATAGGATTGTTCTTCTGTTACAATAAGACTAAAGGTAATGGCTTTAAGTTGCACCAGGGGAGATTCAGGTTGAATGTTAGGAAGAATTTATTTTTAGAAAGAGTAGTAATGCATTGGCACAGGCTGCCCACGGAGGTGGTGGAGTCACCGTCCCTGGAGGTGTTCAAGGAACGTGGAGATGTGGCACTGGGCGATGTGGGTCAGTGGGCATGGTGGGGGTGGGTCAATGGTTGAACTAGATGATCTTAGAGGTCTTTCCAGCCTTAGTGATTCTATGATTCTGAAGACCTTCCTTGAATTTTCCAGGCCCTCTCATCCATGGAGGAGTTCAGAAACCTGGATCGGGATATTGAGGGCTCTGCAAAACGGTGGAGGAAATTTGTTGAATCTGAGTGTCCTGAAAAGGAGAAGTTCCCCCAGGAATGGAAGAACAAGTCAGCTCTGCAGCGCCTGTGCATCATGAGGGCCATCCGGCCTGACCGCATGACCTACGCTGTCCGGTGAGGGCACTTCCCACTATCTCGGTCCATTCTCTTGCTTACCAGGCAACATTGGGTCTGTGTTTTCTAGAGAACAGGAGTAATTCAGGAATATGTCTGGATTTATTTATTGTAGAGTATAAGTTTTACAAAATGGTTTTCTATAAAGGGATCATTGCTGAATGAGTTATCTCTGCCAACACTTCTCATTTAGTTGGAATTTGGCCCAGCATGGCCAATGGTGATGGAAGCAGTACTACTAGGTCTAGGTGAGGAGCAGACATACCAAGTCAGAAACAAGCACTGTCATAGAGGTCTTACATATTTACTGGAGTCTTTTTATAATCCAAACAACTTCTAGAATTCATTAAGGTCAGTATTGTTTACTAGGCTGCTTATGGCCATTGTTCCTTAGGTGCAGGAATAAAGTACAGAAGTAAACGGAAGTTTTATGGAGATGCTTTGTTTGTGTGTTTTTGTTGTTGGTGTTTTGGGTTTTTTTTACTGTAAAATTCAAAATTTATGTGATACTAGTTCTGAAAGTTGTAGTTGTAAATTATGTATTAAAGGTAACTAGGCAAGTCTAAACTTCATGAAGATATGTAAAAGCAATATGGCTGATATGGGTGTTCCAGGAGAAACTAAAGGTCTTTGACTCCATTAGGACTTGTTTTTTCATTCCTTGCCCCAGTAGTCTATCATCTGACATTTCTGCAATGCCTCTTATTCCACTGCCTCTCACATGGCTTAAACTGCTCCACCATCTGGCATGTGTGATTATCAGCCCACTTTTGTTTGTGCTTTAAGATGCACAGAAAAGCATGGAGAAGATTTTGAGTGAAGTATTGTTATGGTCAATGTTACTGTATTTTATTCAATTAGATGATGGAATTTATCATCATTATACCATTCTAAACGACCTTCTTTTTATTAGTTACTGTTTTGGGGCTGGACTCTCCATATGTTCTCTCAGCTTAAAAAACTGCTCTTCTTTTTGCTATTCAGCTTGTGTAAAACACGCTTTTGTCTTTCTGAGCTTTTAAGTGCCTGTTTCAGTTAAGCAAGTTTAATTCATTCCTTTCAGTCGAAATGGTGGTACTTGTATAGCTCAAAAATAACTGGAACATAAAGTTTCAATTCCTTTCATACTTCTCTTTTGTGAAAAGGTAAGAGAATCCAAGTTCAAAAACTTGACTGAATATTTTTAGGATTTGGACACATCAAGCTTTTCTGTTTGCACAAGAACATTTAAATGTGGTTTTTGTTGGTGTTTCTTACCTAGAAATAGATTAGAACATAAACCTTTTCAAACATTAACAGTTTACAGTGCCTTCTCCAAGACTCAGTAGATGCTTGTGACTAAAACTCTTCCTGAAATTCAACATAGTCATGAAGTAGTCCCAAACATTCTAGGCAGAGCTTTTGTATCAGAGAACCATAGAATGGCTTGGGCTGGAAGGGTCCTTAAAGCCCTCCCAGTTCCATGCTCCTGCTGTGGCTGGTTGTCACCCCCCAGATTACATTGCCCAGGTTGTTTAGGGAAACAAACCTCATATCCCCAAACTACATGGATAATTCTTAGTGGTAACAATGCCAGCCAAAATGCTTCTGACTTCCTTTTTCCTCCATGAAAGTATCATACTCCTCAGACCTTTCTTCAGCCAGCAGCCTGGCTAGCGCAGGTGTTGATCCATTAGAGAAGAAAAGTGGTGTTCCTAAGAGATTCACCTCTCTGAAAAACACCCACATCTGCTCATCTGTCCTTCTGTCAGTAAAACCTGGTACTCTGATGGAAAGAAAATGTCTTTGGATTGGATGTAGTAGCATCCCCAATAGCCATGACACAGTTGGGCAACAGTCCCCTGGTATCCCTTTCTTCTATGTGTCTTCAAAACCATGTTGAGTCTGTGACTGTTGAAAGAGTGGTGATTCTTCCAGCAGAGCACTGGGGAGCTGCATCTCCTGCCCTAAGGACTTCAGCCTTGGCAACCCTGGTTCAGCCAGGAGTGCTGATCATTGCGTCTGATCAAATTAATTGACTTTTTGATAGTTTCTTCTGCAGCGTCACTGGATGCCACAAGTTGTCTTGCAGTTCTCAACTTCCTGATCTCTTCTTTCTGTGTATCAGTTGAATCTTCTTGTGCTAAATACCTAATTGATCATTAATGAACTCACTGTAAGTACTGTCATAACTATAGAATCATAGAATGGTTTGGGTTGGAAGGGACCTTTTAAGATCACGTCGTTCCAAACCTCCTGTTCCAACAGCTCCCTCTAGCCCAGGTTGCTCACAGCGCCACCCAGCCTGGCCTTGAGTGCTTCCAGGGAGGACGGATCCACTGCCTCTCTGAGCAACCTGTTCCAGTGTCTCACTACCCTCACATTAAGGAATTTATTCTTAATATCTAATCTAAATCAACCCTCTTCCAGTTTAAAGCCATTTAAACCTTCCTGCCTCTCTGAGGTGGGTGCTTGGCAAGTGCTTGAGTGCCTTTAAGGAGTCAAGGAGGAGTTCAGTAACTGAAACGAAGGTGCCCAGGGGCTTTTTAGATGCCCTACGATATCCTGACCTCACCTCTAGCTGCTGTGTAGAAAGGTGCAGGACCCTTTGTGTCCCATGTTGCACATACCAGAATTATGCAGATGGTCTAGAAAGCTCTTTGGAGTCTAAAATGACATGGTTACCATCCTCCCTACACCCCTGTATAGATTTTTTGCCTTTACCTGCCTTGGAAGTTAGTTTTTGTCAATCCTCGTGGCAGGTCCCTGGGGATCTTTGCACAGGCTGTGCCTCAGTTATGGCACATGTATGGACTCCTCACCTATGGGGGGACTACATAGAACATAGAAAAGCTGCAAGCCACTCAATACGTCTAAAGAGAATGCCTTTCAGTGGCACCATTATTCAAGTCCTCCTGCTTATCCTGTCGGCTGCCTCTGTGAATACACTGTGCAGCACCAAGTGCAGCCACCCTTCCATCCCCATCGCTGAGGGCAGGCCCTGCTTTCCTGCACTGTGACCCATTTTGGAGTCCCCAGGACACATTAGTTGTATTTCTGAATCTCCAAAGCATTATTTCATGTAGAATGTTGTGACCTCGTATCTCACGGACTTTCGTAGATGTTGTACACTGAATGTCTCCATCAGCTCTTCAGCAAATCTTGACCCAAACCAGAAAAATCTACTTTGCAGAGGCATCAAATAAATTGGAATTTCTTCTTTTTGCAATCCCTGAGGCATTTCTATTCCAGTTGCCTTTCACTCGTCCTTGAAGAAGGCTCTCAGCTCTCTTAGAAAGAATTTGGCTGCCTTATTCTGGTATTATCCCCAAGTTGAAAACTGGTTGATGTTTTTGTTCCCCTGGTACTGAGGTTTTCAAAAGGCTGAGTCATGCATCTGTGCTAGAAAAGCAACTGCTCATTCCTGGGCTTTGAATGCAATGCTCCTGCCTTTGAATCAATGCTCGCTGTACCATCTTTGTATAAAGCAGTGATTTTTGGTAAGCTCACCCCAGGGAAATTCAGCCTGGCCATTCTCCATACTCTGCTCCCTGTTCAGGCAGCTCCTGTTGGCTCTGTTGTATTTTTCCTTGTGACTCTCATGCAGAGACTCAGCGACACATGCAGGATATTCTTAGAGCTCTTCCCTTTTATCTTCCCAGAACAAAGCAATTTTCTAAATCATCCGGACTTTTTGTGGCTTTTGGTGCTAAATCTAAAGGAATGCTGCTTCCTCTCAAGCTGGATTACAAAGCACGCTGCAGTTTTCTACACATCAGCTTAACTATTTCTTCTCTGCTATCTGTGTCATTACCAAACCAGTGCTTGCAGCAGCGAGGTCCCACTGTTTGTCCTTCTCACTTGACTGTTCATCACAGATATTTCTGTACCACACGCAGGTCATTTTACACCTGTAGGAAGTGCCAGAAGTTGCTAGCAAGGGGTAGATCCCAGAGCCTGGGCTGCAGACCCTCCCTAAAGTGATTTTATCCTCATTTATTTGAATTTCTCATCTATTTGAATCAGCAAAAGCAAAACGAATTAGCTCATTATTTGCATGGGAACCTTTCTTTCCTGAGTTGTAGTAGGTTGGCAAAACTTCTTCCTCTTTCTGGCAGAGATTTTGTAGAAGAGAAGCTTGGCAGTAAATATGTGGCCGGGAGACCCCTGGACTTTGCAGCATCCTTTGAGGAATCGGGACCTGCAACCCCAATGTTTTTTATCCTGTCCCCAGGAGTTGACCCACTGAAGGATGTGGAGAAGCAAGGTAAATGAATCATGGCTGCAGGCGTATCACGGAACTGCTTTGTATCTTCTGCATAATTATCTTGGCGTGATGTTTTTTTCCCTCATCTGTTTGTAGATAATGGAGTAATCCGGTAAAAATAGATAATTGGGAGAGGATGTGATTTGTTTCTTATTGGGTTTTTTTTTTTGGTTTTGTTTTCTTTCTTCAAGGCTTTTGGATGTTCATCTGAAGTTTAATTTAAACTTGTCTCTTTCCTGCAATGCTGAGATTCCCAGTGTGGCTCACACTGCAACCATTTCTGAGCTGGTTTTGTACACAACCTGTAATTTACGTCAGAGGTATCCAATACACTGTCAGATAGCTAAAAATAAGCAGCAGCTCCCTGTAGCATTCTGCTGGTTAGCAGCAGAGTGTCCGGTTTTTAATCCCATCCTTCCTGAGCTGTTTTTGGTGTGGATGCTCTGGTGATGTGCTGTCAGCTGCCCTCAGAGCCCGAGTGCAGGTTTTGCATTTGAGAGGCCAGCGATGGCTGTGGTGCACCAAATGCTGCAGCCCGGTGCTGCGCTGTGAAGCTTCCGACGTGCAGGATTTGGCTCCAGGTCTCAGCTCCACTCTGGAAGCATTTCTGTTTTCAGCCTGAACATCTGGAAATGGGGACAACTTCCCACTGCGCTGCTGCCAAGTCAAAGTCATTGCAGGCACTTATGTTGGGTCTGTTAAAGCAGAGGAGCTCTGTCCCTCTGGAGCAGAGGGCTCAGTTGCCTTTGGGTATTGCCTCAGGGCTGGTGCACACTACTGTTGTGCTCCTCAGGTGTCTTCTCTTCCCCTCCAGCCATGCACTACCCACATCTCCAAGGCCATTGCTCATGGACAAGAAATGCTGCCAGCAGTTCGCAGTGTTGTCTAAACTGTATGAGCTACATATCAGACTAGCAGAGTAGAACTGCTGGCCGGTTTTTGGCAGGCAGGTCTCCAGGCTAAAGCTCAGCAGGGCTGGCAGCCCCAGCAGAGAAACCAGCAACACTGACCTAAGGCATCGTTCAGGTATGTGGTGGCTGAACACTGCCTGCCTGAGCTGCAGGTTTCTTTTCCTCTCTGTGGTGCACCTTTGGGTCATCCCAAATAATGTTCAAGTCAGTCCCAACCGAGGCAGTCAGAGAATCATAAAATGGCTTGGGTTGCAAGGGACCTCAAGGATCATGAAGCTCCAACCCCTTGCTGTGGGCAAGGCCACCAACCTCCACATTTAATACTAGACCAGGCTACCCAGGGCCCCATCCAACCTGGCCTTGAACACCTCCAGGGATGGGGCATCCACAACCCCTCTCAGCAGCCCGTTCCAGCACCTCACCACTCGAGTGCTACTTGAGTAGTGGTGCTACTGGGCCACAGGGCAGTTCCTGGCTCTGAGCTCTGTTTCGTTCTCTTTCTGCCCCAGTGCCAGGTCTCACCGCTGTGAATTGAAGGGGACCCTGTGGGAAAGGTCCTGCCTCGTGCCTGGCTTCCCCTTGGAGCACACTGATGCTCCTGTCTCTCACTGTCACTTTCTTTTATGTGTGATGAAGCGCTAAATTCCTGCTGTGAATTATTTGATCAGGATGGTAAAGATGTACTTGTTTGTAGCTGAGCACCTGGGTTAGTTGGCCAGAAAAGTCACAGCAAATAAAAGTGAGAGAAATCTGACAAAAAGAAACCCTTGCTTTGGTGCAGCTGCACTGCCCTTAAGCCTGCCTTGCTGGGGTTTGTCCAGACTCATCATTCAGTATTTTCTCCACCCAGAGGACAGCTGCCTGCCCCACTCCCTGCTCTCCCATCCTGCAGGAGGAAGGCTGACACCACCTGGCTGGGGGTACCGCTGCCTTCCATGAACTTGCCTCATCCCTCCTCGAGAGGAGGGGTCCTGAAGGCAGAGCAGATCAGCATCTCTCAGAGTTGGTTGGCAGCCAGAGATAGCGAGAAGGAGAACTAGAAGTTCTCAGAGATGGGCAGAACGGTGTCCCAGGGCTTTTTATCTAGTAAGGCTAAGTGGAAAGTGTAAACAACTGGAAAGGGTTGGATGTTTGTTTTATGTATTGCCATCTGTTTCCAGTCTTGTACCAAGAGATCAGGCTTGCTAGACAAATCTTTTCCTTGTTTTACTCTAAAACTTGCCTGGAAGTCCTGCCCACCCATTCCGTTTCTGTTGCCTGCTCACAACCAAAAGGGCTCCTGCCCTCACTGCTGGTTTGAGCACACGTTCACATGGCACATTTCCCCACCGAACAATATCTTGTTCAAAGATTATTTAATCAGCAGGAAATGATTTTAATTTCCTACTGCTGTAAAATATGTTTTTACACAAGGTTACAGGGGAATAATATTCTTTAAACAAGAGGCACTTTGTAATAATGTACCTTTGTGTTGATTTCACTCTGTAATTAAAAGTAGTTTGGGGGAAGCCAGTGCTATTTTCAGTGCTTTGGCAAGCAGAGAGACAAGATGACTCTTGTGAGAAGTGTGGTAGCTCTTCTGTGAGGTTTTTGATAAGGCTGAACTCAGCCTGGCTTCTGCTGTTCGAGGTAGGCAGCACTGAACACCGCTCTTTTCTTTTTCTTTTAGGGAAAAAACTCGGGTACACATTTAACAACAGGAATTTCCACAACGTGTCCCTGGGACAAGGCCAGGAGGTGGTCGCTGAGCAAGCTCTGGATGTGGCTGCAGCAGAGGGGCACTGGGTCATCCTGCAGGTACCGCTGGAAGCAGGCTGGTTGCTCTGCTGATATCTGGGTGCTGACTGAGTTAACACGGACAGGTTATCAGTTCTGTCTGATGAGAGATGGGATGAGGCATTACCTGTGTTTTCAAACCACTGGTTTCTGCTTGTTTCTTGCTGTTATCTTTTGCTTATCAGTCTTTGTCATCTTGGTTCTGTTGCTCTTTGAGCCCCCTGCAGGATGTGCAGTTGTAGGGAGAGCTGGCAAAGGAGATGGTGCTACACTTGCCTGTGCTTCTGTTTGCTCCATAAATAAGTAAAGGAGCAATGTTCTTGAGAGCTGTTAGCGTTGCTCACTTTCCACCACTCCAAACTTGCTGTGTATTTAAATGAGCAAAGAGAAGGGGTACACTCCACTGTACGAAAGGCAGAGGCTATCAGTGGAGCTGATGCCTTTATGCATCCCAACAGGTAAATGCTTACAGCTCTTATCACAGCTCAGCAAAACGATGCCAAGTCTTATAAGGTGTGAGGGGAGCTCTGTCTTCAAGTGCTCTCTTGAGTCACTTACTCTGTGAGTGCTTTGTTTTGCTAATATGCAGCTCTCATCTCAGTTCTTGGGAATCCCTCTGATTTCCTCGATGTGGATTTTATAAACATTTATTATCATTGAATTGTTTGTGTAAGGATTAGGCTCAGACAATGCTTGATGTCCTACTCTGAGCCTACGGGCTTCGTTCTGGATTTAAATGAAATGCCATTGATATTTTGATCTTCCTTCATGCTCTTGCTGCAAGCTTCCTCCAAGGTAGGCAATTCTGAGCTTGTCAAGAGCTTTTAATAAAGGCAGCTGCAATGTTGGCATCCGCTTTTGAGATGGTGAATAAAATAAGCAACTTTATGAGATATCTTCCATTCAGTACTGCAGAGTGAAGTTCTTGGTTTTCTTTCTCATAATGGGGGGTAGTTGCTGTATGGGGTCTGCCTGGGGCTTGTAGGGGAGTTCAGCTCATGGCTGCTGGCAGGTTTTGATGCATGGCAGAAACTCCGGGGTCCCAGCAGAGGCTGTGAGGATGTGCTGCCACATGCCACATGCTGGGTCTTGTTGGGGGCATCAGTCATCTGGGATTTTCTCTGCTGTCATCACAAAACTGATGATACTGTGCACATAAATATTCTAGTTCTACGTTGTGATTGGTTTAGAAAGCAACATAGACAAGACTGATGCTGAGTGGAGGTCAGAGCCCTTTCTTCCTGTTACTGCAGTCATAGACCTCCTGAGCAACCCAGGCAGAACCTCTGAGCAGTTGGTGCTAAGGGGTGGTTTGCATCAGGACAGGCTTGGAAACATCCAGCAGGTGCTTGAGGCTGGAAGTGCCATTCCCTTCCAGGTTCTGCTTTTGGGGTCCTGGTCAGACACGTGCAAGGACAGAAGAGCAAGGGACCTCTGCTGCCCATCAGAAGGGCTGAGCTGCTCAGCTCCAGATTGTGCTCATCTCTTTCCAAGGGCTGGATCTTCATGTATAATGAGGAAGAGGTGCTACATGGCTGTCCCCTAACTTGAGCAGCTCATACTCTGTTCTTTTATGGTCAACATAAATGCATCTGACATCAGTTCATCCTCCGGACAAAGTTGTTTGCAAGATTGAACATTTCTTCAGGGCTGAAATGCTGACTACTCCAGATACTGGTGAATCAATATCTAAACTCATCACATCAGGAATGAGTGAGCGACAGTCCCACAAAGGATGCTCCTGTCATTCCAGTCACAGGTGGTCTTGGAAAATACTTGCAAATACTTGGCGTATGGCAGTTGGTTTGACAAGATCTTTCCTGCGAGGCTTCTGGTGACAGGTGCCATGCAGACCGCTTCAGGAGTGTCTGCAGTTCACTTGCACAGCACCTGGAATGACAAAGACAACTCAATAAGCAGAAACATCCAAGCATTTTGGATCATTGCTATTACAGTAAGAGAGGAGACAGAGCAGATCTCAAGAGGCAATCAGGGTAAATCAAACTCACTGTTTGGAGACTGTGTGCCATCCACAGGGCAGCTACATACAGGCTTCCTGTTTGATTTTGAGCAGGGAAAAAGCAGCTGTTAACTTCACTTCCGTACTTCATCGTCCACTGAACAACTCTTCAGGTAACATGGAGTAGAGCTCCCTTTATAACCATTGAATTTGCTGACTTGTATCAACCCAAATACACGCTCTCCAAGACAAACGCTTGATAGGATCACCAAAATGGCTTTTACACATATAGTTTGCTTGGAACCAGAAATAATGATAGTCAAGTACTACAAGCAGTAAGGAGTCGGGCAATTGTGTCTGTGGGAATCAGTTGCTATGGGGTATTGAAACAGCTGGGAACACCTCCCTGTACTACAGCGACAGGATCACTGTTCTTGTGCCATGAAGGGCTGCTGACCTGGGGCCAATTCCTTCTGAGCTGTAATGACCGGCCAACATTGCCTGCTGGATGGCAGCCATCGTGGGAGGCAAATTAAGGAAAGCAGCAAATGACTCTCTGGGGAACCTGAAAGTATTTCAGCTCACCCTGAAAATGGAGAAGTACCCACATGTCAGGGCCAGGCCAGCAGTGCTTCCTGCCACCAGCACAGCACTGCCTTGCAGTGTCAGCCCCACTGTGCCCAACCCCTCACCATCACAGGTCCACACCAGTGCTATCCGTTGGCACAACTGACGAGAGAATGGAATCCATGGACAGCACTATTCTCTAAACAGACAGAAGGTCCAACTGCAGAGTAGGAGCCTATCTATGGCAAACGTGAGGCTGCTGAGGGAGGAAATGTTGCGTGAGAGCCACAGAGAAGAACCTCAGTACTGGCCCAGGAGCTGCTCTTTTCTGGATCATTTGTTGACACTGCAGAATCAAGGAAGATCTCTGTGTTCCTGTGAAATCCATTCAGTATCAAGTTCAGCCTCTGTGTCTCCTGGGTCATTTGGAAGGGTTTCAAACAGATATTTCTGGCCACAGTCAAGGCACAGAATTTTGATCTTGTACTTCTGCCCGAGATGGGCGCACCTCCATTCCCTGAGCTTCCCCTGTTGACTCTCACGTGCAATTGCAGCAGTCGTAGGGCCTGGTGCAAAGGGGCCTGTGCTGGAGGCAGGGCAGCGATGAAACTACACCTGAAAAACTGAAGAAAGTCTTAATTTTTTCATATTCATTTAGATGTTTGCACCAAGTCGTGCTTTTCTCAAGACTCTTTTCTGGTGCCAGGAGAATTCTGGAGTTGCCATTTGGGCAAGTGCTGTTTGTAACTGCACTGTGACAGTCGGAAGAAAGTTCAGGGAAAAAGCGGCCTAGCTGAGAGGCTTCCAAATGAGTGGTGGTGGGGCTTAGGGATCAGGGCAGGGCACGGTGACCCCCAGCAGGCAGCACCTGAACACCCTTGGTCCCCGGGCAGGTCGCTGAAGGCTGGTGCCAGCAGTTCAAGCGGTCTTCATTTCCATGAGAAAGAAACTGAGACAACTACAAATAAGGAACTTTTAAAGCAGGTTTTGTCAAGCATGCAGTCCCAGTGCTTTGGAGTGCTGAAAATCCATTACAAACATCAAGAAAACAGTGTAAGTGTGAATAAATGCATTTATTAGTGTCTCCTTACCAGCAACACCTTAATGTTGTTCTCAGGGTAGAGGAAATTGTTGATAGTTTTTGGATTCTCACTGATAGCGTTGGGAGAAATAAGGTTCTATCACGTCACATGGATGGGATACTCTCACAGGACATTTCATCAGAAAGCAGGTTTCTTTTCCAGGTATCCAAACGCTTCTTCCTTTAGCTCTGACCAAGAAGAAACCCTGTTCTCTCTTACTTTTCAAGGTGGGAGATGGAGTCGGGTGCAAACATTTGCATGATGGATACCAGCTCATGGCACAGTGGCTCATGGTGCATCACATGGAAGGGAATGGTGAGATCTGACCGAGGATGGAAAGCTCTTCTCCTCCTGGAGGTCCACACAAGAGTTCCTCTAACAGCATCTCCCCTGGTCACTTGTTGCCATCCTCCGGGCCCTGCCTGGAATGTTTTGGCTGTGGGAGTGTCGGTGACGGCTCTGTCCCAGGGTTGGAAGATTTGATGTCCTTGAGGGCTGGCTGTTGAAAACCCACACAAATGTACTTTTCTGGAAAACAAGATTTATTAAAAGTAGGAGGAAAATCAGATCAAAGAGAATAATGTGCTCGACTCAGGGAGCTGGATAATCTATGCCTCTGAATATTAAAACACTGATAGAAGAAACTGCGAGTCCGTTGCAAGCTTTTGTGATGAATCTGTCAAATCAGAAGGTGCCATCTGACTAGAAAATAACGGCTTATTTAGCACATCTTCCAAAAAAGAGAGAAATTACTGGAGCACACTAATTAGTCTAAACAGTATGCAGAGTTTCAGAACAAACTTTGAAGGGCAAAATGAGAAACACAGGTAGAAGTATCAGTTGTAATGGGAATTTGTAAAGATGGATGAGGTCTATCAGATGGTTTGCACTATGAACATTACTGATGTTACAGAGAAAATAAATTTGGTGGCCCTCCTTGAGCCAGGGAGGTTGGACCAGATGACTCCAAAGGTCCCTTCCAACCCTGAGCTTCACTGAAATAAAGATGTGAGCTGTAGCAAGGCTGCAGGTGCCACACAGGGATTCGTTAGGGATGCTGTAGAAGTTGAATGTTACTAGCAGAACTGCTGAAGAACAGTCAAAGGACTAATCTCACTTAAAGCATTGCATAGGCTCAACGAAATGACTGTGTGTTGATGGCTTTGCATTGATGCTTAATTACCAGAAGTGTAATCCATACAGAGGCAGACTGAAATGTGATATGGGGCAACTGGAACAGACTGTAGGACTACAGTAGTTGCAATGGGATGAAATTTAGTAGAATAGTGCAAACCCATGTGCTCAGAACTAATAGCAAAGGGAAAAAGAACTTTAGACAGGAGAAATCCCTGCTATGAAAAAGGTGTCTCACCTTCCAGGTATGAACTGGGAGTGGAAGGTGAGACCGTTGTCTGAAGGTTCAGCACAGTGTCTCCATGGGTGCAGTGGTAAAGTCCTAACTGTTCTGAAGAGGGTGTTTACTGGTAGGGTCTTGGCATGGATGTTACATGTCGTATTTCCTCTCCTCCCTGCTGTTCTGATTTTGTAGGCAGTTAACACCACAGCACATGCTGCTGTGATTGCATGAAAGCAGAGTGGGAAGTCTCGTCAAAGCATGCAGATGTAGGGCAAATCTGCTTTGTATGGTAAGCCTGTTGTAGGCAGCATACCTGTCAACAGCCGTGAGCACCTGCCTTGCAGGCCAGTCCTAGGTAAGATGTATCTTCTGTTCTCTCTAGACACAACTTGGGAAGCTGAGATAGCCAACTGAGTCTGTTAATGTTTTGACGGATGATACCTGGGGGAAAAATATCTCCTTTCTAGGGTATCCATGTGGAAAGCTTTGCACCTTCCTAGTTGCCTTGGTAGAGGTCACATCCAGCTGCACTGAGCTCCAGCATCTTGCACGCAGCAAGGAGAACAAACAGGAGAACGTTCAGATCCACATGCAGCCGTAGGGCTGCCATCTGGTCCAAATCCCACAGATGCACTGGGATGGCTCACTGAGTGCTGCCATGCATGGAGAGCAGCAGGAATGCCTATGGGTGGGTGAAAAGTCAGCTGAGAGCTTAGGAGGTCATTTGGCAGACCAGTCTGGGTGAGGCCATGGTGGGTTTCTGCTGAAGACTACTGTGGAAGGTGAAAGTGGGGAAGCCTCACTGGCACTGGCACCACTTCTCATGGGGGGTTTCAGCCACCCTATAAGTGCTGGAGGGACAATGCAGCGGGGCACTGAATCGAGGAAGTTTATGGAGTGCATTGGTGGCAGTATCCTCCATCTGGTTGATGGAAGAGCTGAGGAGGGAAGGTTCTCTGCTGGACCCAGTGCTCAGAAACAAGGAAAACTGATAGGAGATGTGAAGGTCAGGTCTCTGATGCATGCGATCTCATGTACCTAGGGAGAAAAGAACTTTGCACATCAGAGAGCACTAAGAATATACTAGCATGAGCTGTGTTGGCTGGGTTTCCCTCTCTAGCCCTGCTCTGAAGCTTTTTCCCAGGGCAGTGGCCATTGCAGTCACCAAGTGATGTTTTTCAACCTACTGGCAAAGAAACAATGACATTTGTTTACATGTTTATAACTGCAGATCTGGATGAACTGATGCAGAGAAGAATTCAGACATTAGACATTCCCAATTTAATTGTAGTCTTCATCCATTAGCTAAAATGTCATTTCCCTCTCTTTGCGATTAAGTTAATTTAATTCTTGAGGATCTTTCCATTTTCATAGGTATTGCTTCACTGAGTCAGATTCATGTGAGTCAGATTCACTAAACTGAAAAACAATGAGCAAAACTGTATGAGACCCAGACATTGGCAGACCACTTCTTTCTGCATGATAGACACAATGGAGATATTTTCTGTGCTTCCCCACTAGACTTAGCTGCAAGCACGAGAAATATTGTCCTGTATGAGATGTGTTGTCCATTCTAGGCACACACGGACATTTGACACTAAGCCTCTGCTTCAGTAAAGAAGGGATCACTTTTCCTCCAGCCACAGTATCTTTCATTCCTAGCTGTATATAAGAGGAGAATTACCCATTCTACTTCCAGTTCTGGTTCATGAGTTTTTCTCCATTCTGTTAGAGAAATGTATTGGCTATCAGACACCTCATGTCATAGCAACCATCCACAAGTTTTGCCACTTGCAAATCCACTTAGAGACCAGCAGGTAATGCAGGTATTGTTCTGGGATGGAATTGGGTTTCTGTTGGTCTTTTAATGCTTATATAGATACTGCAGCTTTGGTGTTGTCATAAGACTGCCCTGGAAACCTCTGTTGTAGGACTGTCCGATGCTTGCAGGCATCCTGGAAGTGCTGCTAAATTTTCAGGCCAGCCTGTTTTGGGTTTTGTCTTCTGCTCCTCTCTCCATTTGTATCAGCCTTCTCTGTACCTTGTTCAGCAGGAGGGTCATAGATCAGCCTGTTTTTGCTCAACTTCTAGCAGAAAAGGAGTACATGTTCTCATTTGGAGCTGTGGTCACAGTTGATGAGGGCATACAGAGCTGGGCTTTTTCAGGCTCTGGAAGAGAAGGTCCTGGGAAGACATCGTTGCAGCCTTCCGGTATTTAAAGTAAGCTTATAAACAGGAGGGAGAGTGGCTTTTTACATGGTCTGATAGTGATATGACAAGGGGGAATGGTTTTAAACTAAAAGGGGAGAGATTTAGTTTAAATGTTAGGAACAAATTCTTTACTCGGAGGGCAGTGAGGCCTTGGCACTGCTGCCCAGAACGCTGTGGGTGCCCCATCCCTGGAGGTGTCCAAAGCCATGGATGGGCCCTGGGCAGCCTGAACTGGTGGAGGGCAACCAGCCCATGGCAGAGGATTGAAGGTTTGAACTGAGGTTCTGAAGTCCCTTTCAACCCAAAGCATTCTGTGATTTTGTGATTCTGTGTCTGTCACCACAAGCAAAAGGTGGGAAGCAATGTAAAGTTTCCAGTGCAGCAAAAGGCTGAGCAGTGCCATCATGTTCATCACTTCTTAGTGGCTAAGCTGATGAGGAGAGACATCAAGCTTGGCCAGCCCAGGTGAGGTGACAGGGAGCATCACAGGGCTATGCATCGACACCATGGATGGCATGTTCAAAGGTGAGGCTAAAGGACAATGAAGTTATTGGACACACTGCTATGTGCTGCAGTCCCTCCTTGGGGCTGTGTGTGGAAGGATTCCATAGACAGTAAGGGATGCAGGGCTAAGGCAGCCCTGTCTCTGCAGGGACCAAGTGTGCTCTTCCCTGCTAAGCATTATCCATGCAATTATGGCTTGAAAAGCCTCAGGCTGTAGGTACTGAAGTCCAAAGACTTCAAGTAGGCAGGAATGCTGCTGTAATTACTCAGCTGGTTGAACACCAGCTTCTCTCTGGTGACAGAAGCTTCTTGTGCTCTGGTATGGCCCCTCTCCATGTTGAGCTACAGGCCTGTAAGCAGATGTCAGCAGCAGTTTGGAAGTGGAAGGCCTGTATTTATCCATTTTGTTCTCTGAGTACTGTAGCAGCATTCCCATGTTCGTTGGCTGAAGGAGGATGGAGCCTTCCTGCGAGTATGCAGCAGTGGGCCGAGAGGAGCCAAGGGCAAGTGTAGAGTTCTGCAGCTGGGGAGGGACAGCCATGTGCATCAGTACTGGTTGGGGGCTGACCTGCTGGGAATGAGCTCTGTGGAGAAGGACCTACGTGTCCTGGTGGCCAACAGGGTGACTATGAACCAGCAGTGTGCTCTGGTGGCCAAGAAGGCCAGTGGTTCCTTGGGGTGAGTTACAAAGAGTACGGCCAGCATGGCGAAGGAGGTGTTCCTTCCCCTCTGCTCTGCCCTGGGGAGGTCCCATCTGAGTGTGACAGGGTACTGTAGCAGAGGTGGTGAAGTCTCCATCTCTGGAGATATTCAAACCCGCCTGGACACTTTCCTGTGTGACCTGCTGTAGGGAACCTGCTTTAGGGGGATGTTGGACAAGGGGATCTCCAGAGGTCCATTCCAACCCTTATGACTCTGTGACCTTGTGTGGTTAAACCTCATGCCACCACTGGGAGTAATCATAGCCAGGGAGCAGTGCCTTCCCCCTCCCCATCCTTTCATATACCCCATCATGATGCAGTGTAATTAAAGTACTGGGGCTGTCTCTGGGCTGCCAAGCCCAGCTTTCACACTTGCTGTAAAATCAGTGACTGTTTTCTGAGAGCATCTCATAAGAGGAGGAGGCTTTGTACCAACAGCTAATTCCCACTGCTCAGGGATTTGTGATAAGGCGAGGAGAGCCACTTCAGAGCTGTGAAGGATCTCCAGTCACTATCAGCAAAGGGAGTGCATCATGGAGTGTGTGCTGGTTTGTATATACGTGGTGCTATTTCTGATGGTTGCCATAGGAACACTCGCGTCCTGTGATATATGTCCTGCCTTCTGAAGTACAGGCACACAGAGGTGCTTGGAAGTGAATTCCCAAAGAGAAACCTCTGGCATTCCCATGTTCCTGCACGTTCCCCCCAGCCCTGCCATGGACCCTTCTGTGCTGCTCCATCACTCCTACCCTGGGATGCAAAGTGGGGAGAGCAGAGTGTGACGCAGTGGTAGTGGTCAGTGTCATGGGAGGATATCTCAGATTTCTTTCTTTACCTCCTTTTCAGCTGTTTCCTTTGGCAGGATTTGGCTCCCACCTGCTTCTTTATCTTCCCATTCGTAAGGAGGGGTAACACTCCCATGGATTTGAGATGGTAGCCAGACAAAGACGTGAGATGCCAGGGAGCTGTCCTTCACACAAGAGCTCTTTCACAGACCTCAAAACCTGGCAAAGAAAAGATGTAATAAAGCAATGAATTACCTTGCTGCCTGGGGTAAATGTGTCCTCTGGGGCTCGTCTGGAATCGGGAGGACACAAAACTGTGCAGTGTGATTTAGGGAGATGCTACTGGCAGTGTGTGAAGTCCCGAGCCCTGAAGTGGTCAGGGCTTCATTATCTCCTCTATCTGCCAAGAAGAGCTACAGGCAGCCCATGAAACCAGCAGGAGGTTTCCAAGTGAGTGAGGGGAGGGGGCTGTTGGATAAACAAGTCGCTCAGCCGTGGTTGGTGTCAGTGCAGCATTCTGTGCTGCCATTATTGGTAATTGACATAACATAGAGTTATGATGACCGCAGATGTTGTCATTAGTCATGTTCTGTCAAGTTGTGTTATCTGATGACTGAGAATTAATTTTTCTTCAAAACTCTGAATCCCCTCCATGGGATCTCTGTCCTTTCAAAAGAGAATTTACCATGTTTGAACACCTCTGTCTTGCAGATGTTTTCATTTAATTAAATCATGAATTCTTAGTACCAATCTATATTTTCCTGCTTCTTTTCCACCCCTTCCATCACAAAAGTATAATACACAAATGCTTTGATTATCATTAGATTAGAAGTGTTTCTTAAGTTGTCTGAGATACTGAAGGCAGCGATGCTGACAGATAATGGTCATTGGTGTCATGTCAACACAAGCTAAAGCAATTATTTTTCAGCCTTCTAACACCATAAAAACAGATGAAGGAAGAAACTACCAATTAAAGATGAAAATAAAAGGATCAGGTATACAGTCTGTGATTAAATTGATACCTAATGCTCGGTTTTTCTTATGCTATTCTGTTAAGCTGTTCTCCCAAATTACTAAATCTCTGTAGATGTTGGAAACACACTGGTTATTTGTTTTCATCCACTCTTGCTTTATTATTGAACTTCTAGAGTGTGTTGGTTGCCTGGATCCTGGGAATTACCTTGTCTCTTGAAATTGTAAATGCATCAGACAAGCAATGGAGCACTAACAGCCAGCTATAATTGCATTTTGTCTGCTGCTCTTCATATGGCCGTTGTTTACTATGGAGAGGCTTTTCTCGGAACATGGTTCCTTTGTCCTCCTCCTCCTCCGCACTCCCAGCACCTCAAAATCCATTTCATTGGAACAATCCCATAAAGTCTTGTGCAGAAGAGGGCAAATTGAAGCTACCAAACTGGAGGGGGTTGATACTTGCATGTAGAGTCTTGGGCAAGGAGACGGTAGGAGTTTTCCCTGAGTTCTCGGTGCACTTTATA
The DNA here is from genome assembly GCF_016699485.2 of Gallus gallus. Taxonomy (NCBI): domain Eukaryota; kingdom Metazoa; phylum Chordata; class Aves; order Galliformes; family Phasianidae; genus Gallus; species Gallus gallus. Next base: position 1,826,687 of record NC_052549.1, read on the forward strand.
TGCAGCCCCACAGAGAGGAAGGAAATGGAAATAGTTAAGCACCCATTTTTAGAAGATGTTGTGGTCTTTAAATGCAGTTGCACACTTGCTGTGCTAGTTTATGATTTAGTGCATGCACCTTGTTTAGGAAATGATCATCCACATTCTCTGTGATGCTCTGCTGGGATTGGTTCTGCTGCAGACATCTGTTTGCAGGCATGCACCTTGCCAGTACCCTTGAAAACTGGTGCAGATCCAGAGGCAGAGAGCACCTGTGAAGGCAGTGTGGGCTGCAGTTGTGCCTGCATGACACAGAGCAGCCCAGAGCTCTGGCTTTGTGGTTGGTGGGACAGGAGTTGCTGGTCCAGCTGCTTGTAGGGCAGAGCTGCAGTGCTTATGGAGCTGGGGCTCAGATCCACATACACTGCAGTCGCTATTAGGAGCCTGTAAGTCAACCTTCACCATGATAACTGCATATATGTATAGGTAGGACAAAAAAAAGCATGGTTGAGATAGCAAATGTAAGTATATCAGTCCTTTACAAGGTCCTTCTGCAAAAGTGACAGGTGGCACACAAGTCTTGGTGCTCCTGTGTGCCATCAGTCCATAAAAACACTGTGCTGGGTCAGAGTGAAAGCTATTAGCCCAGTTCCCTGCCTGTAAGGAGGAAGATGCAGGATCTGAGGGAAAGGGTGCACAGTTAGGGTAAGCATGCAGTGGTTTTTCTGTCTGTGAATTGAAGCTGAGCTTCATTCTGTGATCATCTCAACTTCTACAGAGCCCTGCGACAATGAATTTGCAATTTAGTTATGCATCACGTGAAAAAGTACTGCTCTGTTCATCCCTACGTTGTTATCCCTCATTCATCACCTCCACCCTGATATCTCTCTCCTAATTGGCAAGTCCGGATCCATTTAGTGCCTTGTTCTGTGGAAGCTGTATGCTTTTTGGGAGAGAGAAATGAGAGCTGGGTATTGCATTCAAGATGAAGGCCCACCATGCCTTCATAGAGTGGCATAATAATGTTTCCCATTTTGTTTGCTGTTCCTTTGCTGATGCTTGATTGCTGTCACACCAATGAACATGGAACTGTTATCTGCAGAGTATAACCATGAGAACCCCGAGATCTCTTCTCTGAGTTCAATTTTGAATACATTATTGCCTACATATATATAGCTAGGGTTAGTTTTCTGTGTGCATCACAGCATCTATCAACACTGAATTTCTTTCTTCTGCCACATCATAGCCAGACACTTAGAATGATGGCGTACGTTTGCAATTCTTTACCATCAGTTTTGATTTTTACCACCTGGAATTACTTTGTCTTATGACTAACTTTGTCAGCTCAGTAATCATTCTGTCCTTCAGGTGATTTTTGAATACAGTAAGCAGCTCCAACTCTATGAGTAGCCTCCCAGCTTGTTTCCTATGGCTTAATTGTTTGGGTCTGTTTTTTTGTTTTTTGGTTTTGCTTGTTTGTTTGTTTGTTTTCTGTAAGACTGCAGTAGTATTGTTAGGTGAAAGATAAGGATCTGATTCAGATTAAGATCTAAACATGAAGAGACACAGGCATATGGTGAGCGACCTTCTGGAGATAACTCTACCTTTCTAGCAAATACAAAGGGAGTTCATGGTGTCAGGCTCACATTTGGACATCCCCTGTTTGCTACCTAAAATGGGCTGGAAATCTTAGATTTCTGGTTTTCTCTAATTCACACTATGTGCTAATTCATTGCTTATTAGAGCTCCTGCCAGCTTGCCTAGTGCATACTGAGCAGTAATGCAACGCTTCCATATCTGAGTTTCTTTAGGGTGCATACCATCTGGTCCTAGTAAATTGTTGTTATTAGTTTGTTAATTTATCCTAAAATCTCTTCATCTGCTGCTTCAGTATAAGAGTCTGTCTGGTGATTAAGGGACTGGAGAGTCTGTCACATGAAGGGGTTGGGGGGGGTGATGAGTTGGTTGAAATCCTGTGGTGCCGGGGCAGTGAAGAAAGGTCCTATGAGGAAAGGTTGAGGGAACTGGGCTTGTTTAGCTTGGAGAAGAGAAGGCTCCGAGGAGACCTCATTGTGGCCTTCCAGTACTTGAAGGGATCATATAAACAGGAGGGGGAACGGCTGTTTATGAGGGTGGACAGTGATAGGACAAGGGGGAATGGTTTTAAACTGAGATAGGGGAGGTATTAGAAAGAAGCTTTTCACCCAGAGGGTGGTGATGCACTGAACGGGTTGTCCAAGGAGGCTGTGGATGCCCCATCCCTGCAGGCATTCAAGGCCAGGCTGGATGTGGCTCTGGGCAGCCTGGGCTGCTGGTTGACGACCCTGCACATAGCAGGGGGTTGGAACTGGATGGTCACTGTGGTCCTTTTCAACCCAGGCCATTCTGTGTGCTGCTATGAGTGCAGGAGATGGAGCCAGGCTCTTCACTGCGGTGCCCAGGGAAAAAGCAAGAGGCAGCGGCACAAACTGAAAGATGGACTTCCCTTAAACATAATATCCTTTATTTTCCTGATAGGGCGGTTGAGCACAGAGCAGTTGTGGAGTCTCCACCCTTGAACATATTCCAAGACCCCAGAGGCACAGTGCTGGGCAGCCCGCTCTGAGCAGGAGGTTGGGTGGAGAACCTTCAGAGGTGCCACCAGCTCAACACGCAGCATTACTGCCCCCGGGGAGCACTCTGCAAATACATTCTGCTGTTCTGTGGTGGCCTTGCCTTTCTTGGGCACTCCAGGTGCACCTTGCTCATCTTTTAGTTTCATAGGCTCTCTGGTGTGTTTCTGGCTTCTGAAGAAGGTTTTATTGTTAGTTTTTATGGTTTTCAGAAGATGGCTCTTTAAAATCTCTTTCAGCCGTACCAGGACTGGATTTTGTGCTGTTTTCAGTTTTTCCCATTTGGACACGATTTCCATTCTCTGAAGAATGTCATTTTACTCTTAATAGTCTCCATTACTCTGCTGTTTAACCATGAGAGCTCCTTTCCGATCCTTTTTATAGGTGATATATATTTATTCTAAGCCTATTATATGGTTCCTTTATGTAATTTCCTTGCCACCTGCAAGCAGTTTATCTTCTTGGCATCTGCTTTTAATTTAAATTTAGCAGGATCCTTGTCCTGTCTCTGGATGGGATAAATCACCTTCCAGAGTGCCTGTTAGCACAGCCACCTCGGGTTACCCACCACACTTTAACATTACAGGAGATTTAGCCCAGGAACCCGACCTGTTCCTATTGTCAGAGAAGCTATTTTCTTGCCTGGAAACTAGAAAGCAATGTGCAAAACAAGGCGAGTCTGTATCCATTTTATCATCTCTGCATAAAACTGCTTAATTTTCTGACAGGGAGATGTAGTTAGTTGCACAAATAATGTATTATTTTATGCTAAAGGTGTTTATGAAACCACTTGCTTGAACTTTCCCCCACTAACTTGCACTTTATGGTATTGAGGATCCTCACTGTTACTCTGTTCAAAATTAACAAACGTTTTAATTTGGGCTTGGCAGATGTGGGGAAATAACGTTACGTCATCAGCCGTACATAACTGTAATGAGCAGAGTATTATCAGCCCCAAGAACACAAATGACTCCAAAATGGCTTGCTTAATTGCTGGTCATTTATATTGATTGGTTTGAATTTAAAACTGATGTGCCAAGATATTTGGGGCTGTGAATTACACAGAGAGTCTCTTGTGGCAAGTATTGCCTTTCGGGGCACCGGTGGGTGCTGGTCCTCACAATGGATTTCATGCCCAGTGGGCTTTGGGTGTCAATGGGGGGATCGATTAAGTGGTGTCCTCTTTGTCCCTACTAGAACATCCATCTGGTGGCCAAGTGGCTGAGCTCTCTGGAGAAGAAGCTGGAGCAGCACAGTGAGGGCAGCCATCGGGATTTCCGTGTCTTCATTAGCGCAGAGCCAGCTCCGTGCCCAGAGAGCCACATCATTCCGCAGGGCATCCTGGAGAGCTCCATCAAAATCACCAACGAGCCACCGACCGGGATGCACGCCAACTTGCACAAAGCCCTCGACAACTTCAACCAGGTAGGGGCCGTCCTGCTGGGCAGGCTGGGGGCTTGGTGGGTGCTGGAGTCATGCAGTGGGACGTGGGGGGACCTCGCCAAACCCTTCTCATCACAGGGATCTCTTCTCATCACAGACCCCTCACGCCCTCCTCTGCTCTCCAGATCTCTTTCCATTTTCCAATGGAGGACTTGGGCATTCCTGGCCAGCCTTCTTCTTGCAGGAGGTCACAGCATGTTGGATTTCAGCCCAGTTTGTGCATTTGTCATTCATGTATGATTCTTAAAAAGGGTGTTTTGTTACAGAATCAAAGTTGGCTCCACAGGGAGGCAGTTGAGTCACCATCCCTGGATGTGTTTAAAAACCGTTTGGATGTGGTGCTCAGGGACATGATTGAGCGGTGGGTCATTAGAGTTAGGGTAGTATGGTTAGGTTGTGGTTGGACTTCATGATCTTGAAGGTCTTTTCCAACCTGAGCAATTCTGTGATTCTATTCTATGATTCTGCAGCATTTGGGAAACACTTCTGTCGTGATTTGACTTGATTTCTGTGGTGGTGTCCCTCCATTTTGGGTTGGTGACTGGCATGTCACATCTGTCACCTGGAGACACAGAGAGGAGAGCAGCCTGAACTTCACCTTCTATGGTGATCATAGTTAATTTCTGCTGGGGCTGGTGGCAGGCTGCTAATTCCTTTAATTGCATGCAGCTCGTGGTTATCACACAGCCACACTCCTGCTATCCCTGCTCTTTGCTGCAGGGGTGCAGCAGAATCCTGTGCAGGGGGCACGAAAACGGAGTGTGTGGCAGTGATGGGCAAATATTCTTCTTCTCTTGGTGACTGCAGGGGGCAGGGCTCAGTGCATGCAGTGAGACACAACAAACTGTGCAGGAGCAGCATAGTGGTTCCCGGAGCAGCCTGGGCTTCCAGGTGGTGCTGGAGCTGTCATGCATCACTGCTGCACTTCTGCCCAGCCCATTTTCTGCATGACCCCAAAGGCTAAGGGCTAACTGCTCGCGTTTATGATGATTCCTTTTCGAAAGACATGGACCGTTGCACTCTGCTGCCCCAAATGCCCATTACCTTCACTCACACATGCTGCCTTGGGCATGCAGCTCTCCCAGCAGCACCCTGCCTGCTAACCACAGCATCCAGCAGGGCCTGCAGGAGCTCCCACCGCTCTGCCTGCCTCCTTGTGGCACTGCAATCACTCCGGCCTCTCCGTTCTGCTGATGGCTGCATCAGGAGCACACAGGGCACATCTTTCTCTCCATGTCACTCGGGATCAGGCAGGAGCATCCCCAGCCAGCGCTGGACCCATGGCACTGCTCCATGTGGCAAAGAAATGATATGAGGGGGGTCTCAAGTGTAGGAGCTGCTCTCCAAAGAGATGAGAGTGGGAGCCACAGCACAAGGATTAATGCCAGCAGTCGGAGAAGATTATTCCATTTTTATCTACTGTCATTCATACTGTCATTTATCGTCCTGAACTCCATGAAACGTCCTGGAGAATGAGGGAGGGGAGAGCCTTCATCCAAAGTAACGTTTTCATCCTGCCCATGCTCGTTTCAATCAGATAGTAATTAGCGTTTTCTAAATTGCCGGAGTATTATAAAATGTCTCTTATCACAAATCCTGGAGTGAGTGGGTGGAGCCCCTTTACACCTCATTTCTTTGCTTTGTACAGAATACATGTTCAAATTTAGCTTTTAGCTGAAAGCCACTGAGAAGGGCCATTATTGTGCGTGGGGGAATATTGTTCTGATCTGTGGCTGAAATAAAAATGCACAGCCAAATAGAGAGGCCAATGAGCCTGCAAAGGTCTCATACTCAGTTTTCATTCCGAGAAGCTCTCTTTGAAGTCCAGGGGTATTTTCTGAAATGAAAAACCTGTTCTTCATCAGGTTAATGATAGTGGAGGGAGCTCAGAGTCCAGTCTCATCAAGGGGAAAACAGGAACTGAGCTGTTCTGAGTCCTCCTATGCAGTTAGTCAACATCTTGTACACTTTGCAGCAACTGGTTCCCCCTGTTCAGCAGAGACCCTGAGCTCTGCAGCTGGTGAGAGGTCTAACAAAGTGCATTATTTTAGGTGAAGATGATAGAGAAAAGTCCACACAGGTGCCCTCTGTGGTGCTTACTGCATAACAGAGTTGGACTAAAGGGTCTGTCCTTGGCAGGGAGGATGCTCTCTGCTCACTCAGGTCTATGCCTCAGTGCACGTCAGGGCCACGGCACACTGAACACACTGCTCCTGGGGAGGGTTTGCAGAGACCTGGATGGAAGTGTGGGTCTGTCCTTCCCAACACATCCATCTCCTGGTTCTGGGGAGATCTGTGCTGCTACAGGCATGTGGGGCATGCTGTCACTCTCCTGTCACAGGAAAGGGGATCTGTTGCTCAAGCCAATGCAGAGCAGGGGCAGGAGCAGTGGAAGCATCCACCAAGCTTCAGCCACAGAATGAGGTCTCAGACCCATCCATGAGAACAGAACTTTGGCCCAGGTGCTGTGCATTCACCTCCAGACCCTTGTTCTTTGGCTCTGCTATCCCATAGAAGCGATTTCCACATACCAGGACCAGGCATGGCTGCCCAGGCTGCCCCTGTCCTGCCTGCTGATTTGATCACACACTACTTCCCTCTGGGCTCTTTGGGGTCTGGTTCCTTCATGCACTGTCAATGATGAAATGACTCAGGCTCCTGCCCTTACACCATGAGAGCTCTTCCTACTGCTTTGTCAGTATTCCAGCTTTAAGCATAGCCTAGAAATCTGGCAAGGAAGCACCAGTTGCTGTGCTGACCTTGTGGGTGCTTGTTTTTTGTTTTTCTTTGCAAGCATTTTGTCCTCTCTGCTTAGATTTTTGGAAGTCTTTCCTGCCTCTGCCTTGGTGTGCTATCAGCACATGTGCTGCTACAGTACATGGCTGGGCTGGGTTTGTGCAGAGCATCAAGCACTGCTGTCCTGCAAGAGTTCTCTGTTGCTTCAGTCCTGTGGCTTAGAAAAACACTGCTCCAAGAAACCTTATGTATGCAAGAGGCAGAATGGAGTGTACTCCTTCATCCTCCTGGGCATGAGGTGTCACAGGGCTGTCACCCCATCTGCAGTGGCTCTCCAACTCCCTGATGTGGGATGTGGGGCACACCCTGGCGCTGGAAGGGTGCAGCTTTCCTTCTCATCCTGGCTCTTAGACTACAATGTCTCTTTGATTTGTGAAGGAAAACATGAATTCAGAAAGTATGCAATGGAATTTACCAGCAAATCTGTGATGAAACCCACTGTCTCAGAGAACTGGAAGGCATGTAGGTTATGCAGAAATGAACTCGTGGAGTAAATCAGTTCGCAGCTGTCTGAAATCCGGTGTACTTGGGAGGCATTGTGGACTTACCTCTGCCTCCCTGCCTGTGTTGCAGGATACCCTGGAGATGTGCACTCGGGAGAACGAGTTCAAGAGCATCCTGTTTGCCCTCTGCTATTTCCATGCTGTGGTGGCAGAAAGGCGCAAGTTTGGTCCCCAGGGCTGGAACCGATCCTACCCCTTCAACACTGGAGACCTCACTATCTCTGTTAACGTGCTCTATAACTACCTAGAGGCCAGCTCAAAGGTGAGTAAATGGATGTGGGCTATTTCATAGAATCACAGCATGGCTTTGGTTGGAAGGGACCTTAAAGCCCACCCAAGTTCCAAGCCCTGCCATGGGCTGGTTGCCACCCACCAGACTGGGGACTAGATCAGCTTGCTGGCTGCTGTTTGGTGGCTTTTTACCTCCAGTAATGAACTGGATCGTGCTGAAACTCCTGCAGATTTTCCATAAGTGTCATTTTCTTGGTGCCTTTGGTTTTATAACATCACAGTTTGTTGTATCTTTGGTGTGAGGCAGGAAACTTCAACAACTTTTGCAGCTTACAGATGATATCAAATAGCGCCTGTGGTCTGTATTCACTGGAAATACATAGTGGTCTTTGGTTTAATAGAATTTAGAATAAATTTGCATTTCAGTGGAAAGCTGCGTAAGTCTGTGCTGCGATGCTGTTTTCCCTGGGCAGGACGTAACTACTGCCTAATGTTTGTTTACTTAGAAAACTGGAACAGTGCAATGGAAGCACTCACTGAGCAGATCAGTCCTAGAGCTGTAGCCTGCAGCTCAGCGATGCTGCCTGAACTCTGTCACAGCCTCCTGCTTCATCCTGCAGGTCCCATATGATGATTTACGCTACCTCTTTGGTGAGATTATGTACGGAGGTCACATTACGGATGACTGGGACAGACGACTTTGCAAGACCTATTTGGAAGAATTTATTAAGCCAGAAATGCTGGAGGGAGAATTCTTCCTTGCTCCAGGATTCCCTCTCCCAGGGAACATGGACTATAATGGCTATCATCAGGTAAGCTCTGTTTTCTGGCATTATTTATACACAGAAGCGTAATGCCTTCCATAACTGCCCTATAATCTGTTTTAGGAGGCAGTGAATAGGATTGCAGTGTTTCAGCACACCTCCTGTTATTTCCCATTATGTTCTGTTTCCATTGACATTTCATCAATCCCCTGGATAAACCAAGTCTAATGGTAGTTTGCTACTTCGTCATGGGCTCATTCTGTTCATGCATGAATGCTATTGGCTCTGGAGGCATGAGCAGGGCTCCTGGAAAATTACATCCACGTACTGTTTGCTAAAGTGGCCCCTTCAAGCTCCTTTTATTATCAGTTTTGATGAGAAGCGCTGACAGGTCGGGTCGTGGTGATCCACTTACTGATCTCATCTGTTCTTTGTACACAAATGCGGCAGCAGGGATAGGTGTATTAGGCTGGTTTTGTTCATAAAACTTAACTACTGGAAGCTAAACTCACACAAGGGATTTCAGAATATTCATGCTGAAACACACAGCAGATAATTGCTAGAGAAGGTCCGAGCCTGAGAGATGTAGCCAAGCCAAACTCGAGCAATTACCAGATTTTCACAGTAGGAGTAAAAGCAGTTCTTTTCTCTGTAAACAACTGTTTGCTCCTTTGTCCTGTGGGGCTCAAGGCCACAAGCAGAGTGGTGTCAGCCAGGGCTTACTTTCTTGGTGGGCAGTAATTCAGTCCCGTGAACTCTGAAGTGCTGAGCGCTCTGCATTTGTATCTGACCTCTGCTTCCGTGTGCAGTACATAGATGACACCCTGCCACCGGAGTCTCCTTATCTCTATGGCCTCCACCCCAACGCTGAGATTGGATTCCTTACCCAGAGCTCGGAGAAGCTCTTCCGTGTCGTGCTGGAGATGCAGCCCCGCGACAGCAGCATGGGCGAAGGAGGAGTGGTGACCAGGGAAGAAACGGTGAGAGTGGTTGAGAAAGGGGCTGTGTTTATTGGCTGTCCTGCTCCTCAGCAGCCCTCGGTGCTCAGGTCTGTCTCACAACTGCTTGCTGTAACGTCTTCTGCCTTTGCCAGATGCAAACCGGGTGTCTAAAACCGCCAGCCTCATATTATGCAGAACGTTGCCGCAGTGGGATGTAATTGGAGTATTGTCAGTAATAGGACAGTGGCTTTTAATTACCCCCTGAACTGCAGTGCCTTCATTATCATCCTGCAAAGACGTTGCAAATAAACCTTCTGTGGCCTCCCCTACCTCTGAGCCACCGGTCCCCATGCACCAGGCTGTGACTGGCATTCCAACAGCTCTGCACACCATCTGCCGTGCACCACGTCCCGCCCAGCTCCCAGGGGCTCTGTCATTCCTCATTTCCAGCCGAGCCCATCCGCTGTGCCCGTGTCTCAGACTGATCTCAGCTCTTCCTCTTGAAACTCACAGCTCATTAAAATCTGGCTCTAGCATTCATACCAGCATCTGAAACCAGCCAACACTTGCTCCGTTTTTGATTTCTGCAGACTTAAGTCTTCTTTTTCAAGTCCTGCAAATTAATGAGTGGCTAATAGAAAGTGTAAGTGAAGGCTCTGATTTCACACATGGTTCCTTTGGCTTGCTGTGCTGCTAGGGCACTGCTGTCCTTGCCTGAGGGTCACTCAGAAGGGGTGGACATGGTCAGTTTTCAGTTTGTGCTGGAATTTGAGGTGAGGTGACTCTAACCCAGAGTTAGCAAAGCCAAAGAAAACGCTCAAATGGGAATAATTCTCCTTCTTTTTGCCAGTTAATTACAATTCAGCTCCTTGGCCAGAGCAGAACTATCAGTGGGTGATCCGGCGGCATCACAGGGCTTGGCTTTGTTGCAGATTCCTGCAGACAGCCAGGGAGCCCTCGTGGGCTTTGTGATCCCTGAGGGAAGCTGCCTGGAGGCAAGCTGAGCATGGCTCTGCTGCACTGCTTCCTGCCTGGGGGATGCTCCCACAGCTCATGTTCTTCTGGGAGCGAAATCTCTCATTACCTGACTTGTGACTGGCACTGGCCATGCCCCTTTCACTCAGTCCTTGCAAGAGAGTGAGGACAGAGTTCTCTCCACTCCCCCATTTGAGGATTTCTAGCCCCTTATTTAGCTGAGGTGGTTACAGAGATCTTGCACAGAGCTGCTGGGAAGCTGTCCTTTTCCTGAGGCTCTGACGAGTCCAGTTACTCCCACAAGCTTCTGAGGCCACATTAGAGAAAATGAGCCATCATTGTTGTGAACAAAATCAGAGCCAGAGCGATTTGCAGGGGAATTTCAAATTACAGGGTATTTTGATACTGCACCTCAGGTGCAGCTCAAGAGCTTTTCCAGCTGAGCTTTAGCTTCAGCTTCAGCCACCTCACTGGCTGCAATAGCAGCCCACACTTCGTCATTTCTTCATAGCTCCGATGTGTGCGTGGAGGGTTTGGGAGAGCAGCAGTGGGAGTGCATCAGAGTAGGGTCAGAATATGAATGTCAGAGGGCATGGCAATGAAATTACCCAGGGGCTGCCTCTGGCAGTGGCTGGAAGCTGTTGTTGTCACCCACTCACCAGCTTTGTACATCAGATTTTGGAAATGTAACTGCATAGCGCACTCCAGAAAAATCAACTTGGTTTCCAAACCGAGCTGAGTTGGTGACCTGAAAACAACTTTGTTTCATTGCACTTTTCTTCCACAGCTCTATTAGTTCAGAACGCGGCTTAAAATTCAGTTTGATATAATCGCCTCTCTCTATCAATATACCACAGAAAAGCAGCTCATGAGCTCAGTTATCCTGAGGCTCAGCTGAGATTACAGCCCCATCAGTCTTCTTGCATCGAGTCTGACCTTAGAAGAAGTGAGAGTGCAGACTTGAGACCCAAGGAGAGAGAAGAACATTACGTGTCACCCTGACATTTTTAAGCCATCATTTTGAACACATCTCATCTGACATTAATTTTGTAAGCATTTGAATTTTAATAGGATGGGGCAAGGTCTTTGAAAGGTGCGACGCCCAGCGTAGCTGACAGTGATTGTTTTTGGAGACAGCAACTGGCAGATGGAGTTTTCATCCCGTGTTCAGACAGCTGTCAGTTGGAGAAGCCCCACAGGTCATTCACTAACAACCCTCTCCGCTCCCTTTGGCACGCAGGTGAAAGCTCTTCTGGATGAGATGCTAGAGAAGCTGACGGATGAGTTTAACATTGCAGAACTGATGGCAAAGGTGGAAGAGAGGACACCGTATGTTGTGGTTGCTTTCCAGGAATGTGAACGCATGAACAGCCTCACCAGTGAAATAAAGAGCTCTCTCAAGGAACTGGACCTGGGGCTGAAGGTAGGAATGGAATGGAAGCTTGTGGAATAGGAAGGGTCACACTCTGTATTCAGCACTGCCAGCTGCAAAGCCCACTGGACTCCATGGGGAAGGATTCACAGATGGATTTCAAATGGCACATTGTCCCCGAGCCACGAGCACAAGCTGGCTGGGGTTAAAGATGCACATAGTAACAATGGCTTCAGGCACTTCCGTCTACCTGGTATTGTAGCACAGCAACAATAGTTCTTGCAGAAATTGAGAAATAGCCTACTTAAAACCTAGCCAAAAAAATCACACCTTTTCACAAAATGTCCAGTTAATGGGGGGAACTTGTAACAGGGTCTCATTAAAGGCAAACGCCTTTCAGCAAAAGCTGAAATGAGAGATTGGTCATGTGTAAGGACACTTGACTACCTACAACTGTGAGACAAAAAGGCTTAAAAAGCCAGGAGCTTTGCAAGGGATAAAACTCCCCTAGCTGGGTACAAGTCAATTGCAAATGGGAGATGGGGAGGGTCAGGGAATGGCTGACCCTGTGGAGGTGCTGTCCATGATTGCTCCATGCATGGTTACTTCTCCACCCTGGTAAGAAGCTAGACTCTGATCCAGGAAGGTCATCTCTGTGACTCTGTAGGTGGTGGTTTTGGCCTTTGCTTACAGGGAACGGTGAAGGGTTCTGGGGCTGACAGGACATATCAGGTAATATGCAAGCTTCTGGGCTCCATGGGATGCACAAGAGGGCTGTGCTTTGAGGCTGCATGCAATGCTAGGAGAAGTCATCTGCTGAACTCCCTCCTGGGCACGTGTTGGCACCAGATATCAAAGGCTTCTGCCTTCCCATTAGAGTATAACCTGGCATAGAGCAGACTGCTGTGCCAGTGCACGAGGGCCTTCCCCAGCAGCCTGAAGCAGCTTTTCTCCTTCACTTTGTCACCCCAAAAGATTCTTTGCAGTGGCAGCGTGCTGCATGTCCCTTAGTCAGAGAATGGTGGCTGGAGGTCATAGCACAGAGCCGGTGGCTTCAGAGCTACCCTGATGCCTTCTCCTTGTCACTGATACAAACTTGCTCTCTGGATGATTTCATGGTGTGGAGCAGCAATTAAGGACACCAGTCACAGGGCAGTCACTGTTCCATGATTTCCTTAAAGGCAGGTTGTCATCCTATTCTGCCAAAATCTCAGCTTTGCAGTGCATAGGAATCATCATGCTTGAAGGAACTGCAAGTGCTTTGTCCTGACCCCATAGAAAGGGCTGACAGGGGAGCGTGGAGGACCTGCCCTGAGTCTGCATGGCAGTGCCAGTCCTCTGCTGAGGGCACCTTTGAAGAGAGAGATCTCCAAACAACATATCTGCAGTGTGCACACAGAGGTGCTGGATTTGAGATTTCAGGTGGCTTCACCTCAGAGGTGAGACTGAGCTAAATTCTGGCCATGCTGGGCACTGTGAACCCAGCAGCCTGGGTCAGTGCTGGCACAGCACTTCTACATTGCATTGCATTCACCACTGATGCTTGTTGGCTTGGTACAAGAAACAGACGTATCATGTATGTTTGGTGGTGGCCCGGTACATGCAGTTCATTTTAAAATAGGTTGATATTTATGTGGTCAGTTATTATAAACAGATTTCCTTTATTTATGGCATGAGGCAGTGGAGTTGGAAATCCTGTTTCCTGGGACAGTTGGAAAGAAGTGATTTAACGTTTCACTTCTCCAGCACCAAACATGTTCTAAATATGACTTGGACAATGTGTAGTGATTAGATTTAGTGTGGATAAGGGTAAACTGTTTAATATTGGTAGGGGAAGCAGGGGCCTAAATAAACCAGAAGCACTGTATACCATGGAAATCAGGCAATAATCATAGAATCATAGAATGGCCTGGGTTGAAAAGCACCACAATGCTCATCCAGTTCCAACCCCCTGCTATGTGCAGGGTCACCAACCAGCAGCCCAGGCTGCCCAGAGCCACATCCAGCCTGGCCTTGAATGCCTGCAGGGATGGGGCATCCACAGCCTCCTTGGGCAACCTGTTCAGTGCGTCACCACCCTCTGGGTGAAAAACTTTTTCCTAATATCCAACCTAAACCTTCCCTGTCTCAGTTTAAAACCATTCCCCCTTGTCCTATCAGTATCCACCCTCATAAACAGTCGTTCCCCCTCCTGCTTATACACTCCCTTCAAATGTTGGAGGGCCACAATGAGGTCTCCCCAGAGCTTTTTCTTCTCCAAACTAAACCAAGCCCGGTGCCCCCTCAGTAATAGAGGGGCCAATTTCTCCCCAAAGCTCTACCGTGAATCATGGCAGGGAAGTGGGACTGCATCTGCAGCAAAGGCAGTGCTGAGGGCTACATGTGTTGGTCCCAGCAACCCCAGATGGTGGGGTTCTGAGACCAACAGTACAGAGAGAATGTACAGATTTGTGTTACCACTTCTCAATCTTGAGTACGCTGAGGATACTGAAGGGTCTGAGATACCATTGCTGGGTGATCCTTTTGTGTCTGTACACAGAGGCTGCATGGGTCCCTGCAGGGCTGAGCTGGACATCGTGCATGGCCTGTGCTGCTCCCAGCATCACCCAAGGGCCCTTCCTGTGCTGTGGGTGTCACATAACAGCTCAGGTGCTGTCCCAACCTGACTTCCACACTCAGTTTGGAAGAGGAATCCTACTCTTATTGCTCCTTCTGAGAGCAGCTTCTACAGGATGCACATTAATCTCCTGCATTGTGGTCCTGACTGACAGCACTCAGAGGAGGAGAGTTTACACGACAGGAGGCACAGATCTCAGAACAGAACAAATGAAACACAGAGGAAGCAATGCCATTTTTTCTAGCATAGTATTTTTTGCAGTCCTATTGTTTTTACCCGGCTGTCTGCTAAAGGAAGGTGATTTGGAAATGTCACAGCTAATCTGAATTTTTGAATAATTCATTGTGTCTGTATAAGGGAAAGCGATTGTTTGGCCCAAAAATAGTAGACATCCCATGAAGAGGAAGAGAAATTGCAACAGACTGCTGGCCATCAAAAATAACTGGCACGTTGTGTTTCCAAGGCCTTTGTTCTTGGTGGCTTTGGTGAGGCCAGGGGCTGGGCTGAAACCCCCATGTGCTAATGTTCCATCCAGTGCCATTTGCTGAGCAGGTTTTCTATTTTGCAGCTTCAGTGAAGGATAAGCTTCCAAAATGAAGGTAATAAATATTGTAAAAGGGTACACTAAGACCAAATTCCGTAAGGCTAGCTGGCATTTCACTGCACGGAGCGAAAATAACCTCAAACTGAGAAAACAATTTGTGACAATGGTCTGCTCATCTTGAGGGAATGTCTGCAGGCTGATTAGGATTTCCTTCAAGGGTGTCTTTAATGAAAATTACTCACAGCGTTTGGGGAAAAAAAAATGTAACTTGAATCACTCCGGATGCACTTTAGTATTCAGCATCTGAAATGCAAATGTATGCGTAATTGTGTTTGGGCAACTGTATGAGAGAGCAGCTTTGCATGCTTTGAACCCTCGCAGGAGATTCCAACAAGTATGCTCGACTGCACAGGCTTTAAAAATTGCTTTTCTCAAGCTTTCCTGAGAATTACATTTGCTAATTCATTTGTTTCCTGAAAGTAAAATTAGACAGGATATATGATCATGAGGGTTGTGTTTTTGAATCGGTCCGAGTGCTTGTGTGTGTTTTGCAGTATTTCTACCCGCTACAAAACCTTTCCAAGAGTGAGGAATGCTTCTGCCTGTCCCTGCTAGGAGGTCCTGTGGGTCTGTGTCCTGATGTGACCCGTTGGCCACCAACTCTGGGCATGGTCTCACTGTGGCACTAACCAGAGCTGCCTATGGGACAGGAAACACGGTCCTGTTGGGGTCTGAGTTCTCCTGAGACAGGAGGTGATGTCCCATGGCACAGGGATGGAGAAGGAACTGAAGTGGGATTCAGAGCTGATGTGCCAGCAGAAGTTACTGAGCAACAGAACAGGGATAGCTGTCCGTAGCTTTGGGTGAGGGCCCTCTGCTCGGACATGGCCACACTTCTCTGTCGTCTGAGTTTTAATTACAGATCACTTAATTTTCTTAGACTGTGTTCTAAAGTGAAAAAGCTTGGCTTTCTCCGAGGAAATGCCTGGGGCACACGCTGCCTTTATGTTTCTTTACCACCATGTAGTGAACACCTATGCAACAAACATCACCTGCTTGTGTTTGACCCACGTTGTTCAGAATTACTCGGGGCTTTAAAGACCTTTTACCAGGCATCCTGCAGTTTGGAGGTTCCCCACAAGTGTAAAACCACCGAACAGGAATGGAGAATGGGAACGTGGGCTGCTCCCTGTGTGGCTGTGCCTCTGGAAAGGCAGATGCAGCTCTTCCTCTTGGTTTAGGACTAACTACAAATTGTCCTGCATCCACCAAACCACTCATTTGACCTCATTTGCTGCTTCTAGCTTAAAACAAACAGTCTTTAAATCTCTGCCCACCACAAATCCACAGGGAAACCTCACTTTTGTTCCCTCCTGCTGCCTGCTTGGGCCCTTGGCTGTGATCTCAGCCTGCTGGAGCCTGTAGGTACAGCCTGCAGATCAGAGCTCTGCAGGGAGACAGCATGGTCAGGGTAGAAACTGCAAAGATTTTTTAACTGCTGGACACTGACAAGCTTTGCTAAACACGTGTCAGGGGTTGCTCTAAAAGGATTTCAACTTTTGCTAAAGCCTCATAGATTTTCTTTGCCCCAGCAAAGGGCACCTCTGCTGCCCTCGTGGCTGGAGGCACTGAAGTCCTGTGAAAGAACAGTTGGAATTTGTTAATGTGAGCAGACTGACCCAATTCCCTCGCCCTCGTTCTCAGCAATAGCACAACTGATTTCAGTTAATCTTTCCAAAAACACTCAGCCTGAGGGAAAGAGAAATTGTAAGTCAGATAAATTTTAGCAAAATGTTAAGGGGACAAAAGTAAGTATTTATAATGGATGCTGCGTTAACTATGTCTCCAAACTGCTATGGTGTGTCGTGCCCTCTATCTCAGCATGGAGCATGCAAAGGTTTAAACTGTGAAGGACATCACAAGCTGTGCCTGCATTTGCAGATCCAATTCTCCCCTTCTCCAAGTGGGCTCCGTGGGAGCAGGTTGCCCAGGACCATTCCCAGGTGGGTTTTCAGTATCTCCAAGGACAGAGACTCCACTGCCTCTCCGAGCAACCTGTGCCAGTGTTTGACCTCCTTCACAGTAAAACAGTTTGTATTTCAGCAGAATTTCCTGTATTTCAAGTTGTTCCCACACCCTCTTGTCCCATCACTGGTCAGTGAACAGTATCTGGCTCCATCTTCTTTACTTCCCACCATCAGGTATCTCTAGGCATGTCCTGAATCCAAGCTCCCAGCATGCTGCAAAGGTTCCCTGGCCACAAGACAGGTTGGCAGAAGGGGACCTCTCTGCTCAGCACCAGGGGATCAGCTGTTGCTGTCACTCACTGCTCTGCCCTGTGCTGCCATCATGGGTGCTTCGGTGGGCAGGGCTGCCAGCCCATCATCTAGCCATGCACTGAGCCTATTTTGCAGCTGTAGGGGGAGCAGGAGCCTTCCTCCCACTGCTGGAAGTCATGAGCTTCCAACATTGGTCGTAACAGTCTCCATTTCCCACCTGGTAGGCATAGACTCTGCCCTTCCTTCACCACGGCCAGGCGCTGTCTCCTGTTGTAGCTGGAGGCTCTCAGAGAAGATCCTGCTGGTCTTTCTCACCATCTCTGATGCTAAACATTCTGCTGACCACCTCCTGCAGCTCTTTTCTTGGTGGCACAGGTCTTCCACCAACATGAGCATGCAGACAGTGCTGCAGTCTTAGAGTCCATCTGGCAGCCTGTACTTAACCTTGGCTCTCCCCCAGCTGCTCCAGGTGCTCCTGGGGACTGTGCCCTGTGGCATGTCACCCCTAAGGCCCAGCAGCTGCAGGCTGTTCTCAGCAGTTGGTGAACCCCATCCCTGTGCCCCACAGACTGCTGCAGCTCTTCCCAGCCTCTGTCAGCTGCAGCACTGCCATCCAGGCAGCTCTTGCATGGGCTGAAGGTAATTTCAGCTGGACTCAGCAGGGGTTTTCTTAATGATCAACTAGCAGACGCTGGGGCCCTACTGCAGAGTACCAGTTCAAGAGGGATGCCATTATGCAGAGCCCCTTTTTTGACTGTGCAGTGATGTTCCACCTCTTTTCCTGTCTGGGCCAACCTGATGCATATTTCTCAAAGCTTTAAAAATTGTGATCTGCTGGATAGAGGAAAAGTCAAGACTCTCTATCTCCCACTTGGCTGAATCATATCTTAATTTGTTGTGTGTTCCCCTGCTGTGAAAGAAGCTGTGATTACATTTGAAGGCAAGATGTGAATTCAAAAAGAAAGACTTGCAGTGCAAAGTAATAAAGGAGGGGAATGGGGAGGTGGAGGAGAGGAGGGGGATAGGACTTGGTATAACAAATAATTGGACAATTTTGGAGTAGATTACCAGAGAGCTGCCCCAGTAGCATTGGTGGAAAGAGCTCTGCATCTCTGTCAGTGTGTCCTGTAAAGATGTTCAGTCAATGAGAGGAAGCAAAACCAACACTGGGGCAGCTGAAGGACAGCTGTGCTCGCTGTCACCCTTACACAGCTTTTTCCCCAAGTAGTATTTTTACAACAGGGGAGATGAGGCTGTGGGAATATGAAGCTACTGTAGATGGTATTCGTGAAAACCTAAAACCCATGAAGAAATTTGCAGTGTGGGAACACTAGGGACAGTGTAGAGTGCCATGCTCTTCCATACTTGCTCAGTCTCTGCTGCCAAGCAGGTTCTGTTCAGGTTAAATGTTACTGCTGCTGACTGTGCCCTCTCTTACCCAGGGAGAACTGACCATGACAAGTGACATGGAGAACTTGCTGAATGCCCTGTTCTTGGACATGGTGCCTGAGTCCTGGGCGAAGAAGGCTTATCCTTCCACGGCCAGCCTGGGAATGTGGTTTGCTGACCTCCTCACTCGCATCAAGGAGCTGGAGACATGGACAGGAGACTTTTTGTTGCCTTCTTCAGTGTGGCTTGCTGGATTCTTCAATCCTCAGTCGTTCCTGACAGCCATCATGCAGTCCACAGCCAGAAAGAACCAGTGGCCTTTGGACAAGATGACCTTGCAGTGTGATGTGACAAAGAAGAACCGGGAAGATTTTGCCAGTCCTCCTCGGGAAGGGGCTTACATCCATGGTTTGTTCATGGAGGGTGCACGTTGGGATGCACAGGTGAGCTCACCAAGGCTGTTATGTTAGTAGATGGCTTGGGCATTATGCCCTCATTATTTGGTATTGTACTCCAAGAAACTTCCCAGCCCAGGCAGACATTTGTCTAAAGTAGATGTCTGTGCTGCCTCTGTAGGACCGGGAAAGAAGTGGGTCCCTCCTCTGCAGCCTTGGATGCAGATCCAGGATGGTCAGATGGATCATCATTTCATGGTGATAAGGGAGTTCAAGCTGGCCATCTCATGGTGTTGCTAAAAGGAGAAAACATGGGCTTCTCTCAAGACTTAGTTGTCCCTGCAGCTTAGCATGGTTGTGATTTCACTGCTGCCTTCAAAAGTTACATGACACTTTTAGTGTCACTTCTCTGACCCCTGCGTAGTGGGGAGAGAGGACCCTGATTTCCCACATCTTCATGTTGTTATGGGTTGTATAGCTAAATGGGTTGTATGTGGCAACTCCAGACTACCGTCCTTCTGCTGCTGAATGGTCCAGGATGTCACCTGCATAAATAGGGCTTGTGACCAAAATTGAGTAGCATCCTTCAGCCATCCCCTGAGGGTGTCAGGTAAAGCTGTCACGAAGCTCTAACCTGCATGATCCAGGCAGGCTCAGAGTGTGGTGTGGGAGAGGCAGGTCCTGGACAAGCAGACAGCAGAGGTGCCCCTTGCTTTTCTTCCCTTTTCTGGATGTGGCCCAATGCCCTTCAGCTGTGACACAGCCAGCCCCAGGGCAGCCAGGGTGAGGGGGAGCCTGGAGAGAGCACACGCAGGGAGGTATGCTCACATGCTGCTTCCTGCCCACGTAGCTTACAGTACTCTTCTTAGAGCACGCCTGGTGCTGCAGCATCCCAGTGGAACACAGCTGTCCCTGTCATCCCTTCTGACAGTTGTCAGCTGTTAGGAGTTCAGTTTGCCATTAGGAGAGCCATTAGGCTGACAAATCCCCACTGGGCTTGGTCCTCTGCATTGCCTGGCCTGTTAGTACCACAAATCCCAATTTGTGCTGCGCATGAGAATCAAATGACAGTGATTCATGCAGCTCATCCTCTGGGCAGCCAGTGCTGCCAGTGATGTGTGAGAGAGTGAGGGCTGATCAAAGTGGGTCACCCAGAACTTACTTATCTGTGTCAAGTTTGCCCTCTTTCAGGAGCAGGCTTTGCTTTCAGAGGCAGCTCTTCAGAGCCCTAACCTTGAAGATCCTCTGTTATCTGCTCTGGGGCTTAGTAGTAGGATGCTGACTAGAGGGACCACGCCTGTTGTATGCTGCATCCCATCCTGGCCCTGCAATTCAAATATAATACTCTCTATTTATTTTTCAGCTCTCTCTGTGCAATAGTTTTCCACGAAGGATAGGAAATTAGGCAGTGAGTAGAACTCAAGTACTGATGGCATCCAGTGCATTTTATCACAAATCCCTGGGAAGGGCAAAGCAAAGGATGATTTCTCTCTGGGACCCAACATCTACGTTTGGGTCTGGAAAGCCACTGGCAGTGAAGAGCATTGCCAAAGTCTCTGTCAGAAGGTTACCATAAAGATGAGTAATAGGGTCAGGTCTTCTGCCTTGTTGGTTTTGGCTCTGCTGACAACAGAAGTCACTGCAGCAGCGTGAGGACCAGCCTGGTCCATTGCCCAAGCCCTGATCCTACAGCTCCCTGCCCGTTCCTTTCTTACGCCTTTGGTGTGGCTGCCATACAAAAACCCTTGCAACTCTTGGAGGTCACAGCCCCCTGCTATAGGGAACACTGGATTTCAGTTACCCTCAAGAAATAACATTTTAAACTGATCAAATTGGCCAGACACAGCAGAATAGAAGAAGTTTTAAAAGACATCCCAGTCTTGCATGTCAAATGCTCCATTAAAAACAAATTCCAATGACTTCTGTTTCCTATTACCATCATTACCACCATTACTAGAAAGTGAGTGGGTTCTGCCAAGGTTATCACCTCTCCCAGGTGATAATAAAAGTGAAGAATGGGAAGTTTCAGTGGTGCAAAGCTAGAAGTCTTTTGGGGAGCACGTGGCTTCTCTCCTCTGTCCCCTCCAATATCTTGTATGGGTGACTGCTTTCAGCAGTGCAGTTTCTCTTCAGAGGCCATCTAGACTTTACTAAATGTGTTTTTCTGGTTACATTTTCCTTGAGATTGAAAGATACTGAGCAATTACATTTATAGAACCATTCATAATCTCTGGGTATCATGCTTCAATTTATTTCAGTGAAGAAAAGAATATTTTCACATGTTGCTCCAAACACTGAAATATCATTTCCACCCCTTGGAACTATTCATTTTACCTGCGATCCAGTGAGCACCAGTATACATTAATGGATGCAGAATTATTAAAACTGCTGCACAGTTATTTTGGGTTGCACACTCCTTCCAAATTAATCCTGTGGTAGGAATGGCAGGTCATGGTTAGAGGAACTCTGCTGGGGAACACCTTCACTTTTAAAATAATATTTCACAGTTAGATTTTGACTCCAGAAGGGGGGAAAATTCCCTCCGTGTTCTCCTACTCACATTTTTCTATTTATTTAAACATTTATGTTTGCCCTTGGGTGTCTTAAATTTATAAAACATTCATTACTAAACAGCAGGCAGCTATTAAATGAAATGAAACCAAGCAGGTTATTTTGGGTCCGCGTGATCTGTTGCTGTAGCACCATTAAAGTCAGTGGGGCTCAGTGAGAGATAGTTAGACGGGTGGCACTGAGACAATTCGTCTCAAGCCCTGGGATTCCTGGCAGTATTGCTCCCCACCGTGGAGGGTTTGGTGCTGGGTGTGTGCCCTGAGCATGCTGTGCCTCTGTCATACCACACTGCCTAGACCATGGGTCCAACCTTTGGGCTTGCCTGGCCCACACTGAGTGAGGAGAGATTTCCTGCTTAACCAATGTAATGGCCCTTTTGTGATGGTATTGGTGCATCAATGGACAAAGGAGGAGCCACTGATGTCATCTATCTGGACTTCAGTAAGGCCTTTGACAGTGGTACCCCACAACGTCCTTCTCCCCAAATTGGAAAGAGATGGATTTGATGGGTGGAGTGTTCAATGGACAAAGAACTGGCTGCGGGATCGAGTCCAGAGAGTGGTGGTCAGTGGTTCCATGTCTGGATGGAGATCAGTGACGAATGGTGTCCCCCAGGGGTCAGTGCTGGGACCGATACTCTTTCATATCTTCATCAGTGACACTGACAATGGGGTTGAGTGCACTCTCAGGTTCCGTGGACTTTGTAAGGCCAGTCCTATGCAAAGCACCAGCAGAGGGGCTTAGAAGGGACAGTCTCTGTGGCAAGGAATAATCACAGCGTGCATTCATTTGGTGGCTGAAGGAGCTCAGCATCTTTGGGAACAGTTGCACACCACTCATTTTTTATCTGAGATGCTTCCCAGAAGCTGATATAGATGAAAACAGCATCAGTGTGCAGCTCAGCCCTGATACAGCCCAGTGCTGCAATATCTGGCCATCACAGCTGGCCTCGACCTTCTGCAGAGGCAGTGAATGCACCAAATCTTGTGCACCAGAGGCTGAAATTTGTCCTGAAGGGCTGAGATGGGATGTGATGTGGAGCGTCTGCCTGCAGCTGTCAGTAATGCCCAAGTCTGTGTGAGCTGAGAGCCGGAGCAGGGTGCAGCTGGAGCTGGGGTCTCCAGTGAAAACTGTACAAGGCAGCCGTGCAGGAGACACCTCCAAGCTGTGCCATGGACAACCCTTATTTACAGCTGTTTGGAAAAATGAGTTATTTGGCCAATGCTTTTTCATCTGTGCCTGAGTTCTGAAACTAATCAGGGATAAAAATTATCTCTCATTTGGTTTTGCTGAACAGAGCATCATTAAGTCTTCTCCCTTGCACACACCGTGGATGGCTCTTCTCATTCCCCATCTCTATGGAAGCCACAAACCAGTCTCTGGATCACCTTGGAGTGATGTTCTGGCTACACTGCTGTCACATCTGGCAATATAAGACCCCTTCCCTGCAGACAGAGCCAACTCTGATAGGGAACCAAGCCATGTAGAAAGGTCAGGTGGCTTAGAGTCCTTAAGTAAGCAGTGGTGCAGATGCACCTGTGCTAAGAACATCTCAAAGAAGAGTTGATTGGGAAGGGATGTTGGCCTCTGGTTTGCTGTATGTGTTCTTGACTCCATCTGTTATCATCCCTGGCTTGAGACAGCTCTTCTGTGTCCTTTGTCCCTTTGCTGTGTGGCACTGTATTATGTCCAGTCTTCAAACTGCCTGTTGAGAAGCAGAACAGAAGTGAGGATTTCTTTAGGTGCTGAGACCCGGAGCTCCCTGAGCACAGAACAGTGGCATTTTACTGGGTGTGCTGTGGCAGTAGTTAGAGAAAATTGCTTTCAGGATGGAATTAATTTCTGATCATGAGAGCGATAAAAAATGCAAATGCAAATCAGCCCAGACATAACATGGTGATACGTTCCGTAGAGAAACCTCCAGCAGATATCAGATCTTGTTAACCCAGAAATGGGTAGAATATATCTTGGAAATTTGATTTGAGTTATCATCAGTAAAATAAAAGTTCTGATCAAAATCCAACCTCAGAAATGAAAGATGTGGATTTTAAGAGCACATAGTAATGCTTGATAAATAGCTCCTTCACAAGCTATCATAAGAATTATTTAATGTTTGTTCAGCACATTGGAAATTACAAAATCCTAAATCAGAGCTGGGTTTGTCATTAGCTTAGGAGAACAGATGGTTTTAGTACAATTAAACTGAGGTGTATTGCAAGGGGGATTATTTTGCTTCACTCATTTGCACAACTAAGCAAAGTGTTGGAGAGGTTGAATCTCACCCCACAACTCTGATCTGAGAGCATTTGATATAATAACGATATGTGAAGCTAAGCTGCAGACAGAGGCAGTTTTAGCACTGAGTTTTATTTTGCTTTTCTATATTTGTTTTCATTTGCTCTCTCTAGTCTCCATTAAGCAATTTTGCAGACTTTCCTGGAAGTTGACTGATGTGGAGTGCATTTTATTGCCAGAAAGAGAAACATAAGTTGCCAGAGATACCTGAGTTAGCGGAACCAGCTCATTTCATGCCCTCGCAGCAAACCATCTTTCTCCCGGCTTGGGCAGCCTGCTGAGCAAGAGCATTGCTTTGGAGAGGATAATGTGGGCTTGTTTAAGATCATATTCCCTCAGGAACAGTCCATCTGAATCCCCTGTGGAGGTGTGAGCACCTGCGAGAATGGAAACAAGCCTGCGGTACCACCGGGGCCCCATAAATCACTTCCTCTGCTCAGTACACAGTACAGTGATGTATCCCAGGTCACACTCAAAGCTTGGTGCTGTGGTGAGTCCAGCCGGAGCCCCACTCAGGTGTCTGCAGCTGGTTCAAGCACAAGCAGTGCTTACAGAATCACAGCACCACAGAATGGTTGGGTTGGAAGGGACCTTAAAGCATCCAATTCCAGTCCCCTGCTGTGGGCTGATTGCCCCCACCAGCTCAGGTTGCCCAGGGCCCATCCATGGCCTTGGGAACCTCCAGGGATGGGGAACCCACAGCTCTCAGGGCAGCAGTGCCGGGGCCTTACACTCTGGGTAAAGAATTTCCTCCTCACATCCAACCTAAATCTCCCCTCTTTGAGTTTGAAACCACTACCCGTTGTGCAATCACTACACTCCCTGCCACAGTCCCACCCCAGCTCTCCTGTAGCCCCTCCAGGCAGCCTCATTCCCTATGAGGTGGTTCTGGACTGACAAGACTTGACTAAGAGCTGCACGAGAACGATGGTGCTGGATGTGGATGGGGTGTCTAGGCTGGACGCTGACATAGATAGGAACCCCCACAAATTTCTGCTGAGGTGTTTGTGGGTCTGGACACCTGGGGGGAGCAGGTATCAGTTCATACTCCTCCTCTTGGAATAAGCAAACTTGAGGGCAGTTTCTAATGAAACAGGGTAGGTGCCTGTCCAGGCCCTGCTTACCTCGGATAGGCTCAGCCACCCCTTGATCTCAAGAGAGATCTCCATTAAGACCATCTTGTATAACCATCACCATTGATCACACATATCAGACTACAGCAGATGAAGATTTTGGCGTTCTAAGACCTCTTCTTTCCTTTGCAGACCGGGATAATCACGGATGCCAGGCTGAAGGAACTAACCCCGGCCATGCCTGTCATTTTCATCAAAGCCATTCCTGCTGACAAGCAAGATATCCGTAGTGTGTACCCATGTCCCGTATACAAAACACGCCAAAGGGGACCAACTTATGTGTGGACTTTTAACCTTAAAACTCGAGAAAGCCCGTGCAAGTGGGTGCTTGCTGGTGTGGCACTGCTGCTACAGATCTAGGCTCACCAGCAGAGAGCCTCAATTAACATCCCTAACGATATCTTTCTCAGTTTTGGAAACAATGTTCTGAGGCCATTCCCAGCTCCACCTACTGGGGCCCTTGGCCTGCGTAGTGCCTGTATGGGAGCTGGGAGAGGGCAGTGGCATCTAGCCCAGATTCTTGGCTGCTGTGGATCAGTGTCCTGCAGTTCCTGCACTCAAAGACCCAAACCCACACCCCAATCTGCTGTATCCAGAGAGTGTTAAGCTCAAATCTGAATTCAAAGTTTATTTCTCTGTTGTGATTCAAAAGTAGTTTTAAAGTCCATGGACTTCTCCAGTATCCATAGGTAGTTCAGTGATATATGAAATTCTTTGGCCTTTGTTCATTTCTGTATGTGAACATTTCTTTGCTTTATGTATAATGCTGAACCCAGCAGGTGTGGTGGATATTTCTTGCTAATATTCCTGTAAATTTTCTAACTGTTGAGAATAATATTAACATCTAATGTGATTAATGTATTGAACAATAGAGTTGAATAGGAGCAAATAAACAGGGGTTTATTTAAGAAGAATTCTTTGTAACGATAGAAATTTACTAATGAAAATCATTGCACCTGTCCTAGTATTGCCTGGAAGCCAGCATCATGCATGTAATCACTCAGACTTCCCCTCCCAGACTGCCAGGTTTCAGTCTTATGGACAGACTGCGGGAGGCTCTGACCCTCCTGGCTGTGTCCAGACCCATCCCCAGAGTCAGTGAGCTCCATGACATCTTGAGGCCC
This sequence comes from Gallus gallus, assembly GCF_016699485.2. Lineage (NCBI taxonomy): Eukaryota > Metazoa > Chordata > Aves > Galliformes > Phasianidae > Gallus > Gallus gallus. The sequence continues at coordinate 1,852,650 of NC_052549.1, forward strand.
ACCAGAGCTGGCCCTGAGCAGGCTCAGGTGTTGGCACCAGCTGGGGAGAGGGATGATCACTGATCAGTTCTGTTCCTTTGTGGTGGCGTTGAGACCCCCAGGATCCTGTTTGCAGGTAGCTGTGGGGTTCATGGGGTGGGAGTCCTCAGCATGAGGAGACCTGAAGGCTTCTTGAGTTCTGCTGATACTGATAGTCCATGGGTGACTTGGCCCTCCCACCTCACCCTTCATGTGTTGGCAAAGAGGGGTCAGACCTGGCTCTCTTGTTCTCATTCCCCTCTGCTGACTGAGGAAGGTAAGTGAGTGGTTCAGGCCTAGGTATAATAGCTCCTGCACTTCTTAATGGGGCAGCCTGGGCTCCATCACCACATGAAGGCCCACTGAGCCATGGGGTGATGTCCTTTTGGCTTGGAATGCAGAAGCAGTGCTTGTGCAGTGCTGGGAGTGCTGGGAGGAGATCTTGAGAGGAGGATGGGTAAGAGCTTTGTGTACACAGAGGGCACCTGGGGATTACTTGCTGTATCTTCCTGAGCCCACTCTGAGCTGCTGTATGGCACCAAGCTCACCCTGAACAGCATTCCAGGAATCCTGTGATAAGCTCCTCCAATGCCTGGGCTGAGCCCATTCATCTCCAAGAGCACTCGGGAGCTCTTCAATGAAAGGTCTCCAGAGAGGGCTCTGACCCATAGGTTTCAACAGACTATTCCTCAGCCAGAGCACACTCAGGAGGTGTGTGAGTGTGCAGCCCCCTGACAATCACAAAGCCAAAAGCTGGGAAGCAGCAGTACTGATGTCCCCTGCTGAGCCCCATGCACTGCAGTTTGAGGAAGCACGTGTGTGTGATGATTTGACGTGCTGCCAAGGAGATGGTCTACATGTTGGTCACCTTCAACCCCTCGCAGTTGCATCTTGCCTTTCTTGAAGGCCTTCCTTTGGTCACAGATGCAACCAAGGGATGGATGCACGGAGCCTGCAGCAGTTCTGAGGGCAGTGTTGAGTTTCGCACAGCCTCATATCAAACTGATATCAAACTTATATTAGGTGAGGCTTTTAGGTGACCTCACTGACTGACTTACACTGATGGGGACATCCAGTGTCAATCCAGAGCACTGTAGGAGGGTGGGGTCTGCAGGCTTTGCAGGAGTACCCCAGTGACTCGTGCTGAGCAACGTTGCAGATGTCTTCCTGTGGAAATGCAGAGATGCAAAATCTTTCTCTTTGCAGTCCTGGAGAGTGGTGACCTTCAGGAGCAAGGAAAGGGGAGGACCCTTTCTGGCAAGAGCTGAGTTTAATTGTCAGGCAGCAAGTTGGGGCTTAGCAAAAGACATCTGTAATGCAGGGGAGACAGCTGACTGAATCTTCCTATTTAAGAGGCACTCCTAACCTGTGAGATAACCAGGTCTGCAGACTGCTCCAAGTACCCAGTGTCTGGCTAGAAGAGGTCTGATAGCTAGGGAAAGCTATGCTATTAAATTAATTCCTTCCAATTTAAGTTAAAACCTGCTGATTAGATGCATAGATAAAAACTGGTCACTTCCCCCAGCTTTGCAAGCTGAGTGCATTACATTCTCCATATACTTGACCATACAGGGGATTTAGTTGCATAAATATAGCACTGCTGAGTTGATACACATATGAGCAAGAGCGGAATGTACAGTATGTGCGTTGTGTTCCAGGTGGCCTTGCTGGGTTGGTCCCTTGATACTTAACTGCTCCTTTCATCACAGGCTTCTCCGTGTATGTGGGGTTTCCTGCCATTCTGTTCTAAACTCCTTGCTTCCTCTCTTTTTAAAAACCCTCTTCTTTTTTCCAGCATAGCAGAGCCTCTCTCTGCTCAGTGTTGCCTTCTGAGATGCCCCTGTACCTACAGGGAAGGATAAGCTTGCTGGTTCTCCAGGCACTGCTTGCTCTTTGCAGAGCAACAGCCTGGGCTGTTCTCTTACTGGCTGAAGAATGGGATGTTGACAACAAAATGGATCCGATTGTTTTATTATATATATCTCCCTGCATAATTCACCAGTTGGGCAGGCAGGGTAGTGGGGAGATATTTATAGATACTAGAAATGTCACCAGGGTGCTCATTCTTCATCCTTTGAAAATCATCACAGAAAAGAGTTGGCTGCAAAACACTACAAGAGGAGAGTGAGTAATTTGGTGCTTCAGGGGGGGAGAAAAAAATCTGACAGGCGTGAGGTTTTCCAGCTGTATCTGCCTAAAATAGGCAATTAACTACAGCTGGCCAGGCTATTCATTAGGAGTAATGCATTAGTCAAAGGTGAGCTTTTTCTATTTGTGAGCTCCTCCCACATTAGAGGACCTGTGGTTTGCAGCACATTGGAGTCTGGAGCAATAGGACTTTGGTTTGGCTTGAGCACAGCATCCTGCAGGGTTGTACCTCACTGGGAAGGTCCAGAGACAGTTTCTTTCCATACCCTGAATCTGGGGTGCGAGGTGACACTTGGGTGCACACAAACTTATGCTACACCCCAGTGGTGTAGGATTTAGCCCATTGCCATGGCTGGTGACCTCAGAGTCCAAATAGCCCCAGTTCCTGTTCAATGCTAAAACCCCTGTCTGATGTCAAAGCTGTTTTCATCCCTTTTCAGTGTTTTGTGCTTATCCACAGAGAGAACAAATGACACCAAATGGCAGTGTTCTCAGCAGTGCTGGCTGGGGTGGGCACAGCTCTTCATCCTGCTGCTACGGGAGCTACTGGCCTGATGGGCCAGAGGGAAAATCAAGGCTGGTGCACATCTAGGGCTTCTCCTGATAAAGAAATCACACCTCAGTTTTTAACAAGGAAAAATAAGATTAAAAAATACAGTCCTTTCATTTGCACTGTGCCAAATTTTGAATGCAAAGCCAGCTCCTGTTCCTTCGCCCTGTCCTGGTTCAGCCGTGTCCTACATCCCATGACATGGCAGTGGATACCCAGGGGTGCCCAGTGAAGCCCTCATTCCCCCTGTGCATCCCTGCAGCACATTGCAGTGGGGCTGCTTTGGGCCTGGCTCCTCATCCATGGTCAATCAGTTAACTCTGGGCTGCTGACATTTTCCGAGGGGGTGAAAGTAAAAGAAAGAAAACTGTGCTATTGAACACTTAATATCAGCCAAAATTGAATGAGCTCTCCCAGGACAGAGAAAAGACTTCCATCGCCTGGGAGTGTTGTAACTGCTGCAAATTAAAATCTGCAGAAGAGCACGTTTCAAAGCAAAGTCTTTGTGAATGCCTTGCAATGGTGCCTCGTGTCGTGGTTAACCAACTCCATTCTGCTGCAACCGTTTCCCAGAGAGCAAAGGAAAATGTGGAACAGACACAGGAAAGGAGAACTCGGCTGGTGGTCCCTCGATTGGCAAATTGATTGCTGCTATTAACAGGCACAGGCAATGCCCAGTGATGCAAATTCTGCATGTATTACTGCTCAATTATTTACAGAACAAAACCAGCTTTAACATATCAGCCAGATGCGTTCACTTTATAAAGTGACATTAATACATTTAATTAGCAATGGCTTATTAGATTCATGTCCATTATTATGCATTGTTTCTTAAATGCCTGTAATTGCCCAAACAAATCTACAAATATATTTACCTTGTTAATGGTTGTGTACCTCATTTAGAAAGCTTTTAGACTGTAGAAGACATTCATGGAGTCATGAGCAGCCCTTCTAATTTGAGCACGAGTGTGCCTGTTAGTGCAGAAGGATTATTTAAGACTACAGATACATTATTGGAGGTTTTGCAGCCCACTTACCTATATACAGACTTTATAAGGTTTTCTTTTAGGATACTTGTACATGAGTCATTCTGACTAGAGACAAAAGCCATAAGGAGAAAGCCCACATCTTCACCTTCAGTATCTTGGCCCCAAGAGTATGGCAGGAGCTGGGGAATGGAGAACTGGGTGCTTCTGTATCTCCAGTGACTGCAGCACCTCCAGTTTCTGGGAAGGGCTATTTCAGGGTCCGTAGTTCCACAGTGGAAAAAGCTGCCTCGTAGAAATCATAATCTTTGTAGTATTGTGTAAGGTTTGATGAAGTAAAAGTAACTCCATGATGGCAGTTTGGTTCTGGCCAGCACATATGCCCCACAGCCCTGTAAAGCCCTGGCCCTTAGAGTGATTCAAATGGGAATCTGGCCTGAGACATTGCACTGGGCTGAAATGTGAACTTGAGCTTTGGTCTCCAAGCTCTTAGATGCTTAGGAAGGTGCATGTGGGGACATCTCTGTGAGAGCAGCCCAAGCAACGGACTGTTCCCAGGAACATGTTTGAACCATGCTCCATCCCATGGAACGGCATCTGCAAAACTCTTGCTCCCATTTTTAATAAAAATGGGATAATCCAGATGTAGACTGGGAAGAAATTCCAGGATCCATCTGACTCACTGTTCAGATCTGATGAAGCTGCAGGAATTTCCCTTTAGCCCAGAGACCACCTGGCCCAGCATGATGCAGGAGAGCACTGCCATGAGCCCTCAAGGTGGGACCTCCAGGAAGAAAGCTCCTTCCTGACTGCATCTGCTGCTGTGTTCACATGGGTGCAGGCCAAAGATTTCCTCAACATGGCCCTTCCCATAAGCAAACTCAGTCTCTTGGAGCTGATCAGGACTGCAAAGAGAACAGAAAGCCCCAAAGAGCCAGAATGGACCTTCCTGTCCCATCAGAAGCCAAGAGATGAACATGGTGTAGAAGGGGAGGACTGGTATCACCTTCTGCCCCACTCAGACCTCCAGGTCAGGCCTTGGGCAAAGGGTTGGGGAAGACTGGGGCATGCAGGGTCTCAGTGAAGCACTCTCTTTCCAGCCCAGGACACAGGTGAGAGCAATGATCCAAACCGATGGACTCACACCATCACCTGCCCTGGGCTCTGTGAGAGAGACAAATCCCTTATTCCTGATAATTCCACATCAAGACTCACAATTCCTGAACTCAGTGGCCCTAAACCTGTGTGAGTTTTGCACCCACCTTTGTTGGCACCTGGAGCACACCCCCAAGATGGAACCGGTGGGGCATCCAGCTCTGCTGCTGGAGACAAAGCCGAGCCATGCGGTGTGTCATCAGCTTTGCTGAACAGAGATTTCCGCTGCAGTCTCATGCTGGAGAGTCATCAAAACACCTGGTACGTGTGGGACTGAATAAATGGGGAAATGATGATAAGAGACAGGCAGAGTTCAAAGCACCATAGCAAATTACACAACGAATGCATAATTGTAGAAGTGAAATAAGAGTTTAGTTAGCTGCTGCCTGGCAGATGAGTTGGCTGGATGTGTCTGCTCTGTCTCTCACAATGGAGACAGGATAAATCTGAACAAAACAATCTTTGGAAACCCTGCCCTGCTTTCCCATCTGCCATTGCCATGTGCTATTTGTGGAACTGGATTGTTATGACACTGCCTACACGTTGACTGTGCTGTCTACTTAATAAGCATTTCAATTAATTACTGTAATGTTATTATTGGGAAGAAGCAGCAGATAATAGGAGGAAAATGGTTAGATAATGAGAAATACACTGCTATCAGAGGTGTCTCACTGAACACAGCCTGGCTTACCTCCCTTCAGAAAGGAGTTTGACACATGGATGGATGCAGTGCCTTCCCATGGATGAAAGGAGGTCTTCAGGCTGGGGTTGGGGGAAGGTGCTGGTGGTTAACATATGGAGATGCCTCCACCCAAGGAGGGACGAGCTGATGTAATTGATCTTTTAATTGAAATAATTATGATGCTAAGATGACTTGAACAACATGGATGTAAGATTTGTCTCTCCTTGTGCAGACCTGAATATTTTCACTATCAAATCAGTCTCCTGGGCAGGTGTCCCCATTTGTGTCACACATGGAGGTGGCATCCCCCAGTATCTCAATGGCTGCACCGCCAGTCCCTCCTTGGAGGCAACGCAGCACATGGGAGGGGGGATGTGGTCTTGATACTTCCCAGTCAGGCCATTCCTACTTGCCTCTCTTTCTCCATCTCTTCTGGCCATAGATCAGACCTGGTTTGTGGGCAGTGTCCAGTCCAAGCTCTGTCCAGTAGCCTGTGTGTGTCGCCCACACTTTAAACACAGAATAGTGGTAGACCTTCTGAGCTGGATCCTCTGAGCCATGAGGTCCTACCTGCACAATCAAATGAGGCAGGGATGATCCATGGGAGAATGAGATCTATTCAGGAATGATGGCCTATGGGGAGAATGATGATCATAGGGGAAATTATGGACCATGGAGGAATGAAGGACCATGAGGGAACGATGTGCCATGGGGTAACCATGGGCTTTTTCTTTCCTAGGGAGGTGGGTAGACTGAACTCTGTCTACATCTATACACCACCCTGCTAGGCAGGGACAGTGCATCTTTGCCCAGCCAGAGGACAGCACACAGCCATGGGGTATGACCTGCCTCTCTGTCACACATGCTATTACAGTCAGGAGGAGGGAGCGTGTTATACTGTGATGACCACAACGCATGCCTCACTTTCCCCAGTGTACACATCCCCCTTCAAAAGGAATAAGGTGAAGACAGAGGAGCCTAAAGAAGTGTTCAATTTGATACACATCAGACCTCCAGCAGCTGAGTGGGATTACTCATGTGACAGATGTGGGCAGCAGACAGAGCAATGCTTCACCCTCAGCCTCTGCACCAACGGTGAGGCTCAAAGGCAGCAGGGATTCAAGCTGGTAAAATGCCAGTGCAGATGCAGACCCCAGGGCACCAGGCTGGCTGGGGTTGTGTCGCTGGTGAGGATTCTGCCTGTGGCACTGCATGTCCCCAGTGGTCCTGTGGACTGCAATGGTCTGGCCACTACTGGGATCGAATTTGCTGCTAACCTTAATTAATTCCCTCAAGGCAGCTGACCTTTTTGCTGGCAAGAGCAGACCTTTCCCCCAAACCCTTTTCAGCTGAGGAGTCCGCACATGGAGAAGGTTGCAGGGCTGAGGGTGCCAGGGAAATCATCCCCTATGCCAGTGGGGTCAGAGGTACTCTTGGGCAGCCATGGCTGTGTGATGCTTTCAGGCCAGGACCAGTGCACGTACCCTAAAGTAAAGACTGGAGCCACCAGCTGAGCTCTCATTAATTTTCTGCAATGCTTGGAGAGGCAGTTCTGCTTTCCTCAGCCAGCTGTACAGCTCTATTACCACCTCTCTTCTGGGAAATCAGGGACAGATCATATAGACCACATCTGCTCTGCAGCACTGCTGGTCCCTCCCTGCCCCACACCATGTCCTGAAAACAGAACAAGACAACCTTTAAGAAATGGTATTTGGAAACAAAAACCCACAAGCAGAAAGGTGACAGTAAAAGCTTGGTGGATGGATGGCATTAGCAACTGCAAATAAATCTGAATGCAAAGCAAATGAAACAGAGAAAAAAGATCTTCCTAAACTAGATTGTGGAATGTGGGAAATTGGTAAGGGAAAACGAAGACACTGGGAGAAAGCCTATAGCTGGCAAAAAACAGTCACTAATGGGATCCCTTCCCAGCAGGTCAGATCCCACATCTGGCAGAAGTGAAAACTTCTAATGGAAACAGAGGAAGGGCAGAATTCATGAAGATGAAGACTGCAGTCCTTGGTGTCTGGACTGTGCAGAGACATGAGCCACCTCTGGGATGATTTGTCCTTTGGCTCTATCCAAACAATGACACTTGGGATAGTTTGCAGGGCCAGGTCTGGATATGCACCTTGGCCATCTTCCAAAGGAAGATTAAGATAGACGCATTCCATCTCCTTCTACCTGTTCCCATTTCTCCCATCCTGTGATTTCCTTTGGAAGAAGCCTACAGGGAGCCATAATGTGTGGTCACATCCCTGCTTTGGATGGATGGGAACAAAAGTCTAGTTATGATGAAATTCTGAGACTGGGAGGTGAATCCCTCCATGTTAAAACACAGGTGCTAGTACTGGGCTCAACACACTCAGCTGCCCTTCCCAAGGCCCTCTGTAGAGCTGAGGATGTTGCTCACCCAGGCAATGCTCACATTCGAGCTCTCCTCAAATCCTGGGGAATTTCCAAAGCCCTAAAGCATATGAATGTCATGAAAAGACCACCCGGGGTGACCCAGCTAGATGAGGTGCTTAGAATGGGAGTATGAATGAAAGGCTGTATGCAATGCACGTAATGCTGAATGAAATGCTAGCAATATAATTACTGTGAGTCATCAAAGCTTCATAGGACATAGGTTTTGTCAACCAAATAAATGATGCAGTTATTGGTTGGGCTGACAAAGGTAACTGCACAGATATAATAGAGTTAGTCCACAGGAGGCATTTAATTTCATAATGCATAATATGCTAATAAAATTTTGTTCAGAAAATGCAGAACAAGGGGGTGGGGATGGCTACTTGGCAGGTTTGGGGAGGAAGGACTCCACGAGGAGTTGTGCTTCCAGCATGCCCTGGCAGTGGAAGGAGAGCTGATCAATGCTGGCAACACATCTGATTGGCAGGATGGGAAAAGAAGACATTTGGAACACAGCAGTTAACTGAGAGCATGTTTGGTTCGGACAAAAATCCCTGAGTGCTGACCCATTTATATTAAACTATGCTTGGATAACAGTTAAGCAGTAATCCCAGGCACAGAGATGAGGTGATCCTTTCCCTGTAGGTTTAAGAAGAGCAGAGATTGACATCTCCTCTGTGCAGTTTAACCCTAATCCTAATCTTAGCCCTAACCCTAAAACTAAGTCTAAAACTAATCTTCAACCTCAGTCCTAACCCTAGCCCTAACCCTAAACATAACTCTAATCCTCAACCTAAGCCTCAAAACTAAAAACAATCCTAACCACAAGCTTAAACCATGATGCTAACTGTAGATAAGAGTTATCCCTAACTCCTAACACCTAATCCCTAAAAGCTAACCCTAACCTTAACCATGTCTCAACCCTAACACTAACCTGAATGCTAAACCTTGATGCTAACCCTAAGGCTAACCCTCAAACTATTCCTAACTCTAACACAAACCCTGAACATAACCTAATGCTAAACCTAACCCTAAAGCCAACACAAACTCTAACCTAAACATTACCCTAATCCTAACTGTAACTGTAAACTTAAGCCTAAGCCTAAACCTAACCCTACCCCTATCCTACCCCTACCTTATCCTACTCCTACTCTTGCCCCCCCCACCCCTACCCCTACTCCACCCTATCCCAGTCCTCATCCCTATCCCTAAAACAAATCCTATCTCTAAGCCTAGCCCTATCCTAACCATATCCCAACACTAAACTCCAACCCCAATACAAACCCTATCCTAACCCTAACAAGGATAAGCCTAATCTTAACTCTTAACCCTAAACATAACCCTAACCCTAACCCTTAACTCTGTAATCCTATGCCTAATCCCTAAACATAACTCTAACCCTAACTCTAACCCTAAACTCTTAACCCTAACCCTGAGAACTAAGCCCTTATCCTAACTCCTAACCCTAGCTTAATCTTAATCCTAACCCTCAGCCTAAAATAACCTCACAAGGCTGTTCCCAGAGATGAAACCACCATGCTCTGGACTGTGTGCATACAGACAGAAGACTGCGTGTATCATACAGATACAGACTCTGTCTCCTTGTGCATTAGCCTTGAGGGTAATTGGCTTGCAGATGTTTCAACATTCCATAGAAGTACTGGTCCTGGCTCTGCTTGGAGATCATGCTGGAGCTCTTGACCTTGTAGCCAACAACTTGCTTTGCCTACCAGCACACCTGATCCTGCCCCTCTCTTTCCATACTAGTCAGGCTCTCTTCCCTATCAGTTTGCTCTCTGGAATCATTTGTCCCCAGCTTGTTTGGCTTAGGAACATCTGGTCTGGTCAATGATAGCACCTGGTGTCAACCCAGGCTGGGCCAGTGGGACAGAAGGAGCAGGGTAAGCCACATGTGTCTGAGAACAAGAGATGGAACAAGAGGCATCTCCACAAATTAATGAGACATTTGATTGCCAGCTGGGATATACTTGACTTCAGAGGACCTCTGCATCTGGGAGCAATGCCAATAGGGTGAAGAATAGAATAATTGGCATGGATTGGTGTGGATAAGCAAAAAAAAATAAAAAATAAAAAGCTCTTTTAACACTGTCAGGGGATGAAAGTGGAGAAGTGCTTTGCTGGGGGCCATCTCTTCAACCCTCTCAGTCTCTGTGTGCACACAGTGGATTATCTGATTTCAGGTTAAATCTGCATCTAAGGAATAGGCCAGGACTGCTGTCATGTGGGAGGTATCAAGACAGCTGCCTCCCTGCCCTGGTCATCACACATCACCCAACTGCACTTATTCATTCATGGGCTTATGATGAGCTGATCCTAATGTCAAGTAGCAGGAGTTCCTCCAAATAGTCTTTGCAGCCCCATCCTCACGTGTGTGCTAAACCCTTCTGTCTTTTTGTTCATATATAAATATATGTATATGAGTTCTTTTTTTGATATATGATTTCATGGCAGCCAAAATAGTTGTATTGAGAAAGCAAGAGGCATCTTGCCCATGTCCATCTTGAAAGAAGACAACAAGCAAATGCTCTCAGTCTTCCAGGAAGATTGTTTTGTCAGTGTAACGTGGAGAACTGAAGAACCACAGAAGATTAACTCATCTTTTAACTTTCCCTTATGGAGACTGGACTGGAAAATGTGTGTGTGGATGGATGGACCCCTGGTGGTGAGTTAGCTAGAGGTGTAGTGCAAACAGCTCGCTCGCTCTCTGCAAAGACCATTTGGGAACTGAAGATGCTTTCACAATGCCACAGGGGCTGGTTACCACAGCGGGTTGTGGCTGGGATCACTCTGGAGAGCAGTGTGATGGATGAAACCACACCAGACTGGGGGTTTTGTTTTTCTAAAAGTGGCAGCTTGAAGAAGCTGAGAGGTAGTTCACCAGTTCTGTACTTCGTTGGTCCTCCCCAGCAGATCTGCACTTTTTTCCCAGTCTGACAGCAACTGGCTTCAGCTCCCAGACATCAGTCAGGTTATTGTCTTTCCCAGTATGTTGCAGAGCCTTTCAGAACTTGGTGTTTTTCCCCACTAAGTTACCTGTATTTTGCGAGCACATTGCCTTTCAAGTCTCTTCAATTAGCTAAACAGATTAAGCTTTTAAATCCTTTGCTTCAAAGTGTCCTACGCTGTCCTCAGCACAGTCATCCCCAGAGGTTAAAGTCTCTTCCCTGCCTCGGTCCCTCTCCTCTGTTCCTACGTCTAAGAACAATATCAGCTTTCTTGTTGCTGAGTCATACGGAGCTGCAGTGCTACTCTGACCCCTAAATCCAGGTCAATGTTGGGGCTTTTGGGGTCAGATATAATCACGGCTGTGCCAGCTGCAAAGCCATGTCAGAACTCTGCAATGGCACCGGGTAGCTTCACTTAATTAAAAAATGAATGAATAAATGTATATATGTATATGTATATATATGAAATGTAGTCTGCAGCTTGCCTGTGTTCATCAGCCTTAAAACCAGTGTATTTGAGTCTGATCCAGTCTGCTGTTACCCCTCTGTCTTGCGGAGCAGTGGAGCTGGCAGCTTGCCTGTATCCATGACTGAGGAGCAGTCCTTGCTGTGTCATGCAGGATGTCCAGCCCCCGGTGCTCCATCCTGTGGTTCTCCCTCTGATGCCAACTCGCCCTCACCTCACAGCACAAAAGGCCTCCTCATCCCAACCCAAACTGGCCGGTGTGCTGCAGTGCAAGATGCTGGAAGGAAAGGACGAGAGGCGGGGTGTGTGATCCTCCCCAGGCACTTTCTTTAGCTCCACTGAGCTGTACATTTCCCAAGCTGATTTTGCTAGAAGAGCAGAGCAGGATGCAGACTCGAAGGACAGAAGGTGGCTCCCTCAAAGCTTTGTCCTACGTTGTTCATCACCACAGCCTCCAATGCTCACAGCTGATAATCATACAATTACTAAGGTTGGAAAAACCTCCAAAATCATCCAATCCAACCATCCACATTCCATCACTATTGCCCGCTAAACCATGTCCCTAACACTTCTGGGGGCAGTGACTCCTCCACTTCCATGAGCAGCCTGTTCTAATGCATTAACACTTGTTCTGAGAAGAAATTCTTCAAAACATTCAGCCTAATCTCTTGCAGCACAACTCAAGGCCATTCCCTCTTCTCCTATCATGGTTACCTTGGAACAGAGGCCGACCCCCACCTCACCACAACCTCCTGTCAGGGAGTTTGAGAGAGCCATGAGGTCCCCCCTGAGCCTCCTCTTCTCCAGACTGACCCATCCCAGTTCTCTCAGCCCATCAGACTTGTGCTCCAGCTCCATTGCCCTTCACTGGACACATTCCAGTAAGCCTCCATGTCTTTCTTGCAGTGAGGGGCTCAGAACTGAACACAGCATTTGAGGTGCAGCCTCACAAGTGCTGAGTACAGAGGACGATCACCTCCTGCTCTGCTGGCTGCTCTACTGCTGACACAACCCAGGATGCCGTTGGCCTTCTGGGCCACCTGGGCACACTGCGGGCTCCCATAGCACATCCTCCCTCCTGCTCTCCCAGACTTTGTGCACATTGAGTTGAGCATGCACTGCCTTGTTTTCCAAAACAGATCAGCAAGTCTTTCAGCAGGTTCTCCTAGCAGGATGGATCATGGAATCACAGAATCACAGAACACCCCAAGTTGGAAGAGACCCACAAGGATCACTGTGTCCAAACCCCAGCCCCACACAGGACCGCCCAAAACCCAAGGCCTGTATATGAGAGCAGTGTCCCAGCACTCCTTGAGCACCGACACGGGGCCGTGCCCACTGCCCTGGGCAGCTGTTCCATGCCTACCACCCTCTGGGGCAGACTCTTTCCCTGACCCCCCTCGGCCCTCCCCTGACACAGCCTCACACCGTTCCCTCAGGCCCTGTTGCTGTCCCCAGAGCTCAGCGCTGCCCCTCTACTCCCTGTGAAGAGCTGTAGGCCACCGTGAGGCCTCCCCTCAGCCTGCTCTGCTCTGGGCCCAGCAAACCACGGGACCTCAGCCACTCCTCACACACTTTTCCTCAGACCCTTCCCCACCTTCATAGCGCACCTCTGGACAGCCTCTAGCTGTTTATGTCCTTATACTGTGGTGCCCCAACTGTGCACAGTACTCAAGGCAAGGCTGCACCAGCACAGAGCAGTGTGGATGTCCGTGCCTGAATCAGGAAAGACTGTGTGCTGTGGACGTATAGGGGTTTTGTTAATTAACAACAAACAAGATGGCTGCTGGCTCCTTAGACAATGAGAAATTGCCTCCTGCTAAATGGAAAGCCTTTGAATTCCAATGCACTGGAGCCCGGACATTGACTAATAGGCTTTCCAACAGGTGCTAATTTGAATTTACCTTGGGGAAAATACGTGATGTGGAAGGCAGATGAATCACATAATCCAACATTTGACTAAATCCATTTCTTGAGCTCTTTGATCTGCCCAATTATCTGCTACCAAGCTGCCTTGGGAAAATATATTCAAACCTTAACAGGAACGGGTGAAAATCATGAATTGTCACCCTCAGCGCTCACGGTTAGGCCAATAAAAAGGGCAGCAGGCCTAACGCAGCCTGACATGTCTTGGAGATGAATGATTGCCATTGCTGACCATATTCCATCAATGCCATGTCCTAACCAGCATGCTGCAGGTTGCTGCAGCCCCCAGATCTCCCTGTTCTTCAAACACTTCTGAGGTTATTCACAGCTTGGGATGACTTGTTGGGAAGGCAAAAATGAGCCCTTAACTGGTGCTGGAGCCAGCACAAAGCTGTGCCTTGTGCAGGCAGGGCCATCTCTGAGTGCACACGCTTTGCTGGAGACAAATGGCTGTAGCAAATTATTAAGGTAAGGGTTAACTTTCTGGGTAGGTTTATGGTGTTAGGATTAGGATTAGGGGTTAGAGTTAGATCAGAGGCCCTGCAGCAACAGCTGTTTGGGGAGCTGGACATGCCATGTGTGACCAGTACACTGCAGGGCTCCTGAACAAGATGTCCAGCCTGTCAGCTCCGTCTCTACAGCCAAATCTCCAGCAAGTGTCCTCTGCCAGTAGACACCTAGTCTCCTTCCTCCATTTCAGTATGCAATGCCATGTGATTGACAGTCAAATGTCTCCTGCTGTTTCTCCTGGGTGAAAAGCTGTTCTCTGCTGCTGTGGGAGAGAGGGGAAGGTGTAGTGGAAGGATGCTCCATAGGATCGGTGTTGAAAACCTGGCAGCAGAGTCATCTGAGTGCCAAGAATAATCTGGAGATGTCCAGGGAACTGTGCTGGGTTGAGACTGACTGCCCAGCGTGCAGGAAGGAGAACACCTCTATCAGTGTGTGGGGCAGCAATCAGCAAACCAGGACCTCAGCTTTGTCGAGCCTCTGCCTTGCAAATTCTGCAGCAGCAAGCTGCCCAAGGAGCATATAGGAAATTTATCCTGCTCAGCAGCTGAACTCAGCCATGTCCTGAGATAGGTTGGTTCCTCTTCTCCATCCAAATCACAGCTGTAATGTTTCCCCATCCACTCACCTGCACATAAAGGTAGCACTGAGATGGCTGTTCTTTGTGGATGGCGATACAGCCCAGCCCAGAGAGGCAGAGCAAGCAGACATGACCAAGCTGCAGTAACCTGCATCCAGCAAGTACCAGCATGGGGGGGCTGAGCCAGTGAAGGGCATTACACCGAAGTCACAGCTGGCTGCCAGATTCCCCTGTTGGTAAAGCTTTTCTAGCATGGCTGGCTAATTGTTAAAGCTAGCTATCCATGTCCCCATGAAGGAAGGCTGAGCTTCCTCAGATATGCTCCACCCGTGTTCCACCTCCCCATACAGTCCTTGTTTTCCCACCTGGTCCTCGGAGACTAGAGTAAGAACATCTCTTCAGATCCCACAGACAGGGGATGTTTCTGTGTAAACACAGGCACTAAGAAAGCCTCAGTAAATGCATCTATTTTGCTCACAGCAGGCAGCTCAATTTGTCTTTAATGAGCACTAGCACTCTCTCCTGTTATCAGTCATAGCAATTACTCTGGACTCAACAGTTACATACAGACAGCTTGGATAACCAGCTAACAGCCTGTGACACACAGCAAAGCACGCAGTGGCAACATATGACACCGTGCCAAGGCCCTCATGCACACAGAAAGAGGTCAGTCAATGACTTCATCTGGACACTTAGGGCAAGGCATTGGGACCCTGGGTTTCCTGCTGCAGGTGAAGGGCACTTTGCAGCTGGCTGCCCACCTGCAATAGTGGGTTAGCACAGGCAGCTGCTATGTAGTGGAAGGGCAAGTGGGGACCCTGCCATGCTGGCAGCTTTGAGGTGCCTTGTACTGATGGACAGCAGGCTTTGTGGAGCTGCTGCCATCCCTGGGCTTTCACGCAGAGGCACGGTTTTGTGGCAAGAGAAATCAATGGCCCTGCATGAACAGGAACAGGAGAATTTGTCCATGTCTGTTTTGAGACTTCCTCCCTTGAGACCTTCTCTGCATTGGTGTGCTTCTTTGCACTACATAATAGACTGTTTGTGCACTGCCTGAATCTGCAGAGGAGTGGTACGGGCAGACAACTCTCACAGAGCACACGGGGCAAGAAATTTGCTGCCAGTGGTCTGCAGACAACAGGAGAGCTGTGGCTGCTTTAGATCAAATGGGCAGAGCTGAGAGCAAATCTCTGGCACAGGTCTGCATTGTGTGGTCTCATGGGGACTGTCTGTTTGAAAACACAGCAAATCCTCACTGAGCTGCTGCCGAGAGGTCCCTGGGGAACTGCTAATGAACATTTTCAATCTTTCACTGGTCTCTCTGCAAGTCCTGTATTGTCCCTCTCAATCCTCCCACAGGCACTGGGGGATTGCAGCACCATCAGCCTCCCAGGGAGTACGGGGATGAGCTGAGCAGCGGTTTAAGCCATTCAGAATATCAGGAAAAAAATGCTTAGAAGTGAACACTGGGTTTATTTCAGAAGTGTTCCTATTCTGACCATCAGCAGGTCTAAAGGGCAGCTCTACCAAAACCAAAATCATATCCTACTCAAAATATTAAAACAAATGTGAATAGTATGTGTGAAGCCAGTAGTGAATGTGCCTTCAGCCCTGACCAAAGACACATGTGAGCACAACACAACACATTAGCACCAGCCCACCTGCCTCAGCTTGTCCTTATTAGAGAGTTACAGGATCCTAAGAATCCTAAATGAATCTTAATAATAATAATGGGCTTCAAAGGAGATGGAGAAGAGCAGCCACGTATCAATGATGGAGGTTATAACAGGAAGGCTTCTTGCAGAAGATATCATAATTGACAGCACAGTAATTGGAACTGCACAATGGTTTATTGATAGGACAGCTTCTGGGTAAGTGATGTGGATTTTTTGTTATAATTAGATTGTGTTTTGCAGCAGAGGTAGCCCAGGCTTTAAAACTACCTCAGTGCCTTTGGGTCAGTGCTTTTTGGCCTCGTGTTCCGTGTGTCTGTGTCAGCATAGCAGATGGGGCAGGTGGGAGATATGATGCTGGCTGCTCAGCATTTCCTAGCAAGCTTTACTCAGGGTGGCATTTTTCAGGAAAGATTCAACATCAAACTGAAAAAATCCTGGAAAAATTTGGCTGAAAGCTATTCAAAAGAGTTTAAAAATGTAAACATTGAGTATGGGAGGTAACAGGGACAGGGAAGGAGCGCTGTCCAAATTACAGCTCCAGAGCCACAGATTCTCTGTTCTTACACAGAAAACACACCTACATTCACATGACTTTATATGCCTGTATAATGTAAACACAGCTTCCTATTGCTCAGGAAGCCCGGCTCTGTGTGTACTGTGTGTTATTCCATGGGGCTGGTTAGATCAGGGATCCAGAAATGAGCAGGGGTTTCCTATCAGTCCTGTGCCTCCACAGAACCACTGCTGAGCCTATACAACACAGTGGAAGGAAAACTTTGCACCTGCAGCTTCTGAACTTGCTTGGCTTACAGGGAAAAGTAAGAAGTGTGTTCACACTGGGACAGGAGAGGGACTGGGAGGAGCTGATGGGTATCTATGCTGGGAGATGACGTGAAAGATAGAGGAGGAGTGAAAGATGAATCTGGGATGGTATTTTACTGAGTATTTGTTGAAAAGAACAAAACTGAGGTGATTCATGACTGCATGAGATGTCCTCACACCAAATGCAAAGTCAAACTCTACATCAATTAGTAAACGCCAACACAAAAACAGCTGTGCAGTCCATTATGTACTGCAGATGCCATTTTTCATGTGGCTCCATCTCATACCCTGCACAGAACAGAAATTCTCTATAGGCGGGTGCTAAAGAGACACTGCTGCCTGCAGAGCCTCAAATTTGGACGAAGTTTTGAACAGGAAGTGGGAAACTGCTCCTGGCTGATGGAGGTGTTCGTGGGCAGTGTTGCTGGAGGCTGCCTGGAAATTTGGGGTCTGCATCTCCATGTAGTGCCATGCTTAAAAGACAGCACTGATTTTGGGCCTCATTTTCTGAATGAGATGGCCTTCAGTTTGCAGGAATTCATAAATTGAACTGAGGTTCTTCCTTTAAGTCCCAAATATGCTGTATGTTTGGGAAGATGTAAACCTTCCCAAATTGGTTCACTTTATAAACCTGGCCCTGACAGTGCACCAACACATTACTGTTCCCTTTCCTGGAAAGGAGTCTTTCCTTTTCCAGTGGAGGATGTGAAATGTGGGCAATGAAAAAGGCATGCTCTCTCAGGACCAGGACTAGAAATGTGTCTTGTCTGCTGTGAGCACCAGGCTGCTGAGTGAGCAAGGAGAGACAACAAGAGATGACGTTTACTCCAATAGAGAGTACTATTCAGGGCAGCAGTGAAATTAAGTGGCACAGGATCTGGGCAATAGAATCAGAAAATCACCAAGGTTGGAAAAGACCTCCAAGGAAAAGTTTCCTTGGTTCCTCCAAGGAAAAGACCTACATACCACCACCATTTCCCACTAAACCATGTCCTTCAGTACAACATCTAAATGTTTCTTGAACACCTCCAGGGATGGTTACTCCACTGCCTCCCTGGTGGTGCCATTCCAGTGTCTGGCCACTCTTTTGAAGAAGAAATTCTTCCTAATATCCAACCTGAACCTCCTGGCACAACTTAAGTTTGTTCTCTTTCACCAGTGAACTTCTTTCCAGACATTCTATGACTGGCAGTGGAAGTGCCACCTCCAGATCAGCACACAGGTGAAGTCACTTAGAAGGGGTAGGTAACTGAAGGTTTGAAGGAATTTTGATGGAAGAGGTGTGGCAGGTGAAGTAGCAGAAAGATTTCCTTGATAGGGAATACTCTGGGATCTACAGGGCCCAAATAAAGAATTTGCTGCCTGGAGTACTTTGCCAGAGGGATCTTGAACAGTGCAGTTGGTGTTCACTTTTTGAATAAATCAGAATTTGATGCCTCAATCCAAAATAATCCCTGTATGAGAAGGCTTGGAAGGCAGCTGGGTAAGGCATCTATTTTATCTTGCACTAATAGATAAAACTTGCAGCTATTCAGCTACTTTCAGCAGGGACAGATGAATGTTGGTCTGGAAGGACTGAGATAGCTCCTGAGCTTTCCTGCAGCCAAACAGTTTTGATCACCGCAGGCATCTCTGTCCAACATAAAACTCTACAAAATCTCTGAGCAGATCCAGCTCCAAAGGAGTTCTGAGACAGCAGACTGGCACTAAATCTTCTGAAAGACAATGAAGTCATTGCTGAGGTTATTCCTACCTTGATGCAATCTTGTGCCAAGCAAGGAGAGACACTGAGAAGGTGAATGAAAATGATTCTTCCGCTCCTACAGCAAACGTGAGTAGTTACTGCAGGGCTGAGGTGTGCTGCTGCTTTGGCAGATGCTGAGCTCAGTTAGCAGCCTGAAGTCCAAGTTAAAATAAACTCAGAGCACTTCCCAAAGCTTAAGGCTGAAGGGAAGAGCTGGCATTTTGACAGGGAGGGAGATGGGGCACAGGGTCGTATTCCCAGTCTGCTCCTGACTCACTGCGTGACTGGGGTGAGTCACTTCTGAAGGTCTCTCCTTCTGATGTCCTCTTTGCTCTGCAGGGAATGACAGTGCTCCTGGAGGCACTTGCAAAGCTCCATTCATTATTAAATGCCTGTAAGTGTGCTAGTGCCTGGGAGGAAGGGCCCTGTGGAAACAGAGCCCTCCTTCATGGGCAGAAAACACATCCGTGTTTGAAGTGAGCTTCAGCTCACGGAAGAGCTCAACAAATTGTGGGTTTTGCCTATGAAAATAGCTGAGAGAAAGGTGATATTTTCTTCAAAGTATTACTGAAGCAATAAGGCTTAGCACTAGCAACCACACTGCATTTATTACAACAAGAGATATCGCTCATCTAGTCTGAATGTTTTATAATCCACAACTGTACCCTGTTCCCAACCAAAGAAATGGGGTTTGCTGAAGCAGACTTGCTTTTCAGAAGGGAAACCACTCAGCTGTTGGAATTGTCTATACTCCAAAGCTTCACTTTTTGTGGATAATTTGTTTCAGCAACAGCACCTCTGGCTTCAGGTTTCACCAGCTGGTTCTTCTGATGCTGGATTAAAGAGCTCTTTAATACCCTTCATTTCCACTTCCTGCAGGTGCTTGCACCTCTTAGCCTCTTGCTATGAACTAAAATGCTGAGCTTTGTAAAAACCTCACTGAAGAGCCTTTCCCCTACTCAGCTGTGGGTTGGACTACATCTCCATCTCTGTCTGCCTCAGAAGTCCTGCTCCAGTTCCTGGAGGTCTGGTTTCCTTTATTGCATTATGGCATTTTT
Source organism: Gallus gallus (assembly GCF_016699485.2). Lineage (NCBI taxonomy): Eukaryota > Metazoa > Chordata > Aves > Galliformes > Phasianidae > Gallus > Gallus gallus. The sequence continues at coordinate 1,872,343 of NC_052549.1, forward strand.
TGTTCAGAAGGACCCGGAGTACCCTTGGCTCAGAACTTTCCTCTTTTGTTGCTCTTTGCTTGCAAAACCCTCTCTGTTTCCTGTAACTTCTAGGAGCAACAATTTCATTTCTGATTGCCAAGCTTGGTGTTGAAAAGCATGTGGTCTTATGCTAAGCTCTGCAACAGCGCTTCACAGGCAAAACCCACTGAAACCTACAAATTGAGATCTGCTGCTGCACCCCTTTAACATCAGCTTTCTCAATAACATGCAGTGATAAAAGCTTAATCGGGTTCTCAAATGGCATGTGATTCCAATACTGTAGAAAGGGCTAAGCTCACTGTGTCTTTGACAGATCAAATTTTAGTAACATTAGAGAATGAATTCAAGTTTGTTTGACAAGATCTGTTTTCCCTAAATGAATGCTGTCAGGTGTTAATTATCCTGAAGTCCTTTAATTCTTAATTATGTTTCAATGTCTTTCCAAAGCAACTGAGACCAGGGCTAATGCTTAGGTTTGGGAAGCAGTCACACTTGCGGGGCTGGAGCTAGGGACAGTGGGACAGCTGCTGGGAAGATGACACCTATGGGCTGGCCACCTCTCTCACTTGGACTCTTGTCCTCCTTCTGATTTCAGCAGCATTTCTGGATTTTCCCCTTCAAGAAGTGGACGGAGCCCTGACCCTTTTGCCTTGTGGATCTTATCTTTCCCATAGGGAAGGGCTGCTGCTTCGCTATGGAGTTTTACTCCCCCTGCATCCCTGTGCCAGCAGCCATGTGAGGAGGAAGCACCAGGACCTTGCTGTGAGAGTGACCCATGACCAAGCTGTCTCCATCAAAGAAAAGAGACAGTTTGGCTAAATCCAGTTCCTCAGGTGAGTCCATACTCATGCCATCATACCCATCCACCAAAAAGACCTTTTGTTTGGTGGCTCCCCTGCTGATTGCTGGCCTTTCTCTTCCTGTGTTCTGCCTCAGACCTCACTGTGGACCTCTACTGTGTGATGGGGACCATTTCTCCCTGCCCCATGGGACAGATCTGCCATAACAGCTCTCTGTGCTGGAGAGTGCTCCCATGGAGAGAAGGTTGGTCTTCACCACCCAACTTCACCCAGGCAACATGGGAATAGAATGAGCCTAAGCTCTTCACCACAGTACTGAACTCAGTTATTACTGGAACTGGAAGCAGCAGGATTTATTGCTTTTTGAGGTAAGAATTGGCTCCGGCTTCATCTCAGTCATCATTGGCTCTCAGCACAATAAATCCTGCTGTTCTCTTCAATGCCTTTTATGGGAAGTGGAGAAATTAGCTAATTCCCCATTGCTCCCTCCCCACTTATTAGTGCTACAAAGGATTGGGTAATTATGAATAGAACCGCCAGGCAAAATGAAACTTTGCCATTAAAAATGCTTTTTAATTAACTCTGCTGGGTTCATGTGTTTCTTAGGAACTGCTGATTATTCCTTGTTGACTTTGAGCTCTGCTTCTAGGGCGATAGAAGACCCCAAGCACCAACTCAGCCAGAGGGGTAGGAAAAGGCACATCTTCCCCCCGGACCTGCCCTGGAAAATGATTATCTTCTCTTGGTGGCAGTGGGGTGTTGCATCTCAGAACTTTGTTAATCTATTTAAACTGAGCAGCAAAAGAAACAGAAAATGACAAGGAAAGACAGAAGAGGGTCTTGGTGTGTGAGGGAAGGTGATGTGATCACCTCTGCATCAAGGAGGTGGAGGGGAAGGATCTCCAGAACACAATACTCTTCCAGAGCTCCGTGCCTCAGCCCGTGTAAGCCGTGGGTTTGCAGAGGAGAGACAAGGGCAGAGAGGGATGGGGGACAGAGATGTGACATCAGATGAGGAGAGTTTCTCCCAGTGCCCAGCACCATGGGGACTGGCTGCCAGAAGCTCTGTGCTGGGAGGGGAGCACCTGCCCTCCGTTGTCCTGTCCCCACAGTGTACTCTGAAAGCCTTCTGATGCCTCAACAGTGTTCATTTCCAGAAATTCTTCCCAATTACCAACAATCACATTTTTGTAATGCAAGCAAATTTGCATAATGCTGAAAGCAAATTAATATGAACATCAAAATACAAATTTTGATATTGCCTCCACTAAAAAAAAAAAAAAAAGAGAGAAATACTCTTCCACTTTCATCCTTGATGGTAGTGGTGAGAGATGCTTAGTGAGGAACATGCTCTGGCTTCACTGGCACTGCTCACATCTCAGATGAGTGATGAGGAAATTCCTGCATGTGCAGTCCTACCAGCAGCAAAAGCCAAGCCCCTGCCCTATGGGGCATTTCACGAGTTATGGCTTTGCAGAGCAAGGCTTTCTAGATGGAGAGTGAATCATGGCTTGCCAATGTAAAATTAAAGGAGGCTAATTTAGAAATAAAACCTTATAGGCTAGCATGACAGAATTTTACAGCATATAGTAAGGTCTCACTTCTTCCCCTTGCCATTTTCTGGCATGATGATGAAATGCAATAAATAAATACATAAAAATAATGACTCTTCCAGACCTTGTAGCTTTCATTTTAATAGATGCTATTTAAGTACACACAGAAATATAGATATCTACCTTTCAAACGCTGGTTACAAAGGTTGGGAAGGCTGCCAGGAAAATGGCCTTTTATTTTTCCCCAATAGATATCAAAAGGAAACAATTTATATGTTGAAATTGCCTTTATTTTTGAATCCATAAATATTTGTTACTGACAAAAGTGGAAAAATCCTTAAGACTAAATTTTACTAAACTGATAATATTTTTGTTTACAGTACATACAGAATGTGCTTTTACGGGTAAGTAT